>NC_046645.1:1982500-2297500 GCF_900324485.2 Mastacembelus armatus | reverse complement strand
AACAACCACTGGAAGAATGCTGGAAGAATATAAACCCAGTAGGACCCTCGGATCTTTAGGAAGCAGTCAGCTGATAGTGCCTTTAAGCAAAAGAGCCAAACCAATTTAACTTTTGCCACTTTCAAATTTAAATTAAAATTCAATATCAGATTAGGGACAGCTTACTTAAAAGGGGTTACTACTGTACTTTTATATTTTAAGAAAATCTGTCATCATTTTATTCAAATTATTTTGAGTTTCCTTATTATGTATTTCTATGAGTTAATGAAAGCGCATTACAGTTTTATAATAAAAGTAATAAGCCTAATTTTCCCTACCTATTCAGCCCTGTTCGTCAGTTCAAGTCTGAAAGGCAGTACAGCATCTTACTGTGAGACTTTAAAGGAGCCAAAGGAGCATAATTATGTCAGTCTTCATGCAAGGAATGAAATATAATCAGTTTTTTTTTTTTTTTTTTTTTTTTTTACAGAAGAAAACCCCCAACTGCACATCTTATTTCTAAACTTGTCATTTGGCACCAGTTGATTAAAATCCAGTCGAGCTCTACGCTCCATGCAAGCTCTAAGATCACCGAAATGTCAGTGATCTACATAGTTGGTGCTGCGAGATCTGTAATGTCTAAACATATGTCCTTTAATTTAATAGTGAGTGTGGACTGCTCTCACCTTCAGATGACAGATAGAGGCTTGGTGTTTGTGTCTTAACTCTGCCTGTCAAAATCTGTATGCATCAGTTTAGGTAAACAAAGGAATGGAAAAATTGAAAGGTCAAGTTGAGTGGCGGTTGATTCTGAGCACACAGCAACACACACTAACCAGATTTTTTTTCCCTCGTGCTTGATTTGCTTGTGTGAACCGAACAGAGGTTTAAAGAACCTCTTTTTTTATCTCACACCTTCAAGGGGGTGGGGGGGGGTTGGTAAACAGATGCTATGGATCCCATGGGTGTGGAGCTCGGCGAACCGCAGAACCTTATTTGCTCTTGCTTGTCTCAGCTTTCGGCTGTGTATTTCTGTCCCTGTGAAGATGCAAAGGTAGCATGGTAGGACACACATCAGCACACAAACCTGTGTGCATGCATACACTCTTTGCAGACACACACACACACACACACACACACACACGCACACACACACACACACACAAACAAAGATACTTAAATACACAGCACCGTGCAACAAAGCAACCAAAAATAACAGGCACCTGTTGCTCAAACCACAATGAAGCCAAATTAGAGCGTTTCCCTGGCAACAGCAATTTCAATCACAAGCAGCAGCAGCGGCCTAGAAAACAACTACACTTAAACAATGCTGCTACGTGAGTCACTGGTAAACAATGAACAAACTTGCGTGCTTGTGCGTGTATGCTCATATTGTGTTTATTCTAGTGGATATATGGTCTAATATGGAATGATGTTTGGCAGAAGACCTCCAAGGCGGCTTGAGGACAAGAGGAGACCACATTAACCATCCGTGGTTGAAAGATGATTGCAAAGTTGATTACAAGGATTCCACTGATGTGTGACAAATAAGAAGTGTTCCTGCTACACACTTCTGCACCACTGACTGGTGGTGTTTATGTGTTGTAGGGGCTCCTCTAGTGGGCACAACCAGAACTTCACACAGCTGGTGAGGTTTTACACATATGTACAGTACAGTATAATTCAGCAACAGCAGTAGAATAACAGCTCAACAGAGACAAACAATGATGATGTCAACAAACCGATTAGTGCATATACACTTTCACAAGTGATTACCCATTACAGATAAATCCTCGTCAGAAACTGAATGTGAGGGAGGCAATAGAGGGCATTTACGTATTACGACCACCAGGTTTTTACACTGGTGTGAGTCAATATTAAGTGGGTGCTCCTAACGTTTTGTACACATGTGTTCATGTGAACTAAAGTGGGGGCGTGTGAATACAAGAAGGGGGCGGGGGGTCTGAGGAGCCTCATTTCTTCACAAAAGAAAACTTAATTGGAAGCACATGTGTTGCACTATGCAGCAGTTTAGGATGGTTGGGGTTGGGGGGTGGGTGGGGTGGGTATAGATTGCCATTGTACATGGGGGTGTTACTGATGGGATAAAGAAAGTGAGGAGTTAAAAAAAAGTGTGTGGGGGGAGAGAAGGGGGGTTGCTGGCATTCTGCTGGATGGGAGGGCATGAGAATGTAAACCTCGATGTAAGTGAGGCGATTTCCTCAGGCCTGGGAACACAAAGTGGGGTGTGGTGGTGGTGGGAGGCTGTTGGTGAGTGGACTCAATTTAAACCATATTGTCCCACAAACAGAGTGCTGTCATAAATAAAGACATGTCCTTTCTCTATCTCTATCTCTCCCTTGTCTCCTCATGACCACTGTGATGTACAGCTCTCTAGCAACTGCCACTCAAAGCAGCCTGATATGTGTCAATACACAAAGGACTGAAATATCACCAGTACAGTTTTACACCAGTCATTCTGTCATGCCCCCCTTTGGAATAAAAGTAAATTATGAGCTCTTTTCATGTGTGCCTATAGCATTCAAGGCTATGAAGGAATATAATTCAGGAATGATGGGATTGCATGGATTTATGTTGTAATTATGATACATAATGATAATAATCTTGCAACTCCCATTATTTCCCTTAACAAAATGACCATTAAGACTCAGACATGCATGAAGTCCATCTTTGTTTGGATGATACATGAAGCTGCTGCACCATGGGCTCTTCATTCTAACAGTTTTATTTCAGTCCTCAACTTCCCACTGCTGCAATAAGAGACTAACATGAGAACAAAAGGCCATGGGACTGAGCATATATACCTCACTCAGATTTATACACTTTCGTAAAAAATGGGCCCAAAATGTCTGGCTCGGGGCCCAAAATCCCATCCTCATGTTTGGATAGCAGCCAGGAAAATATTGTCTGACCAAAAAGACCACAACATCTTTTTTTTATTCATTACTATAAATTAGACAGGCAGGTGAAAGGAGAAGAGAGGAAAGGCAGCGAAAGAGGTGAGTGATGTGAATCAAGGGTGGGTAAAAGGGAAAGCAGTAGGAATAAAATGAAGGAAGAGGAGGGTGAAGATGAGGAGGAGGATCCAGAAAAAAAAAGGAGATGAAGGTTACACCTCTTCTCTCCACTTCCACTCTACCAACAGACGCTTGTTCCCCTTCCTGCATCCATCTCACAGTCTCCTCTGGCAGCACCAGAACTCTGGGTCTCATCAGAGCTACCTGCCAGGGATTAACCGGAACCTGTTACCCCTCAGTGTCAGATGACTGAGCTCTCGCTCTCTCTCTTTCACTCACCCACTCCTACACCAACACACACACAAACGCACAAATGCACACACACACACACTATGAGAGTCTGTAATAGGAACCAGCTGGGCTTTCAAGGCTGTACAGAGGGCCAGACAGGCCCATTCATAACACTCTACTGAGTTTTAATGAAGGAGGGTTCTCGGGCAGAGGCAGTGGAGGCAGCAGGGAAATGATGAAAGAAGTGGAGACGGTTTACTCCGTCTTCCTTTCTCTCTGTACCTTCCAACCAATGAATGTACTGTACCCAGGCTTTTATGTGGGAGAAGTTCACCTTTAATCCTTGGATTTATAGATAGCTTCTGTACCGTCTTCCAGCTTTCCCAACTCTTATTTTCCGAAAAAAGGTTACCAGTATGCCCTTTACCATATACTGATGAAAACTGGATGGCGAGGCTATTTGCTGCGTAATGTAAGATACAAACATGGCATGATGAATGGCACTTTTATAGAAATACATTATCTCTATTGCATAGCTACCCATTAGCTTGTTTGTTTTGCTAATGGACATAACAACAAGCTAAAAGATTGTGCTAGTAATGCATGAGATGTACTCCATGGACTGCAGAAGCACATTTCAAACAAGGCTGCTGTTGTGAGGTTCATAAACCAGACGTATGAATACTCAGTAAAATAGATGTCAGTTACATTCACAGACTTGCAAAGGCCAATGATGTTCATTATTGAGCTGAAACGGCACACCACAGGATATCCCTCTGACAGCTGCGTTAGGGACTGTACACATGCTCACGGACATACTCAAGGACATGCACATTTATAACATTCATTATAGTGCCAAGTATCCCTCTGCCCTAGCCAATAAGAAGTGATTATGCATATTTTCATGTTGTGGTTATGAGGCAGGGGTAAATTTAACTGGCAAGACTAAACGTCATGTACCTTAGCATTAAGCTATTTCAACCATCCATATCCATCCATCTATCGATCATCTATCGATCATCTATAAGCCTAATCTAGGAGGGGCCTGGGGGAGTCGGCCGAGAAAGAGGGTACAGCCTGGACAGACTGGCAGTCTATCACGGGGGTGACAGATAGAGACAGACAAACATTCCTGCTCACATTTACACCTATGGGTATTTTAAACTCGTCAATTAACCAAAGATACGTCTTTAAACTGTGAGAGGAAGCAGGAGTACTGGGAGAAAACCCATGTAGACACAGTAAGAACTCCACACAAAAAGGTCTGTGGTTGGCAGCGACCTTTAAATCAGGACGAATCTTCGTGTGAGACGACAGTATTAGCCACCGATCACCACGCCACCAGTAAATACTTAATTTTATACTTGAAATGGCAGCTGAGGACTAAGTAAAGTGTGTGTATGTAGGTGAAGGGAATGACGAAAGTCCTGAGTGAAATGTGCTTTTGAGATCCATTTGAAATTTTATTTGCCCATACTTAAGGACCCATGATTGATGCCAAATGCTTCATGGTGTTGTGGAGATTTGACATATTTCTAAATCTGCATGTGAGAGAGTGGGAGTGTTTTAAGCAGTGGTCACCTCCATCTTGCTTTCTCCATGGGTAGATGGGAGGTGTGTAACCTGAGCTGGTGAAGTAACGGTGAAGAAACAGCCTTTTACACCAGGAGGTCAGACTGATGTGAACACCAGAAAACCAGGCACTGGCACATATTCCTTTTCTGAAACACACAGAGACACAAGGGCAAACAAAAAAGCTGAAAATCCAAACAATTTGAAGCATTCACAGTCAGAAAAGAATTGGATTAACTGGGAAGACAGAACTACAAAGTTACCTATAGTTATTTGCTATAACCTGGCATTTTATAAATTTGATGGCGTTTGTTACACTCATCATCTATATAAAAACAATAGGGATGCATATTTCACATGGGCTTGTTGAGCATTTCCCCTGGGAGGTGTTAGGCTGAGGGTGTGATGATGCATCACTGAAATTAGGTTGAATCCTGAACTGCAACAAAGCCAAACAACCTCATTAGATGCCACATGTCTCCTCTCTCCTAGCCACTCAGACATACACCAAAGCTGCACTCACAAATACACCATACACGCATGTTTTGCAATGGGCAGATGGAGCGAAATCAGGGGGTACGTCACAAACCTCCCACGCTCTCTGCTTCAGCCCCGGTGGCCGCTCAGCCTTTGATATTTCCCACATAATAACTGTGTGGTTTTTTCAGCTAACCCCAGGAATGTTCATATGAAACAAAGAGCCAAACACATGATTAATTTACGCAGTGACTTGCTGGTGTAGTAATAATCCCAGAATTATTGCTGTCATGTAGAAGTTTGATATAATCTTACTTTCACCTCCTTAGATCACTGCAGAATTAAACCGTAGTCTGTGCAAGCATTAGCCTCCCTCATTGGGAGAAACTCTATAATAAACTTGACTGGTGCTATCAGAGTAATAGGAGAATGGATAAATGCATATAGCATGATACTGGCAGGTAGGTCTGTGTATGCATCCCATCTGCCACTTTATGCTAAGCCAAATAAACCAAACAAATAAAAAATATTATGTAGAAAAAACACAAATCTTTTACAAATCAGAGAATTAAAAATACACTTTGGCTAGAGAGTTTTGTGCTGGAGATTGTTGCATGGTGGTATTTTTTCCTAACTGATGATAATGCTTTTTGGATGCGCAAAAATGTTTACCCAGAATGTACATAAATGAACAAATTTATGATTAATCTACAACAATCTGAAATCCACTCAAAATATCTTTCTGTGTAGACTGTGTGCCCGAGCTCGCTGGGTGTGGTGACATATAGTCATGTCACACTGGGCTGATTGGTTGTGTGTGCGTGAGATTTGAGTGCAGGAAGAGGTCATCCGGAGTTGAAAAGAAGATGGCTTTCTTGTTCTGTTGGGCTTTCCTCTCCCTGAACGTTGTCTGCATATGGGGCTGAATCACCAACCAGCTTTTAGTCAGTTAGGATGCAGGCCAAGAATACATGAGCTGCTGGGTGGCATGCTGGGTGATTTCCTGTCTGAGGGGTCTTCTCGTAGTCGTAATGCGATCCGCCCTCGGTCCAAAAATAACCAGTGTCCCTGCTGGAGATGGCAGTGCAAAGCTTGTGGGGCACTAATGCAGCCTGTCCTGCTTCCTTCCTCAGAGGATGCTGGGAGGATAAAGCTGATAGTGGAGAGTTAGTTGTACTGTCATCAGCTAGGAAGCAAAGACAAGGCCATCAGGTTCGTTTAAAACGTGATATATTTTCCTCAGTCATGATGCAGTAACAATAATAAGCAAGACTGTTTTTCTCAAATGTTGTTTTCATGGTTCACCTATTATCTGAATGTTCGGCAGCTGAGTTTCAAAAAGGAAAGGGAGTGGAAATCAGAATTAACACAATCTTTCAAGACTTTAAATGAAACTGATGTACCTTCATGTTTATTTTCACAAGAATGTCAGACTGCGTGCTGTGGTTTCACAGCTTTTGTGTTCTGTGACCTTAATGTGCATCGGCTTTACAAAGTTGAAATGATTAGACATCAACGTTTTTATCACTGTGCCGTGTGCCAGTTAAACAGAGAGACAGAGAGAGAGACAGAGAGAGAGACAGAGAGAGAGGATGGATTTTATCATATTGATCTGCACCCGCTGGGGGACAGGGTATGGGAATTGTATCAAAGAGCATAAGTGAGGGTAAAGAGGGAAAAGAGATAGCACACTTTGAACTAGCTGACCCTAATAGGCCGATTATTTCCATGAGGGCTTTGCCTCTCCATAAACAGAGCAGCATATTTGTGCAGGTTTGTCTGTGTTGTTTCAGAGAGCCCAGGCTCTCCTGGTAGGGGACATTTCACTGGGTTATTATGCAGCAATTTGGGTGGCTGGGTCTGCATTTTTCACAGCACCTCACAAACCGCGACACAAGAGATAGCAAAGAGGTGGAGACACAAAACCAATATGCTGGCTCGCTTTGAAGAAATCATGGGAGAGGCATGTCTGAGGCCCATTGCTCCTCAAGGAGCCAAAAGGAATGACCTGCACGATTACCTTAAAGAGTTAAATTGCTGTGTGTGAGGTGGGGGGAGAGTACAAGGTAGAAAGGAAAAAGCTAAGCAGACACTAAAAAAAGAGAGATGCAATAATGAAATAAATCTGCCCACAGCTTTTTTGTTTAATGAATGTAGAGCTGATTTATTTTCCGTATGGCTCTGCAGATTTGTCTGGGCGCAGAACAGAGCGAGCTCTGTTCAGTGCTGTGCTGAGCGACCAGGTGTGGCACAGACAGGCTGAAACAGTTAAAAGTAAACTGAGTGCAGTGGAAATGAATCCGCTTCAAAATTTTGTGGCCTATGTTTTTTTTCTCTTTTTACGGGTTTGCCAGGGGAAATAGATTTGCTGCTGCAATCACAAACGATCTGGTTTCTATCTCTTCACTTCAACAGCCAGCTATGTTGTTGTCAATTATCTCAAATGCTGTCAAAACAAGAGGCCCATCAACTTTTTTTGTTTGCAGTCATTTTTTCTATACAGCTCTTCTTTCTGTACATTTGACATGTGTCCGGATGCAGATAAAGAGTGAAGCAACCATATGATCTGGTTAAATATATAGAAAGTAGTTTAGTATAATGAAAGCAACTCTTTTAAAGAATTAATTTAGAAACCTAAGATGCAGGATATCAAACTGACAGAAGGGAGAGATAATAAAGAAAGAGCAAAAGGGGGAGGGAGGAGGGAGAGAGAGAGCATTAGCTGAGAAGAAAGAACTACAAACAAACAGTGAGGGGGGAATATCATAAACACATCTACTGAAGCTATCAAGCAATGTAAATATGAAAAATGCCAAGCTCAAGTACATGAACCCTTGCAGGAATGATCCCCCCACCCCCAACACACACACACACAAACACAAACACACAAACACAAACACACACAAACACAAACACACACACCCGTTTGTATCTGAATAACCTCTGTTCATGAAGACAAGCCAGAACGGGCTCTCTTCTGGACCTGGGGGACACCAACAAGTACGTTCTGTCCCCGGAGTATTTTAATGTTCTGTTCTGCCCAACAGGCATCACAGTATCCATGTCACAGAAAAGTCCACTGCTGCTTGAAACACAAAGGAGTTAAAATCTTGTGAAAACACTGGTTGAGAATGAGCCACAGTGCATGTCAGAGAGTCACACTGGTCGCAGACACACGCAGTGCAACGCTGATCAGTAACAACCGTGATCCTAAAGAATATGAATTTAAAATATTATCTTTAACTTAACCAATATAATAATAATCTTCTGACTTCACAAAAAACAACATGTGCTGACAACCTATGCATGCTAACATTCAGTTGAGTTCAACTGCAGTCCAAGCAAAAGCCCTCTCATATTTACCTCAGTTTCCAGTAAAAACGAAACCACTGCACGTGTCTGAGAGGCAAAGTTTTTAACTGACGGCAGCATTAGTGTTGAATCAGTGCCGCGCATGAAACGAACTTCAGCTTGAGCAATAAGCTAAAGACAATTACAGAAACCTGTGACTGTCTTTACAACCTGTCATAGAGAAGATTGCTTTTCACAGCTCAGGTCTATAGGGTGATGAAAGCTTATACGGGGGACACATAAGGACCATTAGATTCTCTTACATGAAAGACTGTAGTAATAAAAAGGTCTCAAGGGGCCAACACAGCAATCCCAAAGATCTGAGAAAAAAAATGTTATGACAAAAGGTTGATAGTGTCTTTTAACTCCTGTTACTCCCCCTGTCATCCACTTTGTTGCACAATATCAAGATGGCTCAAACAACATATTTGCTTAATGCTCAAATTAAGCCATGATGTGAACTGACATTGTTTCAGCACTGTAATGTGCATGCAACCCCAAATATGGTTGGCAAACTTTCAAGTATGCTTTGGAGATGAAGCAAATGGCTGTTTGACAGACAACTTTCAACCAATGAATCAAACAAGCTTAAATTGGACAAATTAGGCAGAGTGTGATCAACTTGAGTTCATGGTTTTCATTTGGCATGTGGCTCTGGTCTGAGACCAAAACCAGACATGTGTGTTTTTTAATGGCTTACTGCTGCCCTCTGTCAAAAAATGACTGTCACTGCAGCAAGACATGAAAAACAGACAGTAGCAAACTTCCAAACAATTCAAAAAGAAATATAACTATAACAATGAGTCCATCAGAGTCCATGTCCATCAGATAATTCCCAGAATACCATTTCAGTCATCAGACAGTCATCACCCTTTTGTCAGCCTGTGAGTCTGCTTCCAGGAATGCAAGTGCAGACGCAGCATTTCTGCTACCCAATGTGTGTTTCATTTGGGCTCGCAGTCTCAAATACACATGTGGCTCAAATATGTGGCCCAGCACTCCAACAGAAACAGACTGCAATCCAGTGAGGTCCTAAAGTGCACCTCGCTGGAACGTGCCACACTGACACCAAACTAAGTCAGACAGGGCCACGTGTTTGAAAATTTAACACACATTCTTCAGAAGCCCTGTCACAGCCCTCTGCACATGAGTCTACTCTGAATCAGAGGCATTAGTAGAAAAAACACTCTAATTAACAGAAAGGATATGACAGCTTGAGATAACTGAGTATTTTTAACCGATCTTTGTGTCACGTGGTGAAAAAACACACTAAACCAAAGAACCAAAACCTGAAACTGAACTACAAAACTGAAACTACTGCACATATAATGCACATCCAAAATCTAACCCACTACATGTCACATTGAACTAATACACAGAGGGGATTTTTATAATTGACCTTCACTTCTGTGACAGATATAGATTTACATGAAGTACTTTCAAGTACATTTAATCCTCATCAGCAACAAAACATTATTGTTTTTACACATACATTATATGTAACACTACAGTGGTAGTATTATATTTACATAAACATCATTATAAAATTGTTTATGCATAGGCCTAGTAAGAAAAAAAGCTGACTGTACTTTTATTGTCAGAAAATTGTATGCATGATTTCAAAATGTAACATCTATGCAAATGTTCAAATCTAAGGTATTAATTTATTGTTGCAGTTTTATGTTTAATGTTGAGTTTTATGTGTTGCTGTATGAGACATACCCAGGTCATCTGTCATGTTTTCATCCAGAGGGAGACATAACAGAGGGAGTGGCATTCCACAGATCTGGGTGTAGCGTGACTTTGGGAGGATTCAGACAAATCTCCTTGGCCAGATTCACTAGACAGACAGGCTGTAAATATTAGACCCATTTAGCATGGTGTGTTTGCATGTGTGTGTTGTTGCGTGTGCAAGTAGAAGTTGGTGTTTGTTGGAGAAGATAGCGTGGATGTATGAAGTGACATGAAAAACTGGATGTTCTATTTACATGGTCCAACTCTAAACTAAATTGTTTGTGAAGGTGTGTCTGTATGTGCTTGTATGTATATGTGTGTGTGTGTGTGTGTGTGTGTGTGTGTGTGTGTGTAATATGTATCCCAGAGAAAGCATTTATGTTCATCTTACCTTCACCTTGTTTATAGCTACTGAAATGAGAAAATCATGTTCACTCTGGGAAAATCGACCCTAACACACATTTCCATTATAAAAACATTCTTTTAAATGTAGAAAAAGCAAAGAGGCTATAGAAAAATCTGTGATGTCTTCAATAAACTATGCAATCAACAGTATGAGACTGAATCCACAAACACCGCATGGGATTTAAGCAGCCATGACAGCAAACATCCACCCTGCAGCAAGGTCTTTGAACAAAACACTGAAGCCAGACCAGATGCAGGAGTGCTGTGCTGTGGTTGACCTCAGACCCTGTTTTGGATGAGGCAAGCAAAAAATTCAGTTTCCCTGGATTAGTTTCAAGAAATAATAAAATAAATAAACACGTTTTAAACATGTCTTCAATTCACTGTCAATTTAAAGGTCTTCAATTCACTTGAAACCTAAAGGATATAGAGAATGACTTGATGGCAATCTGAGATCAGAAGAAAAAGGTCTTTGGTGCGCTTGTATGAGAGACCCCCTTTTCAGATCTAGTATTCCAGGTTAAACTTTCTACCATAGCTTATGCATGAGGGAATTCAACTTTTGAATGGAATTTCGCTTTAAGGAACTGTATTCCATAAAAATGTGATAGAGAGCCGTAAGAAAGCTTCCAAACCAACCCTCAGACTGGCCATATAATTTACAACTTGGACAAGGAGTATTGTAAATAGCTCTTTAGAGAGTCTGCTCTTATGACAGGACATATACAAGGATCTAAATATACTTAACATGTTCTTACTGGAACAAATACTGATCTGTGAACTGAATAACAGATCTTATATCGTAAAAACATTAGCCTTAAAACATTCACTGTAGGATTGAACTGCAGTACATGTAATTATACTGTGTGGTAATCCTACATAGTATCATCAGTATATTTAAAATATCATGATCACTGCCATGAAACATCCATTAAAGTACAGTATACACAGTGTATTTCTGAATAGATGGTGCAGCGATTCCTTTGCTTCATAAAATTATATGATTTTTTTTTTTTTTTATCCAGTTTACGAGATCACAGGTACTATTATAACCACTGCCAGCTTTGCCATGTTGCCACTGTATATTCAGTGAAAACACGTATGTGAAACAACAAAAGATAGATGAAGATGAAGAAAGCCAGACCTGGGAAATCAAGAGGAAAACATGGCCTTCCAAGGTATAGCAGGCTGATTGCCAGATGCACTCTCTGCAGCTGGATAACAGATACAATGACATTTCAGATCATTCTATAAATACCACTAACAGCTGCTTCCAGTTAATGTCATTATTAAGAAGGACTACAGATTAACCATTTCTTATCAGCTATTGACCAATAATGTCTTTTTCTCTGAAAACAAAAAGTTAAGCCAGAGGGCACAGTGTGCCAAACTGAGGTCTGACTTAATATATTAGCCTCTTAAATTGATCTGACACGAAATGGATTGTGAGGCATTTTGGGAAGGCTCCTCTGGGATTATGCTCTTGTTTTTGTAGCGTCTTTCTTGTTTCATTAGTTTATTCTGAGTTTTACAAGGAATAATATGTGGAGGTCATGGATGTGGGGACTGACGGCATCTTTCACTGGTCTCCCCACCAGCTCCCTCCGCTCGTCCCAAGGGGGCTTCTCTGGTTACCTGCTAATGTCTCCCAGTCTCCCGGCCTTTGGGCTGGACATAACGTAGAAAGGTTTGGAGTTACACCTTTTCTGCCGTTGGTCTCACACTACTTTCTGAGCCTGACACTTGTCTAAAAATGATGAACATGCAAACAATTGCAAACACTTCTCTCTCAGGCAGGAGGCCATAAAACCAATGCCTAGCAGGAAGGAACAATAACAGCAATATATGTACAATATGATGGAATTCAGTATAATAGCAGTACAGTAAATATTATCTTTGTGAAACTAATACTAGTCATTTGTTGTTGAAACTTTGTCAGCGAGGACTTTTTGTGGCCTCAGTTTGGAGTGTTGTAAAACACTGCATTTTATTAAACAAATGTTTCTGTTTTATTGTCCAACTTCTCCACATAAAAAGTTGATCAAATATTAGAAGAGAGAGAGAAAAATACTGCTCCCTGGCACAAAGATAAGCTCTCAAAATTTAATATATCTCTCAAATGATCTCATCATTTAAGCTTCTATTGGACTGAGCTAGCTGAGCCAGTTTTAATTATTTTGTTATTGCATTATCTGTGAATGCAGGCGTTGCCTACAAGCTCGAGCCAAGTGTCACATCTCAGTATTCCATGGCAGAACTGACAACAGGTTTAGGCCACTGCTTTGGCAGAGACTATCTACAGGTAGAACTCCCTGAAATAATACCTGGGAATGATTAGACGCTGCTTCAGACTTCACTGTAAAAGTGAATGAGGAGTGTTTGTGTCTATTTTTCATAGGTACCAACCTCTGCCAACATCGTGTAAAGCTGTATGCCCACACGCTCACAACACAATCTATCAATTTGCAGTATTATGGTTCTTATTAGTGGAAGACGTGTTAACTGTCAAGGGGAGAACGCGCCAGAGAAGTCAAGCAGTTGACTGTGGTGATGTGGCCGGCTGGGCGAGGGGTGTGACTAATTTACCCAGAAAGTGACACGTCCTCATAGCAAGCTGCGAAGCTCAAAATATTCCTGTGACACTGTTCTTGTTCCACTCAAGTCTTCATCCATCTTTATTTCACTTTTACTCCTCATCTGCTTGATATTTTGGTTGCTCGTTCAGGCCACTTTCATCTTGAAAACACACATAAATCAATTCATAAAACTTTGCAAACTTGCAGAGTTGCCAGATTTTTACTCATTGAGATGAAAATGCCACAAGAAGTCAATAAGAGTTATAACCACCAGATCTACCTTCATAAAGTGGGACACCTATTTTCCAACAAAGTGTGTGTGTCTCGGTGTGAACGTGCTAACATGGTGCGGGTTTCTAGCTCAGTAAATGTCCAACATCATGCAGTTTGATTGATTTTGGCATAAAGTGCACTGTATCCCTCAAACGGCTGTGTGCAGACCTTTACCTCTGCCTCGCTCTCCACAGCTGTTTCCTGCCCCAAACTGCTGAAACAGTGGTCTAGCAGGGCCAAAGGTACGGCAATACAAACCAAAACCCCTCTGTCTGCCTCACACATGCAGAAGAGCATACCATCCCCAACTCCCTGCAGACTGCTACTGGTCACCTTGCAGCACTTCCTCTTTGAGTTGGGTCATTTCCTCTTTCTTTCTACTGTGGGAGGGCTCAGGCTGGAGGGATGAGAAGAGGAAAAGGTCAAGGCCTCTTACCAACATGCATGTAGAAAGACAAGTAGAAAGCTGCTTTTTGTTACCTTTAAAAACAGCATGTACCGTAATCCCCATGTAGCACATTTACTTTAATTCACAACTGGGCAGAATGAGGACTTGTGAAACTCTAGGACTCATATAATTCTAAACAGGGGATCTTGGCTCTATATAGGGTTGGGAAAAAAAGGGGGGTTTGTGATAGGAAGGTTATTTTTCTGAGTAACCAATGTATCCTTGAGAAATGTACCTGTAACTTACCTGCTCCTGAAGGGTAGGAGGTGTGTTTGAGGCTGCAGGAGGCTTTAATGTAACCAACAATTCATAAATGTTAAAAATGCAAGTTGATGTGTTGCTAAAGTCCTTTCTGGGTATAGAAAATGAACTAGAAAACTAGAAAAACATGTATTTAGTCATGGAAAAAAAAGCTGAAAGAAAAACGTGCTCACAGATTCCTGTGAAGACATCATTAAACATCAGATTCTGTGTGTCATACTCACTGAATATTTACCTCTTCATCTCCGATGACGAATGAAAACAACTCTAAATGGAGGCTGGTTATCGGCAGAGACTAAAACAACTGTTTAGAGACAATCCCAGAACGCAGACCATTGAGGAGAGGAAAATTTTCTTGAGAAACACTGGAGAACACTTCAAAGTGGTCCCTAATGAGTGGACTCAAATGCTTTGCCCCTCAAGTGTGCTCAGCGCAATCACTCTCTAGTAGCGAGGGTAAAGAAATGAGCCAGATTGTTTGTGACAATTAGGCTGATGCCAGATACTGCCCGCTATGGCCTGTGCAATCACTTGTCCCCATCAGCCAACTCTGTTTATCAGTAATTGCAATTTGGAAAGAACTCTGTGGCGATTAGGCCCAGGGAGTGGTCAGACAGAGAGCTTGCCCAGCCCTAAACAAGAGAGCAGTGTTTGGGCAGAGTCTGCACGAGGTCCCACTGAGAGAGAGAGTGGAGGGGTAAGAGAAAGTGTGAAAGACAGGAAGGGAAGAGGGAAGGAAAGAGGGATGGAGGAAGGAAGGAAGGAAGGAAGGAAATATCAGGAGAAAAGCAAAGGAAAAGACAAACATGCCATCGTGACCCCCATCTACTACATTAAATATCATCTGATCTTTAACTCTTCCTGTCTGATAAGACAACCATTAGTTTGTCACATTTTGAAACATTTTTTCTTTTGTTATCTGAGAGTTTATGAACGCCACGGTTGAGCCACAGTCTGATAAAAGGAGATATTCTCCGTTCACATTCATCATCAGAACTTCATTCCTTTTTCTAAAATAAACCTCTTGCAATGGTATTTGCAACACCGCAGAGTAATATGAGGAACTTAATATTTGAAGGTTTGGATTAACTATGGAACATTAAACCATCCATCCATCATCTAGACCCCCTTAGTCCTAACCAGGGTCCCAGGGATCAGCTGGAGCCTATCCCAGCTCTCTTTGGGTGAAAGGCAGGGGTCCACCCTGGACAGGTCACCAGTCCATCACAGGGCCACATAGAGACAAACAACCTCACACACTCACACTCACTCCTATGGGCAATTTAGAGTCACCAATCAGCCTGACATACATGTTTTTGGAATTTTTTTATCTTAACTTTTTATTTAGGCACATTTAGGGCCCCTAAAGCTTCCGTGACCTGCCACTCTCACACACAAACACCTAGACTGCTGACATTATGAGTAAGGCAAGACCATTTATACAACTGCTCATTATAGTCCCGATAGTCCTCCATTCTCCCACAAGGTGCCTTTCTTACTGATCATAAATTGTTGTTCATACTTTGTCTCATCTCAACTCAGTTTCATATTTGAACATTATAGTTGGCCTTTGATAGTTTATACTGAAAAATAACAGAAATGCTGTAATCTGGCACAGGCAGGGAGAGGGAATAAGAGAGAAAGTGTGTGGAAGATGGAATGAAAGGAGCATCTGTTTAAGTGTTTGAACAGCCATTCTCATGCAGCATACCTCTCTGTGCAATGCTCCGTCTAGATATCACATCAGAAACATCCAAAGCGAAACACGGTAGCGTTACCCAGACGTCTTAATGATGTGCATTCATTTAATTTACCTATTCATCTTTCAAGTCCAGTTTTCTATAGAGAACATTTAGTGAACTTGACTGACACCTAGTGGATGTTTCTGGTAGCTGCACATCACTTCTAAAGTGGTGCATCATTGTAGATGGTAACTGTCATTTCCAGGGATTCACGCTGCATGTTGAGGAACGTGGCAGTGTTTTAGCATGCCAGATGGTGTGAAACCTGCAGGATTTTCAGGGCTAAGAGCTCACCGTGACAATCTGAGAGTGTTTAATGATTCTAAAACCTGTTTAATTCCTCCCCTCTCACACTTTGTTCTTCTGTCTTTCTTAACCATAGTCACATATGTAACTGTAACTCTAATTTTTGACCACTATTTTACCAACATGGGTAACAGATTTAAACGTATATTTGGCTCATGCTGTTCTCAATAGTATCTGCTGTATTTCACCACATAAGCTGTTAAAGTAATCAGTTAACATAGAAGCCCTTAAGGAGAGGAAAAAAACAAAAACAAAAAAATATTATAACTAATGATGATGAGCTAACTGGTGCTGTAAAACACATACAGCTAAACAGGTTTTCTGTGTTTTGACATGCTGATATTAGGAGTCTCACCCTAAAGACATTATAAACATTTTATTAATCATTCATTTTTTAAATATTTTGTTTACAAAATTCATATGCATCCACACAAAGTTATTAACATGTTCAATTTATGTGCAGATGTGCAAAATGAGGACCTTATGTCACTTAACACTACATATCAATATCCTGTATACTTAAACTTTGAGTAATAAGCAAAGGTGTGTTGCACAGAACAAAGCAAAATCAAAATCTGCAAAAGTGTAAGATAAATACATTTAGATAGTTTAGGCTATTATAACAAAGAGAGCTCAGCACTGAAACTGAATAGTTTAATTTGAACCATGGTTTTTAGTACAGAGAACTCTGAAAAATTCCTAAACACATGGTACATTTAGGCCTCCAACTTATAGACAGCTGCCATATTTCATCCCTGAGCCTAAACCCAGGGGCTCAGCAAGCTGTGAGCAATAGCTAGTTTTGATTCAAGTTGTGCCAGTTTCTCAACTTCACATTTTGTCCCCAAAACCACAGAAAAAAATAAATAATTAAAGATGAAATCTCTCCTCATGTACCCACACAAGCAGACATGCAAAAAAAAAAAAAAAAAACTAATCAATGTAAGGTTTGAGTGAACTTTCAATCTTGTTCACACCTAAAAATCAATTTGATGTCAAGTTATGCTTCAATGCCAAAGCAAACCACAAAACAAACAACAGAAAGATATCAGCAGAGAACTGGAGAGTCAAAATAAATTACCCTTATCAGTTTCAAACAGAGGGAACCAGTGAATCATCCCACTGCCAGAAAAGACCTTGTTTTGTACATTTAATTAGACATTTGCCTTTTAAAAGTCACCAGTTGGCAGCCCTGTGGCTTTGAAATGGCCAAAACAGAACCGATGCCCTTAGATTTATCCACCACTGCTGACAGAGGATGTGAGAGATTTTCACTCATTTATCATGTCGAAGACAGTGGAAGCAATGCAGAACCCTGAGGATATTTGGACAGCCAACTACAAAACGCTATACGTGTCGAACAGTAAACCGTTCTTCCCCTGAGGCCGCCCTGTCCAATGACAGTTTTCACAGGGGGTGGCCAGACTGAGGCCAGTACTCATTACGGAATGGCACGGAAATTAGTATCTTGTTCATTTTTTTCTATGTGGTATTGGGCTGTATTATATTTGCTTATAGCCCCTGCCAGCTCTGCTATCAATCCTGTCTTCCTTCAGTCCCTCCGTGTTTCTCAATACTACTAAGCTTCTATGCATCTACAGATTGTGCTAAATGAACATAAAAGTAATTGTCTTTTCTTGTGTGCTAGTGGCAAAAACAATTTCTTCTTTGATATACATTCTATTCACAGCTCCTGTGCATAGCACATTAACATTTTTTTCACCTCTACATCTTCCACCAAGCCCTTTTGTTGTACTTTCCCCATCCCATCCTGTAGCCTTTACCATCTCCAGCCCTCCCTCTACCCTCACCGCTCCCCATCCCCACCCCTCCATCCTGTCTGCAGGCTGCCAGGCACAGATAAGGTGTCTTGGCAGGGAGTTGGAGTGCTGTCCTTCGCCTCGCTGAGTGGGAATCCAGGAAGCTGTGTTCACGCCACGTCGCTGGAACAATAGGGCAGGGAGGGGAAGCAATTGGGATGACAATGAAAAAAGGTTGAAGAGGAAAAAAAAAGTGTGGGACAATCAAAGTCTTGCCCTGCCAGAAGTAGATACCAAGCTAGCGTGATATAAAGCAACGTTTTTTTCTTTAATTTCTAATTTTATTGTTTTATGATGTCTGTTCTTAGAAAAGCCACATTGTCATGGAGGGAAATCCTCAACCGTTGCTTCACAATAGACAGACAGTTTTGTCAGTGCATTTAAAGATCTGAAGTGCTAATTTTACAATTTTTGTTTAGTTCTTGACAGACCTCTATTGTCATGGTAACAACCATCTGCTCTCTGCAACCTTTCCACCGGCAAGTCTACCAAACTTTCGTCGTCATGGAAACAATCATAAATCCAGTCACAATCATGGAGCCATCACAGTCTCATTAGATTAAGCACAAAAACAACTTAGTCAGATTTAGGTACAAAACCTTTATGGTTAGCTTTAGAGAGACATTTGGGTTTGGTTTGGGTTAAAATAACCTTTATCAGTGTGGTCACAATAATAAGCCCTTAAATCAAAATGCCATGTAGGTACACTGCATTCTGGTCTACAGCGGGCAAACGTCAAGAGAGAATTGATAGGGTATCTCTGGATCCTCGAAGAAGGAGTTACTCCTTGTGTCACTTTTGAACGTTGGCATTAAGTGGCTAATTTCAAAATAAGCCAAAAAGATTTTGCAGGACATGTAATCTGCACATGATGTACAATAATTGGCTTCATACATCTAGAGAAGATGACATGCCATAAAAGACAAATGCTGTTAAATTTTGCTGCTGTGTCTATGTGTCCGTTGGTGTGTAAAGCAGCTGCTCAGCTTAGATCTGTGGTGTGGCTACACAAACTGCCATCACCAGATCCGCTCCCTGTCTGATTTACAATCAGACGTTAATCAGGCACATGTACATAAACACTTTGTGGTGTACCTCTTTCACACCCTGTTCACATGTACACACAAACACTTTCACAATCTTGACACTCTATGTTACTGGAGCTTCGCCCTAGTCTCTCTGCCTGATTTTTCCAGCCAGATAAGCCACAGATATGCAGCAAGTTTACAATCGCCTCCACAGTGTTACCACGACCTGTAACAGAGGTGTTGCTGGAAACTATTGAAAGACATCACACAGTATGTGCTTAAGCCACATGAATCTTCTAAATTTGTGCAGCCAACATGTGGCACATCCATGTTATATGACAAAAACACTATGGGCCATTAGCACAGCTTGAAAATAAAGGCAACTCAGTTCATAAGAGTAAGTACGGTAACTGTATGTTGTGTGTGCGATATGAACTTTATCACAATGCCTGCATTCACCCTACTGTTTATTTTGTATATATGCAGATGGTATTGTACAATAGTTACTCTTCAGTGATCATGAAAATGAGCATTTTCAATATTTTTGTGAAGCACTGAAGTATATACTGTGTAAATCTTAGAAAATGCACACCTACCAAAATCATGCCTTCCTCCACTCTTTATCTTCTTGTCAGTCACAGCAGTGACCTTGGCTGGCAGGGACACCATGAATAATGGGCCTTCCATACAATCAATTCTGTTACTCAGATATACAGAGACAGATTAGGAGGTAGATAGAGTTTTAAACTGAAAACTTGAAACTACAACTGCATGATGTTTATGTTTCTGCATCAAATCTTACTTACAGCTGGGAACATCACCCCAGGATAAGCCTGCAGTGTTTGTGGTAGTTTATGTGGTTGACACCAGTCTTGTTTCATATCCAGCCCCCTGTTTGGGGAGATGATTTGGCCTGTTAATGTACAGCATCTTGATGTTTGGATTAGTACTGTTTTCTATATCTGCTAACTTACTTTAGTTGTGATGCTAGTAGAGTAATCCCTGGCATTTTTACCCAATGCTAAAATAAAATGTAGAAGCTCAGTGCAAAAGCTATCAGAAATAGGTGTGGTTCCTAGCTCAGCAGCACTTTGCAGGACTCTGTAATGACTCGCCTGCTTCACCACTGCCCTCTGGTGCCGTGACATAACGTGACGCAATGCCTATTCCTAAATCCTCTGCTGTGGGGTCAAATATATCATGCTGCTTCTATTATTGTCAAATAGTATCTGACCTCAGTCGTCACCAGATACCACATGATAATTGAACCACCTTGAATGGTCTGCTTAAAGTGGTTCAGAGCTTCATAAACAGTTGGTCAGCTGTATAGGGCATGGGAGGAAGCCACAAATTGGGGGGTAGCGTATTGGGGGACCACAGCAAGTAAACATAATTTCATGCATCATCCATTGAGGCTGGCTCAGAAATGAATGGGCCAAAGCTGTGCATACAGCGTGTTGCATTTAGATTCCCATAAATGTTGGATCTATTGCAAAGTCTGACTAACTGCCAAATTGAAAATCATCTTCATTAAACAAGGGAAATAAGCAAAATACCACTGGAAAGATAATTGTAATGGTTGAAATACCCATGGAATAACAGTTATGCATCACAATAAGTCTCTAATTGTTACTTCTCATAAACATTTCACTCCAGCAACACTGAGTTAAACACCCTGTTTCTATATTAGCACTGCTTTTGAAGTAACATATTTAAAACCAAAAGTAAGTTTCAGGGTGTTGGTAAATTATCCACTAACAGCACAAACCTTTCACGCATATTAATTCATTAAAATATTGTACTGATAGCCCATCTGTCTGGTAGGGCCTTATGTCAGTAGTGTGAGGAGAAAAATTTGCAAAAAAGGGGTAAAGGTGCCCAATCTAGTTTTGATGAGAGTACAGATGTAGATGAAAGTAATATTCTAAAGCTTGAATGTCAATAAATGCACAGTGCAAAGTCATTATTTAACCATAATGGTGCCCCAGTTCTACAATAAACCATCATTTCACATATATCAAGCCTCCACTAAATGTCTTTGCCAACTGCATTTGAACTTTAACTCTAAGAAGTGTCTTAATGGAGCAACAGTCTGGTAAAAGATATTCAAAATTATTGATTCAGTCTTGAGAAGACTTCAAAGTTCATCCTTTAGTTTGTTTGAGCATTTGTATTAGTTTGAGCACAAATATATTACTGTAATTGGTTTTTGTCTACTAGAATAAATCTGTTTTAATCTCATCAATACACTTCAATTAATTTGAAATGCATTAAACCCACCCAACCACAGTTTTTCCTCTTTATTGTACCATATGTCAGAGGAGGAAGGGATTCCACTTGCATACCTTTAATATTTCAAGGAAAGGCAAAACAAACAGGAAAATAGGCAGAGGATGTGAGTGCTGCTTTCCTGAAGCCAAACCAGAGAGGCGGTAAATCATAATCCCTGAGCCAAAACTGAATTCACCACACCTATCAAAACCTATTTAGGATCAGAGGCCAGAGGTCCAACCATTTACTATGTGTGAGCTCCCCTTTTTTCTCCAATCCTTTTCTTTCAAGGGAAGAAAACAGATAAATGAAAGCCAAATACACATGGATAATCCCCAGCGTCTTTTCAAAAAGGAAATTATTATATTTGAAGCTATGAAAGGGCTTCCTGAAGTGAAGGAAATGCACTAGATTTTTAGGCCTGAGTCTTGAGCTAAGAAAAACATAAGCAGACGCATACTGGCAGAAAGACAAATATATGCCCTTCCACAACTCTCTCTTTCTCAGCCCCTCCATGTGCATTGTGATTTACAGTATATCTCAAAGCAGATTTTTTTTTTTTTTTTTAGCAAAAAAGCAAAAGTGGTGGAAAACATGAAAAGGTCCTTCTGGCCAAAGACGTGAAGGGAGGAAATTGCATTGATTTAAGCTCAGCTACTTTTGGCATCTGTCCGCCTTCTTCACTTTTCTTTCCTAAAGTGAAGGCGTTTGATCCACAGCCGCTGGTTTAGATACAGTCAAGATGTTTTCTTTGTCTTTCATTATATCCACAGTAAGCTGATGAGTGGAAGTGAGTGGCAGCATCTTGATGCTTTATAACAAAAACTGTAAACTTCAACTACAGACAGCTTTTTCTTTGTGGAGAAGCCATGACAAACTTGAAAACATCAACTGAAACATCCAAAACTTTCTGAAACCGGGCGAGGGTCAATACCACTCAAAGCTTCTAAAATTATATGTCATTTCTGATTGATGAACACTAACAAAGAGCTGAGTCATGTATTGATTTAAAGGCTAAAAGAACTGGGCCTGAAAATTGGGCAGAAAATGACGGGTTGCGGTAAAGATAGCACTGTTTGCACACTTTGAGCAGTGTAATTTAACCCCTCCCACTTCACCCCTTTTTGCCAGCAAAAAAATTGCCTAAAATTACATACCTAAATTATAATAGCTGTAGCTCCTGACCCACGCTGACTATATGAATAAATAAGGTCTTGCTAGAACAAAACCCCAAACCTCAAAGGTTTCTTGTCAAAGTGTCAGAAACACTTGAGCAAACACAGAACAAGATTCTGAATTCAATAAGAAAGGAAAAATAATCAATCTGCCTAAAATATGTTTAAGTTTCATATTTCAATCTAAACAGCTATCTATGCTAATGAAGATACTAATTAATGACTGATTCAATCACAGACAT
Organism: Mastacembelus armatus; assembly: GCF_900324485.2. Lineage (NCBI taxonomy): Eukaryota > Metazoa > Chordata > Actinopteri > Synbranchiformes > Mastacembelidae > Mastacembelus > Mastacembelus armatus. The sequence goes on along the minus strand of NC_046645.1, from coordinate 2,274,571 downwards.
TAAACTTACTTATCACATATTCTATCTTATTATAATATGTCATTATTGAGCAATTGCTATATTCTAGGCTACAAAATCGTATTTTATCAATTTAATTGCAATTTTTGCACCTGATTTTCCCTCGTGGGCATGAAAATTCTATGTTGTCTCCGAAAAGGACATTTCAAGTCTCCAAATTGACACATGAACCAACCAAAAAACATTAAAGTGGATATTTTTGTAAAAATAGCTCATGGTATTTACCTCTATGTGCAGTAACTACCACGTATACACAGTATACAGTATTTGACACCAGGTGGAGCAATGGTTTTTGAAAATTGTGGCATAGCTGAGCAACAAAACACAAAAAGTAAACGAAACTACAGAAAACAACGCATGTTGTGGAGTTAACTGGCTAATCATCCTGTATGCCGAGCTAACCCCACAGAGAGGACTTAACTGTTTGACAGCTTGTTGAAAAGCTCAAAGTTTCGGTGTTTAACATCTTACGCTTTAATAAACACATGAACTCAAACACAATGTAATGAAAACTAGACTTAGCCAACATGTACTGACAACAAAAACCACAAACCACCAAGGAGGATTAGGCTAGCGCACACAGGCGGTAAAAAGCTAATGTTAGCCTGTTGAGAAGAAGCATTATTGAGGGTGTGGGTGCCATAAATCAACTCAGACAAACAGCAAAGAGCATGAAAATCTGAAATTACTACTGCATGTTTATGGAGGCACATCTAAACGAAATAGAGTTTGATAGAGGAACAATTAAAAACCCGAGTCTTTGTTTTTATGACGCTAGAAACGAGACGTTTGTAGCAATATAGCTAGCTACACATGCTAACGTTATACATCCACATAACCTGCAGAAAGTCCGCTAAAAGCTCAACAAAACCAAATTTAGGAAACCTAAACACAATTCAGACAACGAGCATGTCGTGAAAAATCCCATAAAACACATGCTAATACGACTTCACAGTTTGAAAGCTAACACTAAGCTAACAATACAAGTCCTATTTCTCTACCACTAAACCTCAATGACAGACCAGTTGTAAAAATAAACGTGAAATTATGAAACGATTATTATGACTTTTGTCTTACCTTTTCTGTTTTCTGATCACAATTTTTTTTCTATAAACAAAGCTTCTGCTATCGAGTAATCCATTCTTTTGTGTTACTTCGAAATGATTCCGACAAGAATCCATGGACATTTCCGGTTTTGTAGGACGTGGGGGGTGAGCTTATGCGCCATTTCGTTTGCCGGAGTCGTAACGCCGAGTGAGTGCCACGTAACAGGAAGCCATACTGCGACCTTTCAGAGCGCTCAGTAGTGCTGCTGGTGGCCATGGCTTTTTCTGCTTTTGTTGTGGTTCTTTGAATTTTCTACATCGAAATAAAATATGTTTAGCAATAAAATGTGCAGAAAGCTGACACCCAAAGAAGTACTGGCACAATCGGGTTGTGCCTAGACATTTATCAACTCAAAGCTTTATGACTTTGCTCTGGTTTATTTTATTAGCACCACTCTTGGCACAGATGACAATCAAATGTTTTTATGCTTTCTTGGGTTTTTAGGCTGCAAGCGCATAATTATAGAGATATAGGGATTTTCAGTATACATTTATATTTTTTAGACAGTTGTGTTGTGTTGTTCTATCTTCATTTGCTCTTACTCAGTAGAATAAATATTTAAATCTTTTATCATATCTACAATAATCACTAAAGTCTCACCTTTACTTTGATACCAGTATTATCAATGTACATCTTGTAGATGCAGAGAAAAACTGCATCCATCAATGTGTTAAATCCTGTTTCTCAGCGGTCAAAACAATTTTTTTATATGGCAAATTCAGAAATTGCATCTGCAAGTTACTTCAATATAAATTTTAATTGATATTATTTGATTGTATTTCTTGAAATAAAATCCTTGACCATTTCCAGCACTGCCAAGTTTTCTCTGGTGACCTCCTGTAACAAGGCAAAGAGCAGGCAGTAAAGGGAGGGAGGGCCATCTAGCGGAGCTGCATTTTACCGGACTTAAAAGATGTTAACAGAGGAAATGTTTATCTAACTACTGCCTGGGGTTCTATTAAAGTCCTAAGCCACAGATAAAATGCATTACCAGCAGATATAGCAAACAGACATCATTTATCATGTATAGATCATTTAAAAATTACCAGAGCCAGATTAATGCAATGTGTTAATAGTGTTATGGTATAAAAGCAGTGGTGTAACACATACAGTAAATCTGTACAATAATTGAATAAGTAAACTAAAACCAAATAAAGATGTTAATAAAGGATTCTCACTTCTTTCTCCAGTAAGTGCCATAAATTAGACTTTATTTATTTACAAATGTTAATGAAGAATTTGAGATAGGGAGGGGAAGCTGTGACATGGTTTACTTTAAACTGCATATTTTTATTAATAACTCAGTGATGTCTTCCCTCTGTTTTTCACCCTGTCTTTACAGCTCTGGCATGCTCTGCAGGACAACATATCTGCGATTCTCTGCTACAGTGAAGGGCTTCAGTTTGGGACGATTGATGACAGCTTCCCCGCTGAGTTCACGTAGCATCAGCCCGTTTCCCCACTGTCTCCAAGGTAATCACCTAATTTCCTGGTGGTGTAAATCCTGCCATTCACAGTGTCCGATTGCCACAAACCGAGAGACACCCCATAGGGCTTGTTTCACCACAACTGGCACATTCCCCTATTAATCATAGCTGCATGTTGAGGCATCCTGTCTTTTTGTGTCTCCACCACATGCAGGTTATGTAATGGCAACGACTGTGAAAACCACTGTACAGGAAGCTTTCAGATAACACTGCATTGATTTAACAGTTGGGTAAACAAAGACAACACCAAAGAGTTGCTTCGCTCGAGGAAAATTGTGTTTATGTCTTAGCTCTCTCCAAAGGATGTAATGTAATCACTAACGTCATTTTCTATCAAGAGAATGAACTAATTCATTTACATTACCTCCATATTTATGTTTTCGTTCTGTGGGAATGTTGTGAGCTGGATTCAAAAGCTAAGCCTGCTGCTGTTCTGACATTGTGGAACAGTTAGGATGGCCTTGATCCCCATGACCTTTTGACCTTTTGATCTCCACACTATCCCAAAGAGATGCCTCATCTGAGGAGCCAAAATAAAGGTAGAGGGTGATGTGAGGCTGAATATCTTGAGGTTTAGATCTGTCACAACAGACATGCTAGACTTTAAGATGAACATATAGTTACGTATGCACTGACAACTATGCAGTCCAAAGCATTCTGAGCTTAGGGTTAGTTGGTTGGCACTATATGAGACTCAAACAAATTATTTGCATTGGCAGGACAGAAACCGTTGGAAGTTGAGATGCAAAGAGAAGCACATCCTTCCCCTATCACCTCTGCTCCTTACCTATTTTCTCCTTCTACATTAGCAAACATACAAACCCTGTAAGTGACAAGTCCTTGCTGCAGCCTGAATATGTCATTAAAGCAGGAGAGACGAGGAGGAAGCATGGTGTGTTTCCTACATGCTTTTCAGTGTGGGAGATCATACAGGGGCTGTGAGACCATTACAGGGTTTTCCAAGCTGTCGTTTTGAGCCATAAATGAAAGCACAACAGTGTGGGAGCCAGCCGAACCGGTGGAGACTCAAGGACTTTGTACTTTGAGTCTTGGTTTCATATCAAGCCAACACCACTTCCCAGCCTAACTTCTCAGCTGTGTACCTGCCTTCCAGCTATCCATTTTCTCTCTAGATCCAACCTACTTCTCTGCATGTCACACTGCCCGAAGCTGTGTTCAGACCCTGTCCAAGGCATTTCGGTAATATCTTATTCCTTCTCATTTCTGCTGTTTTTTGCTTCTCTATTTGATTGACATATTTCACATCATCACTAAGATTAAAAAAAATTGCCCTTTTTACCTCTCTTTGCCCCCTTTCTCTCAATCCATTTTCTTTATATTTCCTGCTTCTTTCCTCTCCTTTTGCTTCTGTCTGCCTCCTCTGCTCCACTTATGCATCCCAGCAGTCTAGATTTCCTTTCCTCAGGTTATAATAGTTAGACTGTGAAATCACCTCGGCCCGACACCCCTCCCTTCATCCCTTCTTGTCCTTCTTTCCCCTTCCACTCTTTAACATCTTCCTCTCCCTCCTCTGATCCCATCCTTCCTCTTATTACTTATAGTCAATCTTAAATATTTATGCCATCAAAGCTTGAGAAGTGGGTGAGGCACAGGTCTTTACCTCGCCTATGATTACTCGCATGTTCTCGGGAATCAAATGAAGTAAGGTGATGGTTGCACCACAAGGTTGAGGCTGTGGAGCTGCAGCCCTGCAGAGGATAACAGAGGTGACCCAATCTCCTCTGAGTCCCATACTGAAGTGATTAGGCCACAGGAAGCTGAACCTGACATTGCTGACACTAGCCCCCCCACCACCACCACATCCTGCCTCAACATCCACCCATACCACATGACACCGCCTCTATAAGCTGACACCCGACTCACTGTGGCAACCACAGGGCTGATTTACATCTGCTGATATGGTTGCAGAGGATGGAAGTGAGTGGAAAAAAATCAAGAAGAAACCTGAGATAATACATATAAAAAAAAAGAAAGAAAGATACATGTCGACTGCTTCCTTTTTGTTTCCTTGTCTAATGGTGTTGTGGCAGATGTTACAGCATGCCAATTTCAATTTCAAGTGGGATAACTAGTGCAGGTGCTTTACTTTAGCTTCTGGGATCACATGGACGAAGGGAGGGGCAACAATATGTTGTTTATAATAATTAACATTGTTTCAGTGAAAACTGCAGGTTTTCTTCTCTGCAAATAAAGACAAAATCTGCAGCAGTTATATTTTCTCTTTACCAATTGAGTGCATTTTAGGTTAAGTCATTAGACAATAAAGAGTTGTAATATATATAATAGCAGGCAAACTAATGATTGAACTAAGCTTCTTCACAGAGCACTACTGCCCTCATGTGTTAGGGGTGGAAAGGGCAGAAGTGAATGCACTTGATTAAATCTTAAATTGACCCTATCTATGAGTGGGATAAAGATGTTGATCTTACTAACTCACTTGCTCCAGAGATAGTACAATAAAAACTATCAAAAGCATTTTTTATTTTCTTTCTATAACTTGCTTTATTAGCTTGTTAAATCAACAGACTGCACAGTACAGTGGGCTTTTTCTATTTACACATGAGAGTCCAAAAAAAGTCATCATTTGCGTTCTGCATTACATATTTATAGCATATTACAATTAAAATTTAAATTTTATATTCCCTGATCATTTAAAGGGAATAAAGAATATTCTTAATAAACCTTTATTACATTCAGGTTAAATTTGGTGCATTTAGACATAGAAATATTCATAAATCATAGATGAGCACCCAACAATCAGGACAAAAAACTCCAGATACGCCTTGCCTCTCATTTTAGCTGTTATTTGTTCTCTCGTTCGGTCTCTCTCACACTCTCTTTCTTTCACCATTCAAAATGCATCTCTTTTTCTAAGAAGTGATTGCTCCCTGTTTGACTCCCATCTCCGGTGAAAGTGTTTCATTTCACTAATGCAGAAGTGAAACCAACTCTATTTAAAAAGAGTGTCTCACTGAATACTCTAGGGACCGTGGGAATAATCAGAACACTGCAGCATACAGCGAGGAATACAAACTCCAGTTAAGAACAAAGAAAATGGAAATCAATGGCAGAATATGCAGATTTTTTTGACAGCTTGACACACCAATAATCTTTTGGGAGTTTGCCCTCAGTTGCCTTTGCCAGGTTAAAATAACAACTGAGCTGGGAAGTATAAAACAATGTTGAAGAAGGGGCACAGCATTACACCTACCTAGTTTTGTGTGAAGGTGTTATAAAAAAAAATCAATAAAGAATGTACTGCATTGTAAGCAAGGCTGAATTGCCTAAGGCACGGCCATATCCATAAGTGCACAGTTACCAACCTCAGGAATTAATTTAAAGCTAAAGAGAGTATTATATAAAACATTTACTTTATGTTTTATGCACAATTGTATTTGTCAGTTTGTCGACACTTGAGAAGCTTGAGGAAAGTCTCCATCTTATGGGCGTCCTTCTTAAAGCAGCTGAGTAAGGTATAATCTCTCATAACGGATTCCAGCATCTCTGGCGGCACGTCATACTGGAATTGGCCCTGATCACTGTTTGCTGTGCTCAGTGTTCCGTCATCCAGCATCTGCATAGCAAGATTTGGAAACACGACAGAAACATTTAGAAAAGAATATTTCTGACAAACGAGTGTGTTGTCTGTTACTGCTCTTAGTGAAATTTAAAAATGTAATTTTGCAAAATCATCACACTGGCACCCAAAATTAAATATACTGTAATTTGATTCACCTTTTTGATAAGAACCACCACCCCTTGCTCCAGACTAATCAGTTTCTCAGACACCCACTTGGTCTTGTTGACCAGCATGCCAGGAGCATTATCATACTGATCCAGTGTGGTCTGCAGGTACACCAGAGGCTCGATCCATGACTGGACTAGCATCAGCACAGAATGGAGCAACCATTTGTCCTGAAAAACAAAACAAGTGTCAAACGAGAAAAACCAAACAAATTAGTTAATAAGCATATACTGACCAGAGAATAAACAATAGTGATCAAAAGGGACTGAAAAACTGAAGACCAGCGTGGCTTTTGATCAAGGGTTTCTCAGCAACAAAACCTTCAGCAGCAGAAGCAGGCTGATATGTCATGGGTGAAGCAGTTGAGCCTGTTTAAATTCCACTAAGCAGAGCAGACTCTAAGGCAAGTGCAAATGACCACCATACAAATGGCCCTTAAACTGCCGAGCCAGCAATATATCAACAGAAAGGGCAGAGGATAAATTAGTAACATAAAAGAGCCTTGCAGTATATGCAGTTTCAAAGATCACATTTACTATTATAGTGATGACACAACTTTCTATCAGCAGTTTCAATATTGCTAAAAAGGAGTTCTTAAAAACTACTTTTTCTCTATAGCTTGGCCTTTGTTAGTTGAGGGATGATTATTGTAGAACCTCACATTAACCAAATTACTGTTCACATGATCCAAATCACCCATCATCTGCTTTTGGCTCTGCCCAGTTTCCACTCTACTGAATCATCTGACCTTTAGCCTTCTGTTCTGCACTGCTGGACGGGAATCAAAACCTTAGTAAGCATAGAAAAAAATGTTTTGAAATGTTATTCCACCATTTACATTTATGTGATTCAAGGAACTTTCAGTGTAATTCATGCGAACAACCCATCATTCAGCAGCTGATGGGGGTTCATTTAGAGAGTTATTACGAAAGAAAGCTTATCATCAGGGGGGTAGCAAAGCGAACAAAGATGTGCATACCAACATTCAACACTAGCCACTTACAGATATCTGTTGGATCTCGCTTTTCGAGCTGGGTATGGGTAAAGCTTTGGTGATGCACGTGTAGCCAACCTGATTCCTCTGGAGGCGGAATGGAAAGGGCACGAAGAGCTCCTCCTATGATCCATATGGTACAAGCATGGAGGAAAGCGTATTAAATTATACATATACACATGGCAATGGCACATGATGTGAACACATATTTATGATGATTTTGACTGACTGGTCTATTCATCCTAAAGATTTAGGGGTAAGTTTGAGTTTTAGTTAACTTTAGACCCTGTATTAAAAATGAAGATGGAGTTCCGTTGGTCTACACCCATATGTTAAAATGGTTACACTAGTTCTAACATCTTACAGAAAACACAACGCTACTTTTTTTTTCTAACTGATATTGAAAGCTTTCATTTCTCTTAGGTAAAGAATTACAGAAACACACAATAGCAGACAGAAAGTGACACTTCACGAAAAGCTTCCCCAGTTTTGGTCACTGGAGACACAGCAGAGATGCATTTTGTTCTCCAGCTTGTTCTCATCTTTGGACCCCATGCAGCGTCTTCTCAGTAACAGGCCCTATATCATCCCATTTCAAAGACCATTTTGGATCTGGAACTGCAAAGTGAAGGGGATTCAACAGGCTGCAAAACCTGTGCTCTCACTGCTGCAGTATATCATTATCACATTCGTATAACTCCACTATAGTTCTGCTTCTTCAATAAAACATCTTTGGCTCCGAAGAGACATAGAAGATTACTTTGAAGCCTGGCAGTGAGGCGATGATCATGTCAGAATCAAAAGCAAATAACACAGACTATCTAAAAGAAAGTGTCAGTACTTTTGGTCCAACATATTGTGTGTGCCAACCAAAAGTCTTTTTGTTCTCATTGGAAAACTTATTCCAAATGTGGCTAGATTGCATACGAGATTCCAGATTAAAAAAAAAACAAAACAATAATGGTTTGAGAAATGTAGGAGTCATTACAAAGGCTATAACTGATGGGTTGTTAGAAAACAACAGAATTTCATTGCTCTCTGGTTCACTCAGTTTTATTATGTTTAGTAGGTTTTTTTATTTCATTTCTCTTACATAGACAAAGTGATATTAGACAGCTTCTCGTATACAAAACGTTATATCACTGTCACTGAAGCCTTTACTTGTAAGGATATTATATTTTTGTAAGGGTATATTTCTACAGCACTGCTTTTCAAATGGCTGATTTTCTGCATTTGCATCCCCGGAATCCTCAAACTCTAGTCAAAAAGGAAATCATTTTCTGTTGTTATGTAATGCTCAGTGTGGACTCCCCCTCTTTAAAAGTGTTCTTTAATGGGCCGTGGATGCAGCAGGTATCCACAGTGCAGTGCTTTGGTTTTGAGGATACTGGGTGGTGTTACTTACAAACAAAGAGCATGATTCTTCTGAGACACGGTAGATGAGCTCAGCATGCTGGATGACTCTGTCTAGAAGTTTCTCTTGGGAGATGGAGGGGCAGCGGGAGGGGCTGCCTTGTTCCTCCGTACAGTCTAGCGGGATGCACAGTGTGAACAGATAGGGCCCGAGCAATAAAGCCCATACACCCTGCTGCATGACTGAAGACACCACATAAACACAGGTTTATCAAATGCACACAGGTAAATAATGTGCAACATGAACAAAACAAAAATATCTAACCCTTCTATATCTCCACTGGTTGCTTTAGTGATGTACCTTTTTCAGAATGACATAAATAAAAAAAAACCAATACACAACTCATATGTACGACTTTCTTTTTGTCTTAAAGTGTGATGCATTACCTGTCATCATGTCCATTCTTCAAAGTCTTTCTTGCTTTTCCGTCATGTTCACTTCTTTTATAAACCCTGACCAGGCCATGAATAAAGGAAAAGGTCATTCTGGACTTGCGTAGGTTCTTGAAAAAAGATACTAGTCTTCCCAGACCAACATATTTCCTTCCCATACATGACCAAGATGGGAACAAGGACCAAATATGTTTTGTTCCTGATTTGATGTCACAATGTAAATATACCAAAATTCTAAACATATTTGAATATATGACATCTTCTAACTGAACTGAATTAAAAATGCATGTTTTTTGCATTTTATTCCTCTCAATGTCCCAGTTCCTCTGGGCAATAATCCAACAATGAAGACTGAGATTTTATCATTCAAAGGATCAAAAAAAGCACAGGCTGAAAAATTCCTCTTTTCAGCTGATACATGTAATGTAGATTTAAACTTGCAAGACAAAGAAGGCTGCAGAAAAGACAGACGTGTAATAGACACAACAAAAGGGGGCTGAATGAATGAGTGTTGGGCTTCACTGGGATCTAACAAAAACACCCCTTTTATTTTGACATTCATAGTCCATTGTAGTTAGAAAACCATGGGTGTGTGACAGTATCTCAACCCAGAAGCTAATGCTTTCCCAGTTGTAATGACTGTTTTTAGCTGTCATAGGTGCACATATTTAGTACTGATCAATGCCAGTTTGAATCAGTTTAAATGATTCCTTTTTGCCTAGAACATTCACAGCAACACTTATTGTATCCCTTAAATCACTTTATTACTCTAATCCGATTATGGGGGATGAGGTTTCTGTCAATTTATATTAATAAATTCAATGCAAATTACAGGACACGTCTGCTAAAATAGCCTATTACTGTTAAATAAAAAATACAAACATCTAATAAACGTACAAAGGTAAATGAAAATTTAACCTTAAATTTGAGCCAGCCCATAAAGAGGGGAACAACACACAAGAGCCTTAAGCTGAAATGGTGATTTCTTCAGTGAAGCATGTTTAAGGATAAGCTAAAAACAGACACGGGATCAGAAAGCAGCAGGTGAAGGGTGTCTTGTTACTGAGATCAACGTCACAAACATGGTTCCTATTCCCATAACTTCAAGACGCCTGAAGCGTCATGTCAACCTGTTTCATATGAAAAAGTGTTCTCTCGTTATTGCATTTCAACTTCGCCTTCACCCTTTTGTTCTTCACCTCTTTCACAACTTAGCAAATTCTCAAATCCTGGACACACCTTTGCAGAAAACATCTTGTTTTCTTCAACCTCCCTATATTAAATCCTATTAAATGTGCAACAAATTCAACAGTACAGTTCAACTGTAAGAACAGGTAATTGGGAAATTTACAAAGCATTCCACTCAGAATGATAGAAATTAACCCTCTGCGGTCTGAGGGGGTTTTGGGGCCCTGGACAAATTTTGACATGTCCTGACATTTGTGCTTTTTTCAGTGTCTTTTAAACATATTAAATCATAGTTTAACTGTAATATGATGGTCTCAGGCTAATCTGATTTGGAAATTGGCCAGTAAAGACATTTGTAGTCTTTGGAGCCAAACCTTACACAGGTTAAAGCTAATCTTCCTATTTATTCTATATATGCTAAATTCCCCTTCGAGTTACTGTAACACAGGCATGACTATTTAATTTTTCATGCTTGTTGACGTTTGTTCACCAGTTCATCTGGTGTGGTATGTCTGCTTTGTTTGTAAGAGCATCTTGGCCACAGTCGAGGGAATGTTTAAAAAGAAAACTGGTGTTTAGTTCTTGTGGAGTTTTTTAGGCTGCTCTTACCCTGACGCTGGGCTTCACCTTGGTCCAGTACAATAAACAAAGCATTTCCAACAATGGCATTAAATACAGTGGGTACGGAAAGTATTCAGACCCCTTTAAATTTTTCACTCTTTGTGTCATTGCAGCCATTTGCCAAAATTAAAAAAGTTCATTTTATTTCTCATTAATGTACACTCAGCACCCCATCTTGACAGAAAAAAACAGAAATGTAGAAATTTTTGCAAATTTATTAAAAAAGAAAAACTGAAATATCACATGGTCATAAGTATTCAGACCCTGTGCTCAGTATTGAGTAGAAGCACCCTTTTGAGCTAGTACAGCCATGAGTCTTCTTGGGAATGATGCAACAAGTTTTTCACACCTGGATTTGGGGATCCTCTGCCATTCTTCCTTGCAGATCCTCTCCAGTTCTGTCAGGTTGGATGGTGAACGTTGGTGGACAGCCATTTTCAGGTCTCTCCAGAGATGATCAATTGGGTTTAGGTCAGGGCTCTGGCTGGGCCAGTCAAGAACGGTCACAGAGTTGTTCCGAAGCCACTCCTTTGTTATTTTAGCTGTGTGCTTAGGGTCATTGTCCTGTTGAAAGGTGAACCTTCAGCCCAGTCTGAGGTCCTGAGCACTCTGGAAGAGGTTTTCTTCCAGGATATCTCTGTACTTGGCCGCATTCATCTTTCCTTCAATTGCAACCAGTCGTCCTGTCCCTGCAGCTGAAAAACACCCCCACAACATGATGCTCCCACCACCATGTTTCACTGTAGGGATTGTATTGGGCAGGTGATGAGCAGTGCCTGGTTTTCTCCACACATACCGCTTAGAATTAACGCCAAAAAGTTCAATCTTGGTCTCATCAGACCAGAGAATCTTATTTCTCATAGTCTGGGAGTCCTTCATGTGTTTTTTGGCAAACTCTATGCAGGCTTTCATGTGTCTTGCACTGAGGAGAGGCTTCCGTCGGGCCACTCTGCCATAAAGCCCCGACTGGTGGAGGGCTGCAGTGATAGTTGACTTTGTGGAACTTTCTCCCATCTCCCTACTGCATCTCTGGAGCTCAGCCACAGTGATCTTTGGGTTCTTCTTTACCTCTCTCACCAAGGCTCTTCTCCCACGATTGCTCAGTTTGGCTGGACGGCCAGGTCTAGGAAGAGTTCTGGTCGTCCCAAACTTTTTCCATTTGAGGATTATGGAGGCCACTGTGCTCTTAGGAACCTTGAGTGCTGCAGAAATTCTTTTGTAACCTTGGCCAGATCTGTGCCTTGCCACAGTTCTGTCTCTGAGCTCCTTGGGCAGTTCCTTCGACCTCATGATTCTCATTTGCTCTAACATGCACTGTGAGCTGTAAGGTCTTATATAGACAGGTGTGTGCCTTTCCTAATCAAGTCCAATCAGTTTAATTAAACACAACTGGACTCCAATGAAGGAGCAGAACCATCTCAAGGAGGATCAGAAGAAATGGACAGCATGTGAGTTAAATATGAGTGTCACTGCAAAGGGTCTGAATACTTATGACCATGTGATATTTCAGTTTTTCTTTTTTAATAAATTTGCAAAAATTTCTACATTTCTGTTTTTTTTCTGTCAAGATGGGGTGCTGAGTGTACATTAATGAGAAATAAAATGAACTTTTTTGATTTTGGCAAATGGCTGCAATGACACAAAGAGTGAAAAATTTAAAGGGGTCTGAATACTTTCCGTACCCACTGTATGTCCTGGATGAATGCTGTTTATTTTGGTCAGTATACAGTCAAACCACTGTAGCTGCATGTGAGGGTGGATTGGTAGTTGAAGCCTCCATGAGGGTATTTACCTCTTTATATAATGAGTGAGAGTTGGCTTTGTATGTTTTGGCAAATGGAGAATTGTTAGCTTAATATCAATTTATGGACTTTGAATACATCCAATTATCTCTGGATAATTTGCTCAAGTGATACCACTTGGCCTTGAGCTCTCTCGTTGCTATATGATTTGAGACTATTTTTTGGAATATGTTGTTTCTTAATATTTGTTTGCCAGCTTTGACTGTCCTGTGTGTGTGTGTGTGTGTGTTTTCCAGTGAAGACCTTGTTTGTTTGGAGCTTTTATCTTTTGAACCTTCTCATTTTCATTATCAAGAGCACTTTGCATTTTCACAACAGTCAATCACTTCTATTCTCATCTTGTAGATACGTTTCCATCTCTGCTCTCATTTTATCACTGGGACTGAAAATGTTGACCCTGAGGCAGGGATGGACAACCCATGTTCCTTGAGGACCACTGCCCTGCTTGTTTTCCAACTATTCCTGCCTTGAACTACCCACCCATTATATCTATTACCACATGCCTGATGGTAGAAATGAGCCCATAGGTGATTTCATAACAACCCATACTGATCTTTAATTGTAAAGTGACATCTACCAGTTTTGTAAGACAGCATCACTTGAACTGGTATGTTGAATTTCGAGTTACACCACCCTCTAGTGGTTGTCACAATTATGACAAGCTCAAAGATGTCATCCATCTATCATCTGTACCCCCTTATTAAAGACAGGGGTCCACCCTGGACAGGTCCCCAGTCCATCACAGGGCCACATAGAGACAAACAACCTCACACACTCACACTCACTCCTATGGGCAATTTAGAGTCACCAATCAACCTGACATACATGTTTTTGGACTGTGGGAGGAAACCAGAGTACCTGGAGAAAACCCACACAAGCACAGGGAGAACAAAGGATGTCACAGGAGGCTACTGTTCACTTCTTCTTTGAAAATGATATCCAACATTGCCTAATATAATTTTTTGGAGTTATTCAATAACATTAACGATGTATTTCAAAATTCTTACAAAGCTCCTCTAACCTTATTGAAGTGCATATTTTAACCAAATCTATAATCTCCCCCTAAACCTACACTGTTGTTTTTATGTCTATACATAGACAAATAGTTATCATTGCATTGTCATTGTAATAAAAAGCCTAGTTATTAAGTTTTAACTGTGATTTTCACTAGTTTATCTGTGGGATGCTTCCCCAGGCCTATTTAACCAACATGGCCATTTACTCACAAGTTGTTTCTTGTAAACCAGTTAAAAGAAGAAGCACAGTAGCAGCTACTTATGGAGTCTGTCTCTGAGCTGTGTGTTCCTGCAGTGCTGCAGCATTGCCCATTACCCCAGCGATGACAGATGCTGTTCATGCTACGTCGACTTAGTCTCCTCCTTGTTGACAGCAGCTGATTTAGGAAATGGCAATGCACACATTTCTTATTCTGGAAAATGTTTCCAAAACTACAAACATACTTCTTTTCTTATCTGTGCAGCAAAGATGTCATGCTCACGAAACTGTTTAATGTGCTTTACAAGAGAATGATGAGTTTTGGTTTTTATGTCCTCGCAGTCTTTTCCTTTATGTTTACAGTGCTCACCATCAATTGTAATCCCTTCACAGTCAGTTCAAGCAACTTCAATTCAATTTTCAAGAGCAATTTTTCAGTGTGCCTTGTCATCTTGCCTAGCTAAGTGCTCCATTACACCTAGCTATTCAGTTACTTAACACTGTCTACTCTTCTTGCCCACATTATGTTTCTGTGTTGTTTTGCTTTTTGTGCATGTAAGTTTATTTTAAAAATTTTATGAGCAAGAGTTACACCCAGTCACTTCAGCAGCACCAAGCTTTTTAAAACAATGACTGGTTTTTATTACCCCTTTCCTTTGGTCATGTACCAGTGACAACAAAAAGTAGTAAGTGCAAGTAGTGCCTATAAAAAGCATTTACTATTTTCCTACAGCTGCTATAATATGTCATGAGTCCTGTAATTTCTCCTCCAGCTGCCAGATGTCCAGGCATATTTCCCCTGTTTCTGATCACCTGACTCTTCATGGTGCAGCCCCTGCCTTCTGTTTATCCCAGCCTGGACTCACAGCAAGACTCCCTGCATTTTCATTCATTTGAACGTACCCATTGTTGCTGCCTTTCTTGTGACAATAATATCTGCACTGTTGTTTTTTCCCCCCACACTAACACATGATGCTCATGAGGTAAAATTAGTGACGCTTTGTATATTTATGTTTATGTTTAGTTGTTTTACTGTTTCATTTGCACATGCCAGGTGCATTCACCCATGGGCATGGTTGTTTTGCTATTTTGAAACCTCATTTGATTTCTGAAGTGATATCGGGTGTTGAATCTAAGGTGAGAATTGTATTCACCAAAGCAACTTGCAAAGATATGCATTAATCAAAATACATAAAGGGGGGAAACTTAGATGGTGTATTGGCACCAAACCTTTGTTTCTATTTGCAAAAACAAGTCCCTATATCATGTCTGGCACCTACAGTGTTGTTTTAATTTCAAAGCAGTCCATCTGGGAAAAACAGTCGGTCGGTGCAAGAATTGAGACAAGCATGTTAAAACAGGACGACACATATTTATTTATATTTTCAATCTGAGAAGATATTGCAGCCACATTTTGCCAAAAAGAAGTGATTGCCATTAAACTTTAGATCCAACAGACTTTATTTATTTAGTTAGTTAGTTAGTTAGTTACGTTAATAATCCGTCCTGCCCAGCTGCTTGGTATACAGTATTGAGGATGCCTTGCTGAACCAACTCCTCTTGCTGAATAGCTCTTGTTTATTTTGATGATGAGAAGACAGTTCAGGGGGCGAGGGACAGAAAGAGAAGACAGAGAAGAAAGAAAAAGACAGACAATAGAATTCAACAACTGCAATGATGCATATAGAATATACACAATATCAATGCTTATATTATGTCAGCAATACAATGTGAGACAAAGTCACTGATAACAATAATGTTAATAATAGTAATAACAATAATTATGACTATAACAATAACAAAATGTTAATAATACAATTTACAGTGTCAGCAATGGTACACTGAGATGAAAACTACCATACAAAATGTGTATGTGTGTGTGTGTGTGTGTGTGTGAGTGTGTGTGTGTGTGTGTGTGAACATGTGTGAGTTTGTTACAAAATGTTTTACACAGCAAGAGCCGTGGGCCACCTCACTGCCACCCTGGCCCCTGCGGGAGACAGGTGCGTACCTCAACAGCTGTTTCTCCAGGTTCTCCGGTTTCCTCCTATGTTCCAAAGACATACAGGTTGATGTTTGATTAATCGGTGATTCTAAACTCTCCGTTGGTGTGAACAGACGTGCATGTTTGTCTGTCTCTACATGTCAGCTCTGAGGTAGACAGGTGATCTGTCCAGGGTATACCCCACCTGTTGCCCAATATCAGCTGGGATTGGCTCCAGCCCACTGTGACCCTGAATGTTCCAGGATGGGTTAATAATAGATGAATGGAAATAAATAAAACAACTTATTTTCCTCAAGAAATGCAGAACCTTCACACGTAGAGTAACTCATCAATATGCCTATGTGGTTAGAAAGCGATTTCTTTGCTATGTTAAGACCATGACTGCATGTTCTGCTGGTTATATACATTCCTGCCACTTATTTTCTTCACTTACATACTGTGAGGAGTTAACATATGCATATTAATCACTCTGGTATTGATAGACATCTCATGATTGCAGAGAGTTGATTGGCAGCTCCTGCATTGGGACATACTTCTCTCATACTGGATGGTGGAAAGAGTTTGAGTACTGTATGTGTGTGTGGGGGTGTTTATATTTTAAGATAACTAAGATAAATGAAGAAAGGGCAAATGTAATATGAGATACATAAATGTAGTTATAACTACATAAAGGGTACTTTGTACTGTATGTAGTCATTTAAATGTTTATACCATTAGCCGAATTAGTAACAGCTTTTACTTAGGTTTTTGTACAGTCTCTTTGCAATTGTCAGTAGACCGTCATTAGAAAGTGTTTATGCGTGAAAAGCACTGAATATGATTCAGTGTTTAAGATTGACAAGATCTCAGCAGATTCAAGCAGCAGGGCATACAGCTGAAACCAGCTTTACTTGCCAGCTGTCTTGTTTTTGATAAACAACACAACCACTCGTGGCATTAAAAAAAAAACAAAACACTATACATTTGCTTGTTCAGTCAGCCCTCACCCACACGCTATTGTATAGCTCAAGTGTGGGGGTTTTCTGGGTTGATATGTTATTATCATTATTAATTTATATGAGCAAAATCATAAAATAAACAGTTTGATGATTAGCCTGAGGTCTGTTCCGTGTCTATCTTATCCAGTCATGAAATGAAATGAAGAAAACTGGCAGAGTGTTTTAAATTAGGACTTTGAGATACAAAGAGACACTCAATTTTGTAGTGCAATACCAATGGTCCTCAGGCAACTCAGAAAAAAACATATTTTTATAATTTTATGCCTCTTTATAACTTTTGAAATCAGATCATTGAGTGTGTATTTGTAGGTGGGGCTTTACATTGCATTTAGCTTGTTTGTGTTCTTTGCAGGGAAAAGAGAAATAAAATGTGAGGACTATACATTATAGTTCTGAGTCAAATGCCAATAATTGCCCAGAGGAAATTGCATTATGTTAACTAATTAAATTTAATTGTAGCACACATTTACTTTGTAATACATAAATTTTACTCACAGTGAAAGAAGACAAAACATGACGTGCGTAAAACAGCATTTGTGACTTTATAATTCCAACATCTACAAGTGTTTATCAGTGTTTATCACATATTGAGAGTTAAGAAGAAAGGAGTTTACCTTATGGACTGATCAGCGCCTCGATTATTTTTGTTTACAATGAAGAGACGTGCACAGCCAGCATCCTGGAAAATAGCACAGCAGATAAGGCAAAAAAAACCAGTCTTTTTAAATGCTTTAGAGTGCAAATTCTAAAGTTTATATCAATTTAGTTCATAATTAGTATGAAATTGTATTTGTGTGTGTGTCTGCACATGCGTGCCTTTCAGCATAATCAGTTTTGGATGGCAAAATGTGATGAAATTGCCAAATTCTTGGATTCCTCTTGTATTCTAAATTTTGTTGAAGTGTAAATTATAGTAGCATCAAAAGACAATTATTCCTAACAGACGTGTTATACTTACATTCACAGGATAAAATACTAGTACTTCTGCTTTGGCTTACCAAGCTTGCTGGAACAATAATAAATCTCTTTTTATCTATTAATCCCTATATATCACATGTCATTGTTTCTCTTTTGTCTAATGACTCTGCTCTGAATAGTTTTCATACATATAATCACAACATTCATAGACTAGAACAAATAAGAAAAGGACATTCGCTGTTATAAAAATGTTTTTGATATTTAAAATTTGCATCACCTAATATTTGACCCATGCCACTTTTATTTTACCTTCTTTGATTTTTGTGGTTTGACAGAAAACCATCAGAGGCCAGGCACTGGAGAGTTGTGGATGACAGTTCTGGGCTGATCCATTTCCACTTTGCCCCTGGCTTAATTACCAACTCCCTCCAGTAACACGCAACACTCTCTCATTCCAATGCAATCTTGCTCTAACTTCTCAGTCTGGTTGTGGCTGGAGCAGCATTTCTGTTTGGCCTGCATTTGTAATCCTGGCCCTCTGGGGTCTCTAGAGGGGAGCAACACCTGCATGCAAAAAAAAAAAAAAAAACAATTAGGCAGTGATCATGATGATCACTGGTGATGAACCGAGCTGTCATTATCCCTGTAGGATACCGCGGGGGCGCAGAAGCAGAAGCGGCAGCGGTGGCAAATGCACGCCTGCCTTGCCATGATGCCACGTGTCATTTTTGACAAGCTTCGGGGATAAAGAAAGTAGGCATAAAGCCTTAAATAAAATTGGTCACGCAGTCTTGCCAATCACTGTGGACAACATATGCAGGCTCACAACCAAGGTGAAGCTGCTGTTACGTGTCTAGGCCGGTGAGCAATCTCTCTGTGCTCTAAAATGGAAATGAAACACCCACAGCTATTGAGGAAGGGATTTGCGTAGGACTAGGTACAACCATACTCGATCGCCACTGTGGGAGAAGCTTTAGCTTTGCCCTTCTTCAAAGTGAGATTTACAAAGAAGGAAATGCTTGGCTAGGTTTATTCAAAAGAAGCGCCTGATGGTGGGAAGACAAAAGGTACTTCACGCTATCCTCCCTGGGGCACATGTATTCCAAAGCTCCACTTCTTCGCTTTACTCCTTATTCTGAGTACATGTCCCCCCTAGAGTGCACTGCACTCCTGTCTCTTCTGCTCAGTCTTTTACCTTTTCTTTTTTCTTCATTCTCTCTGCACTTACCCGTATTTCCCTCACTTAATTTCACTTGTCTTCTCTCTGTACACCCTGCTGTCTCTTGCTCTGCTGCCGCATCTCCCTCTTCTACTCTCCAGTGTTTGCACTCATACCTTTAAGTTTCTCCCTCGTACCTCCTGTTTCCCTGCGTCTTCTCTTCCCCTCTCTGTCTGTCTCTAGGCACATGTTGGCTAGCTCAGAGCAAAACCCTCTATTAACAGAAGCTGAAGCCAGATGGCGGCTCAGCGATGGATCATATCAACTCTGAAGGTCTCTGTGAGCTCCAGACTTTTATTTCCGTGGGTATCTCAAGAATAACTTGCACTTTTACCATTTCACCTACAAACCAAGTGTCGGACTTGTCGCTTAAATTGCCATTTTGTATCAACTCAAGAAAGATCATGTAACCCAAACATGTTACTGCCACTTTTTTTTCTATCAGTAAAATTAAAAATCCATGGAGAAAACTTTCTTCAGAACATTTCTGGCCATATTTTATTTTATCTAACTTAGTGAGCCAAAAGAAAAAAAAATCGCGGAATGGGATTGTTTTCTGTAGTTTTTGGATATCTCTTTTCATTGCACATTCATACATTACATAAATTCCTTTGTGTACCCTCACTAAAGGCTGTCAAACTGTGATGGGTCTTGTTAACACACAGACTTCAAATCCCCTGGTGACACAATTTATTCCCAAAGGGAGCTTGAGGCTGAGGAATGAGAAAAGTAACAGGTCTGTGAATCCCAAAAGAAGAGAAGCAGGTACAATATATCCACAGGGAGAAAGTCCTGCAGTTTGTCTAATGAGGCATAACCAGACTATACACTTTGGTCAGTTCAGGAGATGAGCATGAAATTCACCATTAAATAATGTGAGTCCCACATTAAGAGGCCCTCCTGAGGCAGTGTGTCTGTAGTAGGGATGACTAACTCAATTAATTCACAGGCCCTCCAAAAGTTTCTCTCCAAATCAAGGACTTGTTGTTAGGTTATGTGTGTCAAAATGCCCATTTGCCATGTCTGTTAGCACTGTGTGTGTCTGTGTGTCTAGGTACCAGAAATTAATGCACATATTTGAGGTTGACTGACCCTGAACCAGTGGCCTGCCCTCAATTCCAAAACAAGTCTACAAGTCTACTTCCTGTTTTGTGCATCTGTGTCTTTGGCTCCTGTGCAGCGATGATTGTCAGGTAACATTTGGAAAGCCCTGTCTCTTTCTCTTTCTATCATGCTAAAGCTTCACTCTTGCCTCCGTGCTTTTCTTACTGCAGAGAAACAAGTTCATTGTGATTCGGAATGCACTTCCACGGCTCAATGGGTTCTGTTTGAAATGAGATTTGAGAGAGTGAGCATGAGAAAGACAGAGAACCTCCAGCCGCTGAGCGTCTTGATGAATAAAAGATGGAGGCACTAGCGTCTTATAAACAACAACAGAGCATAATTAGTTCAGTTCTTTTTATTTTAAGAACACTTTATGTGACATTTCCTTTGTGTGGCTGCTTTCATCACATGCGTCCTGGCTGCTTTACATGTTGTGCTTCCTCTCTGTCAACAACACAGCTGGAATAATATTTGTGTTCTATGCAAATGTATATCATGACATACATTTTGGTATGCTCTTACTTTCACTGCTGTAATATGGCCTGACTATACAGTAACACCAGGCCAGGCTTAGTCCGAATTTGAAAATAACTCAACTGTTTACTATATATAAAGGTAGATAAAATATAAATACAGCTAAATTCTATAATTACTAAAACACTTCTACTAAGGTAAAGCTCATGTAAAGCAGCATGACAACAGCGGCGGATTTGTTATTTCTGTCTTTTAGGTTTAGCTTTTGCTCATTATTCCTTTTTACCAATGATGTTTATCTGTGTCTTCGTCCTGTTCCCAATAAAAAAAAAAGACTGCTCTTCTTTGCGTACCCAGCTTTTAAAAATCATGTTATTTTTCCTGCAAATCTACCTGCAATTATGCCACACATGAGTCTTTGAAATTCTGTCTGCCTAATGTTTCCTTAAAAAGTCCCATTAATGGACTACTTGTTAGTCTTTTGTGGTGGACTATTAATTGGCTTTTAATGCAGTTTGACTTATCTTTAGTAATGTTTGTGATTGAACTAAGGCTTCATCAATGTTCTTTTCTATTAAGTGCTTATGTGTCTACCCGGTAAAAAAAAAACAAAATTCACATATGGGTGTTCCAGTGACAATTTACCTGACATTAGAGCAACTTCGGTGAGACAGTCCCACGTACTTTGAACTACAGGAAATGTGGAAAAAAATGCTAAGACTGTCAAATCTATTTGACTCAGGTCTGTGCCGTTGTCTGTTGATGCTCTGCAGTCTCTTCACATATCGTCTGCTCTGCTGAACGTGGCCTAGTCTAATGGCATCTGTGATATCCCTGGAGCACCCTAAGAGAGGCTGATGACAGCATGTGTTTGTCTTCTATTTCTTTTACTTTCTCTCCCATGCACACACACATACACACAGTGCACCTTCTTAATCTTCAATTCTGCTCCCCCACCCAACGTCGATGCTTCAGAGTCAGAGCCCTGTAAATTCTTTTGCCCCAGGTACTGCCTCAGGGTCTGAGCAGCAGAGAGGGCAGGCACGTGGTAGCAGAACCAAAGGATGATCGTGGCAAACATATGTGTATGAATGTGTGTTTGTCAAACACCTTACTGCCCATTTCACCTTCCACAACCCATGCTAGCCGATTTAAACATCCAACCTTTTAGTCCTCTGTTCTTGCACATGAGAAACTGCACTGAGTAGATTCAATTAGTGCAGTAGATGAAGCGAACGGGCTGGTCTGCACCACACAGAGCTCCTGACACGACATCCCGCACACATGCATAACCTAGCATACTAATTCAGACCAAATTACCTTCAGACATCTGCTTACAACAAAGGTTACTCTGGATGTGAAAATTATTCAATGTGTGTCTGCAGACAGAGAAAAATGTACATTTCAGCCATGTACTAATGGAGCACTTTAATGGCATAATCACTTTAAACCTTTGGAGACATTTGAAACATTAAAATACCAGTAGCCAATACTTATGGGTCTAATGACAACAATCAACTTTTTCATACAACATTTTTACATATTATAAAACTCAAAATTTAAGGAACTTTTAAGACAATCAATCTTTAAAACAATTCAATCAAATTACTGTGGATGTGATGAAAGGAGAGAATGAAGCTCTAGCTCTAACTGATCAGCTATCATTGTTGATCATAAAATCCACCAAACTGGAAACGTGTATATAATTTATCTCTCTATAAGACAAACTGCTTCCATCCATTGTAGCCCAAGTTAATAATTATGGACACTTATTCAGTTATCATATCAAATTATCATTTTCAATCACAGAACAATGAGCTTCTATTTAAGAAATGAAAACGGCAAAACCCGACCTGTTAACTTTTAACAAAGAAATGGTTAAATAATTCCTTCTACAGAAAGAAAACATACGTTATTGAATAGGTTGATTCCCCAGAAATATCACTACTGGGAATGGCAAAAATACTTCTCAGAGGTTGTCTTATTTTATTCGCCATGTACTGGAAGAATAACAGCAAAAATACACCCCACTCCTCCACAGAGCAAACCCAAAATGAGATACAGAAAAACTGAAATTCAATTTAAAAACTAGCCTGATCTGTATTTCCTGACGGAAACCTGCTGTGTGCTGGGAACCACTGTGATTGCTGCAGGTTCATGGCCTTTTTAGCCATGCATTGTTTTTCATAGGGACAGAAAGTCTTATGGGCACCATGCCATAAATATCAATAAATAATCAATAATGGTTTCAAGTGAAATCCAGCATTTCCTGCTGTATAATAATTGATAAGCTCACAAAATGTTTGTCATCAAGTTTTGCAGATGCCCAAGGGCACATTTATCCTGACCAGAAATACAGCAATTAAAACACTTAGTCAGTATTTAGTGTAACACCACTTCTTCCAGTCATTTAAGTTTACACACTGTAGATGCAAAACAGTTGTAACATCTTATAAACTACTGCACCCGTATTATTACAGTAGAATACTGGAACTGCTGTGGCTTTTTTATCTGTGGCATATTTTTAGTTAGAAAGTCTTGTGGCTAAGGTTACTGTACCAAAAACATCAATATATAATCAATAATGAGAAAAAGTGAAAAAAAAAAAAAAATCCTGCAGCAAAGTAAAGAAGAAGCACAAATGTTTGATCATGCAAGTTTCTGTGAGATCTCTTATCTGTGGAATCACCACTGTGAAATCCTTACTACAAACGGCAGGTGTGTGTGTGTGTGTGGGGGGGGGCAGATAGTGTTGAGGCTCACATTGCACCAGTGGCACAGTGATGTCATCTTTTCTGTCTTTGCAAAGGGGCAACTGTACATTGGTCTAATCTACTGTGGTAATACCTTTTGCAATTTGCAATTTTGGAACTATGTGATGCAGTCTGGTAGGAATTCGCACCAATTTGTATTACACCTTTTTCAGTCCCTTGGCCATCATGTAAAAGGTGCATCAGTCTCCTCAGTAACACTCATTTGCAGTGAAAATCCAAGTCAGACTTCACACATGCAGGTTTGATTGGGGTTCAATTTTAACTTTATGTAGTGCTTTTGAGGAAATCTGTAAGGCATCTGTTGACTATGATAGTGTTGAAGGGGAAAACACTATCTGTATGTTCTGTATGGTAAAAAAAAAAGTCCTCTGTCTTAGAAGTAACTACTGCAAAACAGACAATGAATAGCAGTGAGACAAAAGCCAGACATTGCTGTATGATGAGCACACTTTTTGAAAAGGACTTTGCCTCTCATGTGAAGTGATGAAAGCAGTACATTTGAACCACGTCAATAAAATGTGAGCACATCAGACAGACAATTATACGGGTCCCTCACTACTCTTGTCTCTGACCTTCATCATGGCCTGAGGTGTGCTCACATTTTCACCAAATACAAATAAATACAAAAAGAGACAAAGAAAGAAAGAAAATGACAAAAGTTAGGGAGAGAAAAGGGAATTAAAAATGGAAAAACAAAGCAAGATACAATGCAAAACAGACAATCATTGATTGCTAATGATGTGCTTGTTCCAAAATAAAATGTGCCGTTCTCTTTCAGTGTTTACAATGATGCCAGCCTTGAGTCCTTGTCTCTGTATAAAGCTGTGACTGACAGTTGGGGTCCATGATAGCCATTCATAATGTGGACAGACTTGTGCAAAGACAGACGTGTGTGGACAGGGCCATGGGCAGCATGACACATGGCAACCTTGAAATAACCAAGGCTTTGTTTGCCTAGTAGGGACCAACCCACCACTATCTATTTTTCTCTCCCTCTCTCCTTCCCTCTTTCTCTGTCTCACCTTATAATGGGCACCAACAAGTGATCTTTCTGGAACCGTTGGTTGGCCATAATGACTAGCCAGTGTGGTACCACCAGCCTGATTATTACAGAGAGCCAGAGGCTTACTTCCCTGACAGAGGGGCAGGAGACAAAAGAGAGAGACTACCCTTAGGTGAGGGAGGAGCTGAAGAAAAGAGGGGTGACAGGTATTTGTGGTGTATTGCAAAAGAGCTCATTGATATAAAGAACAATGTCTCATGTTGTGGTCACTGCTCAGCTTGCAACATTTCAGCTATGTTGTTTAATGACTGGAGCAACTTCTACTTTTTAAATTTTAAATATTATGATCCTGACCTTGATCCATATCCTGACTGAATCTGAATTAGCAGAAGGAAAGAAGAGTATAGACCATGAGTGTGGTGCAGGACTTTGTCTGGAACAGGCTACCACTGTCAAAATATATCCCTTAATCTCTTTCCCCCATACCCAGCCCCCTTCTTTCTCTGAAAATCTAGGACATTCTTTTTCATCATCAGTGTGTTCACTGGTCTCTGTGGTATGCTGAGTTCCAGTACCAAAATAAAACTCCATAGTTAAGGAGTCTGTTTCTTTTCACCAATCTCTTTGGGCACAGGCACTGTCTGGGGGATAGGTGGTATACGGATGCAGTTCACTTTGCCCTTCACATTATCTACCCTCTTTATCCCCTCCCCCCCAAAAAAAAGAAAATAAAATATGAGACAAAATTATATGGACGATGATAAGGGGATCTGGGGAATCAGTGATAAGTTTGCTGCAATGGTTGTAGTTGCAGCAAATAAATACAAACCACGTTTACAAGAAGAAACTATAACAGCAAAGAGAGAAAGAGGTGTCTCTGTTTGTGGGTGTGAATATGAGAAATTGTACGTGGAAAGTCTGAACCATTAGCAGTGACACAGGATTAGTTTTGTTTGCTCTCAAAGAGAATATCATCTTTAGGAATGTATAAAATATAATTGAAAGTAAATAAGACATTATTGAGGTGCCGCATTTCTGATTTGATAATATACCCAGGAGAAATACAACAAACATCAAGCAGCTATGATATGATACTGTATTGCATTATCATTTCCATTGCCCATTGGCTTTTCATGCTATCATTTCTATAATGACAGTTTCATACCACACCATTTGGCTTATGAGCCATTGTGCTGTGTCCCTAATGTCTCTGAAAGTAACAAACAATAACGGCAAAGTAGATTTTCTTTTCTCTTCAGCACTGTCAGATTTTCCCTACTTTTTCCAAAGGTGGTCTTCACAGCCCTGACAGTATTACCTGTGTGCATATTCAAAGCTGACAGCGGGGGGGCAGGTGTTAGGAACTGACTCCTTTGTTTTGCATTAACATGGAGAAATCTTTATGAGATGCGGTTTAAACCTATTCCACATTCATTGTTGTGTTTCAGAGGTTGCCAGTAGGTGGTGCTGAAATCCTGTCCTCCTCCCTGTTCTGTGGACCTTATGTGTTTCCACAAATGGGGCTGGCTGTGTGGTTGTTGGTGGACTTTGGCAGACACAGCAGGACTTACAGTCTGAAGGCTGAATTGTGTTTTAAAGGAAAAAAAGTTATAAAGATATAGGAAATACAGTGATTCTATAAAAGGCTCTAGACTCACAAACCCTGAACCGCAGGACACTTAGCAGCCCACTGTTTGGTACCACTGGTAATATGAAATTAAAAACTGATAAGGAAGCTCTCTGTTCTTTTAGTCTGTGCTCAGTTTTAGGCTTGTGATCTATTATTCATTCTGCTGATTCTTCTCATTGCCACTGGTTTGCATTAACCCACAGCATCATTAAATAAAAGAAGCTAATTGATTAGTTATACTGTAGCTCAGTGTGTTCATTGTGTATAAACAAAATATTAAAAAACTTGAGATTTTTCCATGACCCCTACTTGTTATTTGCCCCCATTAAAAGAGTTTTAGTCATGAACATGAGGAGACAAGCCAAATAAGCATTTAAAGCCTTCAGACTATTGAGATATTGATTTAGCAAACATGGGTTCAGATCAATAGTTGGAAGGTGCACTTATTATTTTATACAATAATCCTACACAACACAGTAAAAGTAAGAAATGCAGAACTTCAAAAACAAACATCTCTCAGCCCATAACTATGTGGGAGAGAGAAAGAGAGCCAGATTGCATTTGGCAAAAGGCTATGATCTATAAAAGGAGCTGAGAAAGGGATAGACAAATCTGACTGTGCAAAAGCAAACAGATACATAGACATGGATCCGGTGGGTGCTCAGGCGCTCCGGCGCCCACGGGAAATGGTAAGCACCCTCTGGGGAAATTATATTCTGCGGTGGCCATAAATGCAGACATTGAACAGACCTGGTGTCAGAACGGTCAGTTCTTTGTGTCCACTCTGGCATAAAACTGAAACGACCATTGTTTCACTGCTCTCCCTTGGTTCCCACTACTCACTATCCTCTTTCTGCTTCACCTTAATGACTCTATGCCACATCATCAACAAGTGACCAATCAAAATCACTGCAAGTTTTTGTTAACTTGAAACCAAGCTGGATGTAAAGTAGAGCAGCTGACATCATTGTCCTTTTAAATGGTTTAAAGCAACAGCACTAGCAGTTCTGAAGCCTCTCATTCATACCAATTAAGTGACACCGGTGGCAGCGGGAGTGTACTGGCTAGCACCAGGAAGGAAACCTTAAAGAAAACGAAGGGGCCAATCTGCCAACCTAGCTGGAAAAACCCATTTGCCTGAATTACCTCAGACATAATAAAAGACAGAGTGTTTTGTCAAATCTACTCTACAGCAGCTAGTGATGTTTGTGCATCACTATCTGGATGTGCACACAACCAAGATTCTTTAAAGGCATTTGGAACAGGTAGATACTCCAGATGGGGTAAAACCCTAGAAAGATTCAGCCACTATCAAAAGTCAAATCTACACTGAGCTTCTGTTGCAGTTGTAGGTGTGGTAAACAGCTTTTTCAGTGGTAAACAAAATCAAATGACAGAACCAAGAGTTGTTTTGTTAAGTGTATTTTCTTCCATCTAGTATCATGCCTGCAAGGGATTAAGCAGTTTGTGTGCACCCAGATGAGGAGTCAAACTTGATTCAGATACTGAAGTCAAGATGTGCCAGAGTTAATGTCATGGCTAGCTCAGAAGGAGACCGAGTGTTTTTCTCTTGAAATTTTGCTCTGTAATGTACTGCAAACTCTAACTGCACAGATAAAAGGCTCTGAAATCTTCACTGTGATTATGGATGAAACAGCTGACATCACAGTCAGAGGCAGGTGTCTGTATGTTTCTGTTTTGTGACTGATAAGCAGTGTGGGCTAAGGAATATCAGGAGACCCAACACGCTGAAACAAGAAAACCACATCAAGTTCACTGCACTGAACTACAGTTTTCTAATGGTGTTTGTTGAGGACTTATTACTAAATGACAGAAGCAATGCAGGAGAAGAAGCAACCAGGTTACTTTTGTACCTGCAGATATTTGGCACCTTTTTCACTAAATGTGATGCTGAAGTTTTTTCTCCTGCACAGAAACGGTCAATGTGACACTACAGCACAGCAAATGTCACCTACAAAAAGCTGCAAGGATAATCAAAACACCCGCAGAGTACATAAGACGTCTTTGTGAGGATGGTTTTGAAGAGTCTTGGAGGATTGTGACAGCCACACACACGACCTCATGACCTGGAAGGCCAAACATTTCCTAAGTCCAAGAAAATCCCACAGCAGAGAGATGATGGAGCGGCACCTCCATCATCTCTCTTTTAGTCATTCAAAAGGCTCCACAGACAGTGACTTCATGAGGCAATGGACTCCACATCAGTATCACATTTCAGATTCAACCCCTCTGTGTTTAAGAGATTGTGGGATTCCTATTAGAAACAGCTGACTGTGATCCCATCCTGAACCTTTACAGTGATGATTTTGACAGAGACGGTCTGTCACTGCATCGTGATGTGAGCACTGACATAGCTAAACAAAGACAGATTTTCCTAACAATTTTTGAGGACGTAGTGGTCCTCCTGGCAGGGGAGCATGGAGGAGATACTCTGAGAACCATGTTACCTGAACTGTCAAAACTAATGAAGCTCACAACGACTGTTCCTGTGACATCTTCCACACTGGAGACGCTGTTTTAAAGCTTATGGTGTCAGAAGACCTGCTTCCATTTTACAGTGTAGTGCAGGGGCAGCTGAACCATGTTGCTGTGTTGAACTTTACAAGAGCTTGTCCAGGAGTTTAATCTAGATGACGCTGCTGATAATTTATCAAGAGCCCAGCCTCCAGGAGAAATACATTCATTGTGACTAACAGCTAGCAAGTAATCTTATAATATTAGCTAAACAAGTGTCTGAATGACATTTAAATTGATTGTGTTGCTCTGTTGCTTGTTTAAATTGCAGTCTGCATACTGATGGGAATATATGTACATTGCGATCATGAATATGAGGCTGTGTGTTGATTTGTTGTGTTCATTGCTCTATTTGACATTCATTTTACTGTACTTGCTATATGGCATTATTTGGTAGCTGTTGGGTAGAGGGACATGTGATTGATATATGGTATTTGCGCAGTTTAAAGGATTTATTTACAGCCATGTGTTCCAGGCACCCACTGGAGAAAAATAAAATTGGAGCCTATTGACAGATATATTGGTCTCCACCTCTAAAGCTAACCTAAGGCTGGTGTATCACCAGTATTTGGTAGTCATCTCCTTCCTGGCAATAGCAGCCTTACTGAAGCTAGAGAGAAGAGATTACCTGGGATGTTTCTCTGAGATCCAACATGCAGTGGCATATGACTGCCAGACCAAAATTAATTAGTGAAAGGAACAAGGTTACAGACACATAATGAAAGTTATTGGCCATGTAACTTCATCATTTCCCTAGCCCCCCTATTACTTTCCATCAAGTCAGTCAGCCGTGAAATGGGGGTTTTATATGATGCCGAGGAATGTGCTGCCACACCTTCATCACCAACACCTCCCACCCTATTCTCCCAGAGGATTCGCACACGGATGATCAAGGCACTTAGACTAATGTGGATAGTGCAGGGTGATGAGGAGGAATTGGGGGTGTTAACCCATCATTGTACATGATTACAGCACATTTAGGGATCATTTTATCAAATGGCAGCTTTCACAGCCGACTCCACCCTGTATTCACCTGTCTTTGTCCTTGATTGCTCTTAGCACAGAAGGACAAAGAGCTGGGACAGTGGCATGTTTGGATTGTTGATTCATGTTGAGGAAAAGAAAACAACAAAAGCTGAATTTTTGATATGGTGTAATTGCTTTCCTTTGTTGATCCTAATTTGCCTGAACACATTAATACCTGTTTCATATTCTTAAGTGGAAGAAAATTGTACCAATTTACCAGGTTTATGTGCTGTATGCTTTGTATGTGCCGTACCTCTGCATGTTTGCTTTTGTATTAGTGCTCTATCAGCTTCTCGTATGTAGCTCAGCTCCAGTTAGATAGGCCCATATACAAACACACCTATCCACAAAACGCAGGTCATTTGTTCAGTCTTGAACCAACATTGCTGGATGTCTATTTTTTCTTGCAGGATATGCATTGATAGAACAGAATAATGAAGATTCATCTGTATCCGTTTGAAGTAACAAATTTTATTTTTGTGCTGCAACTGGCTTAATTTTACACTGTATACCACCGTTTCTGTACTGTGGGTATTTTCTGTTTTCTCAAAGCTGACTAGAATGCAGACTTCAGCAGACAGAACGAGTTACCAGCACAGACAGCTACCTGTGTTTGTGTACTGTAGAGTTTATGCTGGATATGAAAACATAAAAGATAAAGATACTTGGCTTTTGATGGCACGGCTGTCTTATGGGGAAATTATTAACATTATTACATTTGGTTTCACACATTGGTGCAGGAAAATCACATAAAGTCGAAATGAATTAAAGACGGCTTGTCAAATGACAGCTCCCCAATGCCAGACAATAATGAAAGGACATACCAATTGATCATTAGATGGTGTTTGTGCAGCATAACACACAGACATACACTACACACACACACACACACACACACACACACACACACATATATTCTGCCATTTTCTGTGTTCTGTGCTCAAATGGATATCTTTATTGTGAAATATGTTTGAAAGCAAAATGGATACTCACCTTTTGAAATTGCAAAGGGAAAAGAATCTGCAAAGATTTTAGTGTATTAAATAAAAACATAAAAAACACAAAGGACCATCAAAGAAAAACATCGGCTTTGAAGCACTTACAATAAAAATGTCTGTGTGGGCAATTTCTGAAGTTTCACAGTTTACTGTATAGGGCTCATACGTTTACTTGCTGTGTTATTACTGTTATTTTTTTCACCCTCTGTTTAAGATAGGGCCCATCCATCACATAGGTATCTCAGACATCAACACGATTCCCCAAATCAATGGCTCATTGACTGCCCCAGCAGCAGACATGGACACACGTCTGTCTCCCTGACAGTTACAAAAAAGAAACAGGAATACAAATTGGCCTTCACTGTCTGACTGAGAGGGCAAGAGAATAGATCATTGACAATCATGACACAAATCCATCTCTGATTCTTGAAAACCCCTTTTCTTTTGTTACCCCTGGTTCCCCAAAGTCCCCTTGCTCACTGTCTGTCAATATACACATGCTTTGGAATAGTCTTTTTGTTGCTGTCTCTACAGGAATACAGGCTTAGGTGCTTTAGAGGACATTTTGACAATTGGAGAAGGATTGAGGCCAAAGTCTGTCAGTTGTTTTGCTGTTTATTGATTGTAAATATAGTGAGAGCTTAATTGATTCACACTTTGAGATCAACATGATAATCTCTTAGCCTTGGGACTATAATGGGCTGTGCAGGTGGGATTTAGACAGCAGGGAAGAGCATGGAATGTGTAAATGGGAAAGTTTTGTTTGTTGATTGCCTCTGGTCAGCGTGCTCTCAAAAAGCAGAACCATCAAAGCTGCTTCAGGGCACAGTAATTAAAGAGACCTTCAAGAGCTGAAAGTGAATAGAAAGTGAAATCAACAGCTGATTACACAGACAAGAGTTTGTGAGTTTTAATAACAGCACTGATGCGAAAAATGTAATAATGTGAATCCATTCTGTCTGGCTGGTACCTTGGCTGCTGAATAGGTTTAGAATTGCAGTGGATACAAGTGCCAAAAACCCTTGAACATGTAGGACTTCACTATAATTCTTAGTTCTGTTAAAACTAACCAACTAAATATCTGACTATGATCCATTTGACAATGTAGGAAGAACATTGGATGCCAGGCAGAAACTCCTTCCTCTTTGGTGCCCATCCAGCTGGCAGATCCCTGGTGACCGCGCTTTCCCAGGGGTCTAAAAATGGCCCTGGCCTCTTACCATCACAGATTACTCGTGCCTTTCCAGCTACCACTTATTTCACCAGTTGTTTTGGTAAGTACATAAAAGCACGATCATCAAACGTACTTATGGTATGTTTTTGATTAATCCTCAGTTTAGAATTTTTCTGGACTATCAATTTGCCAAATACACACACACACACACACACACACACACAAATATACATCTGTTTTTAACTCTTGTCATTTCCAATCAGTGATTACTGAATATGCTCACAATCTGGCTTCTCAGAGGAAGGAACTACATGCCCAATTATTTGTTGCTGTAAGTTCAGAGTGTCTTCCTGTTACTTGGAGTTATAAAAAAAAAACAAACGCATACGATTCATGCGGCTTGAGCTGGGTTGTAAAAACTGTCCTACTCCAAAGACTAATGAGGTTGTGAAGCCATATTTTCATTCATCAGTCCACGCTTCCATCTCTGCCTTTTCAGTTCCCTGGCTAACAGTTTATCCCATACAGCTCCCATCTTAGTAGAACAGCCCTTAAGAGACCAGTTTCAGTCCCTTTTCTTCTTATTAGAAATCTTCCAATGGCTTCTCTCTTCACTATCAAAACCAAAAGGCCAGTTGTTTCCCCATCAATACGACTACCCAGGGTGAAGCGCTGAATCTGACAGGAGACAGAAGTCACTGATGGGATTGCTGCTAGACCCGCAGACGGCTGGCCAGGCAGACTAACAAGTGAGCAGATGGACACCTGAAAGAGTTTGTCAAAATGAAGCTGCCTTTTCAGTGGTGTTCTGGGGTTTAAATGGAAAAGGCAGGTTGAAAACAAGGCTGCATGGGACTACAGCCATTTCTCTGTGTTCTGCAGATGAAGAAAGGATGCCTGATGAAGCAGAGCAGGGGAAGAAGGCAGACTGGGAGGCCAGAGGGATTTGTCCCACTGTTTGTATGTGCGTGCATGAAGATGTGTGTATGTCTGGGCATAGGATTCACAGGATTTTGCTCTTTTCGGACTGAAAAAGCACTCAAGAGGATGCACTCTGCCTTTAGGCCAAATCTGCAGAGTCCAGGAAAAGTTTTACCCAAAGAGAATATACCGTAATTATGTTGCTGCTTCTGAGATGAAGGGCAGACTTGTCTAGTGTGTGACTATAAATCATCCTACAACAGAGGAAATGTATACAACATGCGTTTGTGATTTAAAATCTCCTATAAAGTTGAAATTAGCATTTTACTTTTTTTGCAATGTTGACACAACATTGCATTAACATTGTGGTTAACAATGGCTGCACCTGAATCTGCACCACACCTTGGTCGTCATGGAAACAATTATAAAAACATGATTATGATTATAGAATAAGTTTAGAGACACAAACAACTTGCTTAAGTTTAGAAAAATGCCAGTTTGGGTTCAAATAACTTTTCTCATCATGGTTACAATAAAAACAAATATGTTAGTTTAGGTTGTGGAGCTTTCGCATCGAGCTAAAAGGGAAAGTATACACAAATGTTTAACAAATTTCATTTTAGAAGACACAAATTCACATTTTTAGATGTGGTACTGTAGCTTCATGACAAGTGAGCTACTGTGAGCAAAGCTAATCTCACTGCTCACATACCATCAATCTGCAGGCAAAGACATGAAACAGACATCTATGACCTTCCAATCTGAGGAAGGTGAAGAAAACAGAGCTGTTGCCTCAAACCTACAGCAAGCCAGGAAAGGAGCAGTGAAATTGGCAGCGGCATAATCACCGCACTTTGTTGGAGGCACAGTGAAATACTGTAGGTGGACTGGTGAAGTGCCAGCTGTGTAATTGTAAGAGCATAAGTTTAGCGAAAAAAAAGCAATCCTCTCTCTCAAAGCACAATTTACCTAAACTTCAATCATTTGCTTTCTATATCTATAGAAAAAAAATTCCCAGACTTTTCTCATTCAGAACACACAGTAAAATAACCCAAACCTCGGGCAAAGACAGACTGACAGGTCTGAGAGTAGCACCACACTTTTAATATAAACTGACTTTAGATTTAGGATTTTACTGTGAAACGCACCAAAGATATGTCAGGAATGAGAAATGCATTTTGTTGTTTGTTCTGACATAGAAAATAAATTTTATCCTCAACATCACAGCCACCTTCTGACATCGTCTTCTGCTGCCTGATCACTCTTCTTCTTGTTCACTGCTGCAGGTTTTCATTCAGGTGACAGTAGCATGTTACCCTCAGGTGAGACAGCTCTGCATGTTTCTGCTTCCCATGCATTAGGAATATAGCACGATGTCTGCCTTGGCCACAACAAGTACCACAAGTGTCGGCTGTACTCTCACAGCTACTTGACTGCCAACATGCATTAACCAGTACCAAACTACAAATAATGAAGTATCTGGGTGACATGGCTTGGCAAAGATCACCACACTGCTTGATTAAAACTTTATCACCAGACACTGTGAAAAGTTTCCAAAACAATTAATTACCAGGGTATTAATGGTGGCTTGTGTTATGTAAAACATGATAACGTGAGAGACTTAATTAAAAAAAAAAACTCATTATATTTCTGTTTTTTTCAGATTTTCAGAGTTTTTAAATGAATATGCCACAGTTTTCCCATATCTTTCGCTCTTCTTTCTTCAGCTCATTCTTATACACAAACTGACACACACAGGCATTAATGTGCTACCTCAGTGGTTCTAGAGTGGGTGTGTGTGAACTTTTGCATTCATTGCTACAATTATATATTTAAATCTGAGCTCATTTTTCAGTCTCACTCTACGTTTTTTTTTCTTTTTTTCTTTTTGCAAACAGAGAAAGTGAGAAATTAATTTCCGTCTCCTCTGGTGTAGCTGGGGATCCGCAAGAGAAAACTACTCAGTCTTGTCAGTGAGGACGTGCGGGAGATGAACACCTCAGTGGCAGGTGCCAAACTGTTCTTTTCTTGTCTACCTCTTCACATGCCCTCATCTTTTATGGAGTAAAACTGCATCAGCATAGTGTCTGAAAGAAGCCTTTTATTGCACCTGACCTCCTCCTACCTGACATGCTTGGTCCAAGGCCGTGCCCCGCATTTAAATATCAAAACAGACGCAACACATTGTCAAAGCAGAACCTATCCCACCATCCTCAAGCACATAAAAGGGCTCTTGCCTATGCTAAACGAGCTGACAATACATGAGTAAAGGTTGCTATTGTTGTCAGAGAGTTTCCATAGAATACTATGTGAAGCAGCACTAGAGGGGGGGCAAACAAGAACCTCCACCTGCAACAACAATGTTGAGGTTGGATTGAGGGCAGCCTGCACTTACACACAAACAAATATACACATATGATGACTCACATACACACTTGGCCTTTTTAGTCACAGCTACTCTGGCATAAATACAGGCCCACAAACACATTCAGTGACACACAGGTTAAGCTCCATACACAAAAAACAATAAGCTCGAGAAAGGACAGTGTTTTACGCTGCTCACTGCCATGATGCTTTTTTTGCCTTTAGAAACTGCAGCCATCTACAGCGCTTGAGACAACACTGTAAGGCAATTGATAGGTCTGAGCATTGATGAAAAGAAGAAGTAGCTTATTGCCAGTGCTCCCGATGCAAATGGTTAGTTTTTGTCCAAATGCTTTATGTATTGTTATTGGTTGGTTTAGGAACTATGCATAGAGCGGGTGGCCGTGAAAACGCTGGAACCGGATGATCCCATTTCACATCCCTTAGAATTTTAACTAGATGAGCTTGGGGTATTCTCTCTCTTTCTGTGTGTGCGTGTGTGTGTGTGTGTGTGATATTCATGAAACTGAGGAACAGAGCAGGAGGGTAATTTTCTGCACTCACTGAGCCAGGCATTCCTCAGGACAAAGGGACTAGGGAGACACATAGATTACAAGGTTGAACAGGAGTGATGAGGGGACTGCGTGCGCACACTTACACAACAACCAACCCACACATGCACAGACATATGTACACATTCAACAACGCTATTTTCTCCTTTCACAGCTTGGCCAAATCCGACTCCACCCCACTAGCTCACGGCCGCCTGCTCTCCCAAATCCTTCTCTATTCCCAAATTGCTTGTCAAAAGGACGAAATTAGAAAATAAAACTGTGCGGCTGACAAACAAGATTACATGCTGTTTGCACCTGGCCGTGGCAATTAAAGCTCTGATGACAAGCGAGGATGGCCTCCTAATGTGGTGTCTCAAGGCATATCAGCATTTTCACAACAAGACTGTGCCCCACATGCCATTGCAGCAGGCGCAGCACCTGTCATTCTTTGGCCCTTTGTGCTGTCTGTTGTGTTCTGTCGTAAGCACATCTGGGATTTGCAACATTGAGATATTCATAATTAAAACTGTGGCAACAGATAGAGATATCCACATGAAACCGCTGAGAATTTAAAGGCTAATTTAGCTGATCCAGTAAGAAATCAAAACAAACATTTAGGTGAGAAAAAGCTATGTATGAGAACACAATTCAAATTTAGCAATACAAAGTACAGATGTGTTTGAATAGACAGGAGACACTGCTGTAGGTAAATATCAGAGTTCAAATATGCACATCAAGTAACCTCCAAAACACATCTTGATTTGATGTGCTGTGTGCTCTGTGTAAACAGTGCAGTCTGGAGCTTCCATTCAAAGTTCTCACGTTCAGCAGCTGCAGCTCAAGGGAGTTTTCTGAAAGTCCCTTTATCTTACATAGCCCCATTTGAGTGACAGCAGACAAGCAAACAAAATTGTTTAAATGTAGCACTTACACAAGCTGATTGCTTTTTTCTCTCTTATTTGTGCCAGAATAATAAAACAGAGCCTTCGCGTAAACAGACGCCACATCATTATTTCATAAGTTTGCTGGGTTGAGCACAGTAAATTATGTACACTCTGCTTTCTTGTAGAAGACAGCCCTTTCTCTCTACATTAGCGTATGAGCTGCTTAGATGACGGCAGTGTCTATCTACCATACGCAGAGAAATGGATCAAACCCCAGATACGACTTGAGCATGAAACATGGCTCAATTTAATTGTTCGAGTTCACAAAAATAATAACGGTAAGTGGGAAACAATGGATATACTCTATGTGAAGTCTGTATGTGTCAGCATATACAGCTAAAAGCACTATATTAATGCAGTCCATTACATCTAATGGTTCAGACACTATATTCACCAGTGCAACTGGTTTGCATTTCTTAGGTTGTTATTTCAAGTGTTTCTGGTTTTGATTATCATGATACCGATGGTTAAAAAGAAGACTTTTTCTTCTTTGGCTTCATATCAAAATGATAATGTTGGCTTTTCATGTCCCCTTTTGGCTCCTTGACTGTCTTTTAAGGTCTAACATCAACAGTGACTGGCCTGTAAAGTGCTTAACTCTCCTCATTAGCAGTCACTCTCCTCCTGCTATATTGGCTCTGTGCGGTACCTCTCCCTTTAGTGGTTTCCATTGTCTCTCTGCATGTGGAACAGTATTGGAGAGCTGGAGGCTTCAGAGTGACAGATGGAGACTGTTTTGTGACCCTTCTGTCCTCTCCTGATTGAGTGTCTAACTACTGGTCACTCTCCTCACGTCAAACAACGCTGCTTTATGTTATTTCAAGCCGCTCCCACTTGGCCCACTTGCTGCGATGGCAGTGTCAGATCCTGACAGCCGTTGTCATCTGCAGCTAGCACAGATGCCATGGAGGCTTGATGAATGGCATTTTTATGAACGTAGTCAAAACCTAACATTTGGAATAAAGATATGAATACGCATATCTTACAGGTAATGCGGAAATAGGGTAAATCTGCAAATAACCTGTGGTTGTTGGTAACAGATAAGTTGGACTTGCCATAGAGGACACTGCAACAAGTGTTAGAAGTGATTTTTTTTTTTAAATCAGAAACAAAAAGGATTTTCTCTGTTTTTGGTCAACTGACACATTTCACTGATGTGATTCCTTATCTGAAAACTCAATATTTCTTTTCTTTACTCAAGCCAACATGAAATGAAGGAAATGCTGCCAAAATGGGCAGGCAAAACCATTTGAAATGGCCTCAGACAAAAGGCAATGAAGTAACAAAATAACTAAATGCTGTAGCTTTCCTAATGAGGCATAGCCGACTGAAGTGGAGACAGCTCCACCAAGACTCAGAGGGATGTGGGGATGGATTGAGTCATCCATATTTTAACCAATATAACTTTATCTGTAAAGTCAAGAGCTGCTCTTTAACCGCACAGCCCATATGAAATCCTGCGCGCTGGAACACAACGAAAAAAAAACATATCACTTTTCTATATAACATTTCCTGACAGGAAACGCCTTTACCTCTCATTTTGTATGTCTTTTGAAGAGCTATTTAGTGTGTACTGCTTAGATGGTAGTTTTCAGAGCTTGAACACCCAGTCATTGAAGTGGTAGAGTGTCTGGTCTATTCATGATTGAGAGATAGCCTCAGATGGAGCGTTCTGTGTGGCAGTGAAGAGCAAAAAAACAAAACAGAATAATCTAAAACAGAGTAAATTGTGTCGCATCCCACCTGCACCTGCTGTGTTTTTCTCCTTCTCCTGTTTTATTACACATAAAATATATTATTCACAGGGCTAAACAATGTTTAGCAGGGAACACCGTCCAGCAGTAATTATATCTAAATCATGATTTGTGCCATCTCTGACTCTGCCATCTTGTTTAACGCTTTGCTCATGGCACACAGCCCTCTTGTGTTTTTACAGTAATTTCTTCCAAAGGAGCCCTGACAAGAATGGATAGGTACTTCGTGAGTTAAGTGGTACCCAGGAATTTTGTTTTTCATTAAACAATATTGTATCTCCAAAATAGATGCACTCTACCTTTCAACCTGCAGTTGCAATTATCTGGTGCTCTGTAATTGGCAGCAGAGAAAGGGAAAAAAATAAATCAATATTCACATATCAGTTCACAGGGTATTTCAAAACAGCTTTGACTGATGCAGAAATGCCCTCACTGTGCACAGAGGTAAACAAGACAGAATTTAAAGACATCTGCAAAGTTTTAGCTCCATAAAAATCTTTAAGCAGATGCCAAGGGCATGCAAAACACAATCTGAAAAATACTGATCAACACTTCTACACATGTGATCCAAGTAATGAGAAAAATAACTAACAAAATGTGTTCAAAGATATCCAGGGATAAAGTAACAGGTGTGTATTTTTTAAAATAAACTAAACTTAAAAAAAAAATACAATTACTATTATTTTAAGGTTTGAAAAATAAAACACATTTAATTGTACCTTTTTTCTTTCTGGTGTCTTTTTTTCATGTCTCCTTTTGCAGAAAACTATGAACGCCTCTCTGTGATGATGTCTGAATTTTGTATTGAAGGTAGTAGAACCTGTCCTGACAGCAACCATGACGCTGTATCCTGGAAGAAAGTCTGTAAACACTATTTTATATTCACTCTGCTCTTCTTTGACTGCATATGGAAATATCAAGGGAATATACAGAGATGATACATTCTCACACTCAAGATCCATCTTTGCTCTTTTTTCATTCAAAATGTTTTATTCTATTAGGTGTGTTAAATATTTCATATATTCTTATTATAACAGACAGACAGACATACAGACAGACAGACATACAGACAGACAGACATAGATAGATAGATAGATAGATAGATAGATAGATAGATAGATAGATAGATAGATAGATAGATACACAGACAGACAGACAGACAGATAGATAGATAGATAGATAGATAGATAGATAGATAGACACACAGACAGACAGACAGATAGACGGATAGACAGACAGACAGATAGACGGATAGACAGACAGATAGATAGATAGATAGATAGATAGATAGATAGATAGATAGATAGATAGATAGATACACAGACAGACCAGACAACAGATAGATAGATAGATAGATATAGATAGATAGATAGACACACAGACAGACAGACAGATAGACGGATAGACAGACAGACAGATAGACGGATAGACAGACAGATAGATAGATAGATAGATAGATAGATAGATAGATAGATAGATAGATAGATAGATAGATAGATAGACAGATGGACAGATAGAGAGATAGATAGATAGATAGACAGACAGACAGACAGACAGACAGACAGACAGACAGATAGACAGATAGATAGATAGATAGATAGATAGATAGATAGATAGATAGATAGATAGATATATAGATCGATGAGGTCGATAGATAATAGACTCGATAGATAGATCGCTAGATAGCTCGATCGCTGGCGCTAGCTAGATCGCGATAGATCGCTGGTCGCTAGATCGCTCGATCGCTCGCATCGCTAGCTAGTCGATAGCTCGCTCGATCGCTCGCTCGCTAGTGGGTCGCTCGCTCGCTCGCTCGCTCGATCGCTCGCCTCGATCGCTAGCTGGGTCGCTCGCTGCTCGCTACTCGCTCGCTCGCTCGCTAGCTCGCTCAGCTCGCGCTCGCTCGCTCGCTCGCTGGGTAGCTCGCTCGCTCGCTCGCTCGCTCGCTCGCTCGCTCGCTCGCTCGCTGCCTCTCTCGCTCGCTCGCCGGCTCGCTCGCTCGCTGGGTCGCTCTCTCGCTCGCTCGCTCGCTGGGTCGCTCGCTCGCTCGCTAGCTCGCTCGGCGCTCGCTCCTCGCTCGCTCGCTCGCTCGCTCTTCGCTGTGCTGATCGGCTCGCCTTTTGTGTTTCATGTTGGCAATCTTCTCCCGGGTTCTTTCCCCCTCGTGCTTCTGTGGTTTCATGTTTAAATGATGCAGTTAATCCAGCGAAGGTTTTACTGTTGTATCTTTCTGTGTATGGCCAGTTTGGGCATGTAATCTGACTATAGTGAGCAGAATCGTTCCTAAGGAGGTAGTTTCTGAGGAACCTGCACACATAATGCACACAGATCTGTCTACTAGGAGTGTCCATTTGAACATTCTTTGTGTGCAAATTGTTTTAATTTTTCATTGGGGGTAATTTTTATTGACCATAATTTTGTGTTTGTTTATCTTATAGAGCATCAAATAAAAATAAGCAATGGCTTAGAGAAGTATACTGCTCTACATTTATTAAATAATAGTATTACTTTAAGAGAAAGTATGTGCAGTTAAGGGCATAGTTTCATGCTAATGAAAAGGCCTGGGAAAACCTCTGGCTTTTATATCCTCGCTCCACAATGTGCCACTGAAAAGACAACAAGAGAATGTTAAAATAGTTCGCTCTAATACAGCTGGATTTTTAGGATACAATAAGCCTGAAACAGCACGATACATATCATAAGAGAGATATGGCAAACATTACTGCAGATGAGATACGGCGAACAATACTGCAAATGTAAAAGAGTGTTCAAGCACATGATAAATCACTGGCTGAATGCCAGAATCCAGACAGTCACTGCTAACAGAAAGAGGGACAGTTAAAAATAGAAAGCTAAGTATAAAAAAAGTGTGGAGGGGTGGGGGGGGATTGAAAGCACAGCAAAATATCTAACTGATAAAAAATGAAGGCAATAAAAAAAAGATGACAATGGAACAAAGAAAATGTGCTTTCAGTTACAGTTACCAGATTCTCTATGTTTAAAATAGCCTATAATTAGACTTAGTCATTGTGGTTGGAGCTTCACTAATAAGCACCCTGACTGTAAATCACCACACCAGCACACAGACAGAAATGCATACGCACTTCTGCAGATAGAATACAGTCGATTCACCTCTAAACTCATCTAAAAAAAATTTTAAAAAATCACACCCAATGGAAATTAACAGTGACTAACGCAATTTTTCCAAGCTGAGTCATTAGGAAATGTGAACTGAAGAGGACAACGGCAATAAAAAATAAGGATGTCACACCACCTCCACCTCCAAGAGATCAACACTGTCAGTACCAGTATTTCAAACAGTTATGAATAGAAAATATTAGGGATTCAACATGTACAGTACATGTAAAACATATTAGTCGTATTAGTCTGCCTGAAAAAACAACCTTAAAGATTCCACTGCTGGGGTATATAT
This sequence comes from Mastacembelus armatus, assembly GCF_900324485.2. Taxonomy (NCBI): domain Eukaryota; kingdom Metazoa; phylum Chordata; class Actinopteri; order Synbranchiformes; family Mastacembelidae; genus Mastacembelus; species Mastacembelus armatus. The sequence goes on along the minus strand of NC_046645.1, from coordinate 2,232,739 downwards.
AGCATATCCCACTTGCCGAAAATGGGATATTGCTTATGCATGTGCCAATTCATAAATATTATACTATACTTGAGAGAAATACTGAGGGAATAGTAGTATGCATGTAAAAAACAGTCTGTGCCAGGTCCATGCATAGGCAAGTGAAGAAATCAATAATGAAAGCCTTTTTTTTTTTTTTTACAAACAGGTTGTTGCATCTTCAACTGGCAATCCTCTTTTATTCTCCTTGCAATCTTTTGTTTTGCAATGGTGTTTCAATATTGTGTCAAATGTGTAACGCAGGATGTAAGGATGTATAAGAATTGCTGTGTTCTGTACTTGAAACCAGTAACCTAACATCCAAGTCAGTTTGCTATGTTTCATTTTGTATGAGTTTTGATGTATCTACAGGGAATTCCTCACTTTTTATCCTGTTTGTGCTGGTGAACATGAAGACTAGTGATTGATTTACCTGAAAAACCCTTTGCATTTCTAATGATAATATTACAAACAAAATAAATCAGACTGCCTTTAAGTACCTCTATCAGAGTAGTACAAAACTCACAGGGAGCAAATATACATTAATAAACCAGTTAAAAGCACTAATGAGTTAACTTCACTCTGTGACCTGGATTTAATCACATGCTGACCCATTCTTTGACTGTACAATACGAAGCACAAGTTCATGAGAATCATTCATTTAGTATCTACTGCTTTTCCTGGTGCAGTAAGAGTTGTGGGCAGGGCTGGAGCCAATCCCAGCTGACAGTGGGTGAGAGGCGGATTGAAATATACAGTGTGTTTGGTTCAAAACACAGAGCTGGTTTTTTTTAGTAAGCAACGTGTCTCTGTCCATGGTGCTGAAGCCCACATGAAGAAAACCACTGAACACAGGAAATCACTGTATGACTACAGAATCTCTTGTCTACCTGGAAAAATTATTATATATAATTATATATATTACGTAATTATTTAGTCTTCCAAATATATAAAATTATAGAGCAATCAACAAAGTTTAGCCACCTAAATTTGCCCTATGAAATGTGAAGTATCTTGGCTCTGAAGTGAAAGGTCACTGACACCTTTATTACAGCAGATGTTTTGTTTCCTCCATTTGCACATTTTAACAAAAAAGTAAAGAGGAAGTATAAAATGAATAAATAGTTAAAAGGAAACTATCCCCTGCTGCTCATTGGTTTTCTATGTCTTCCCTGGTCCAGGAGGAGCTCTGTCACATTTATGCCTAAGAAGACAAGTGCTCCCGCAGCTCCCTCTTCTGGGTTTTCAACCCCATCCCTGTCTTTGAAGATCTTTTTTCTTTTTTTTTTTGCAGCATCTGCTTTTTTCTTCCTTCCCCAGCCCAGTGCTACATAGCCTCCTGCCTTTTTTCACACTTTGATTGCATGTATCTGTCATCGGAGTCCTCTGGCTAATTGCATCATTCTAAGGGACTTTTTCATGATCAGACTCTGTGGTAAGTTGACGTTTCATGCAGCTTATTAATTAGAATTAGCGAGAATGGGACAGAAAAGTGAAGAGAAAGTGCTGATCAGTAGTCTGAGTGAACAAATTGCAATTGTCTTGGTTCAGGGTATTGGGACCGTGAGGCGATCAGGAAATGAGGCGCAGATCCAAAAAGTTTACATCATTCCTGGCTAACCCCTTTATTTTAATCCCATAACATTCCCAATATAAATAACCATTCATTCTTTCTTCATACCAGCAAACAGCCGACTGTAGAAGTCCTCTAATGTCTATTGACACATTATCTCACTTGGCTGCAGCCATTATCAGCAGCATCCACACAGCTATAGGACTTGGCCTGCTACTGGAGAGAGTAGGTGTCTCCTTCCTCATCTTCTCCTGGCACACACACAGGTACACACACACACACTCACACTCACACACTCACACACACGCCCACACACATTGTGGATGTTGGAAGTCTCCTCCTTTAGCTGGAGGGCTTACCTCTCTCTCTCTCTCTCTCTCTCTCTATCCATCTCTCTCACTCTGTCTCCCTCCCTTCTTCCGCTCTCAGTCACTGCGAGATGCTGCCACGTCAGTGCAATTTAACAGTACTTTGATCCATGTCCTGAGAGTGAATGGCAACAAATTAAGCAAATTATTTGAACCACCCACGGGCCTAAGGCAAAGCGAGAGGTGGAGGGAGGAGGGACCGGGGGATGCTACAGTTGTTAGAAGCAGGGTCGAGTGTGACTGCCAGAGCCATGAGGGAGAGAAGGAAAAAAAGAAGTAAATACCCAGTGTATATAAACGTATGGGTTATTAAAGGAGTGAGATGTGTTCTCGCTCAGTGGTCTCCACCTGTTCTCACACAGCGTCTCACACTCACTATCAGAAAACAACATCATTACTACATCATACAGCATCTTTCAGAAGCCGTTTGGTATGGTATGTTTGGTATGAAAGGGATTCCTGCCTCTTTTCTTTTCGCCGCTGGTGCAAAACAGTATTTGATATTTTCTCAGTGTTTGCATGTGTTTTTTTTTTTTTAATATTTTGTTATTATAGTCCTGTCGGGACACTGACTGACACATATCTGTTCAGTCCCCAGTGTCAGTCACCTTCTATTTTATTTATTTTACCTAGGACATTGACTGCTCAGCATACCTTGCCAAGGTTTAGATGTTACAATTTCACTTAGCTATGAATATATGAGGAGAAATAGATAATATAATCAACAATAAAGCCCAGTAGATATAAATTAAAAAAAAACATTTTGAATCCATGTAATAAGAGCAAGTGGAGTCTAAAACTGAAACCATCTGCTATAAAAACTGGCTTCTCACTGTTACTCTCGGCTTGCTCCTTATTAATGGCCCAGAAGTATGTGTTGTGTGCAGCCAGTTGAGCTACTTTAGTCCAGAGCACAGCTGGAGATAACAATACACTTGCCTTATGTGTTTTTAATGATATTATATTTTTAAATTGTTAAATATGCAATTTTCAGGTAATGCAGTATTAATCAATTCATGTTCTAGGGAAGTGGTACTGCACACTGCTACATATTCCTTGATCAGAGCACAGGGAGAACTTAAAAAAAAAAAAAAAAAAAAGATATGTAAGAAATGAATTAGACAGAAAAACCCAGGACCTCATCAGCTGAGGTCAGGGATTGTGTTTCCAGGGTGCAAACAAATTGTCATTTTGGAAACGGTCTCTCTGGATCTTCGTGTCTGCCATCTGCTGACAGAAATTATGCTGTGACAGTTACAAACTTGTTATATTGCTTGTAACTTCTGCTTCCTGGGTAAAATAATGAAGGTGATGTAAATCCAAGCCAATTTTCATCGACTAAAAATTTTTCTAAAGAAGGCTGCGTGCCCCCTGCAAGATGTCAATCATTTCCTGCCATTACTGTACCTCTCTTCCAGTACTTCCACTCCTGAAATAACTGCGCTCCATAATATTCACCGTTCTAGCCATCATGATTATGTCGTTCTCAGCGCTGAAACCTCTGAGAGCCTCCTGCACCATATCCCTCTACTCAGTCATCAGAATTTAAGTTGTCCTCATCCTCTGTGTCCTCTGCTGAGTTTTCCCAAGTTGACAGGAGGAACTGGGCAGGCTGGAGCCCTAGCTTCTCTATTCATAATGTAATTTCACAGCTCATTATAGTCCGAGGACCATTCCCTTCAGATGGTGTCAGTGATGGCACTAGATATGCATTACCTGGCAGATCTAGGTCATTCATATGGTATTTTAAACTTATTCTTTGCTCTTCTCTGTCATATGTCCAAATATTAAGATGATCAAAGAAGAATATTTGAAACTTCATTAATTATCAGTTAATTTATTGTTTATGTTTTGTTTGGCAATATTTGAATTGTCCCATTGTCCCACCCTTCTGGTGTTGTCAGAAAATAAACTGTTGCCTGTTGTTTTGTATTAACAGTAGGTTTACTATTCCTGCCTACTGAAACACAGAGCAAGTTGCTGTTTGAAAGTAAATCAGGAAAATCCACAATGCTAAACTAATTAATGCTTAATGCCTCACATTATTGTAATGAGTCTTAATGAAGCATTTTCCCAGAGCCATTAAGATAGAGATCGTAATGGATTCAGCACACAGGTGTGCTAACATTTATCTTCAAATCAATGGATTCCCACTGCCTGAGCTGTAATTAGACTGCCAGACTCTGATAAGGGTCATGGAAAACTTGTGTGTATTCAGCAAATGCCTTCTTGGTTGTGTGCGCATGTGTGTGTATGCCTGCATATTTGTAAATCAACTGCTGCCTCGGCTGAACAACCATGCAGCAGAGGTGGCTTTGTAACAGGCTTGTTATAAATTACCCAATTAACCTTGTGAAACTAAGAGCAACTTTTGATTTTGCTCAAGGTGCAATTGCTTTATTACACTGCATAACAATAGAAACAGGAACAACATGTAGGCTGATGCAATTTGGCGAGGTGACTGTATGTCAGCAGCTAGTGTCATGTACTGTAAGACTAACGCCTTTTCTTTTTAATATGCTGTGCTGCAGCCAAGAAACCTGCAGTTGAATAATGAAAGCCTGATTGATCTAATGATCTGGCGTGTGAAGCTATTATGCACTGCTTCAGCACAACACATGTCATGATTCTGCTAATAGACGCTTTACAGAGCTGTTTAAAAAACACAGGTCAGTGTTCAAGAAAACAGAACGGACACAGAAACTCATCAGACTTTGAATGCAAATAAGTGCAAACACAGCTTGGTTTGGTAATGACTTTTGCCCTATTTGACAAATAGTGAAACCTAGTAAACAAACTTTTACAGGCCAGACACTGGAATAAACTTTGAAATGCTTCATTTAAAAATGAATCTCACAAAATATGTGGTCTCCAAGCACATTGCTGGGTTACTTTTAGAAATTATACGACGGGAGAGGTTTGTTAGCTTTAATCTTCCAGGGACCATTTACTTAATAGCAAACAGCTAATAGTACAATCACCTAAGAACAGACACAACTGTATGTGCACCACATTAATTTGACCACATGACTGTAATAGCAGTGCCCGTCTAACTGTCATGGAAGTGGCATGCATAATATCACTAAAAATGAAAATAAATCAAACATGCCAATCAGGTGTGCAGGAGTAAACAAATTAAAATCAAACATCTGCAAAAGGTTAAAACATGGAGTTTTGAGTTGTACTGCTTTTTTATGAAGATGCAGTAATGATGGCAGTGTTTTATGCTTTCATCTTGAAAAGCAAAAGCTAAAGTTAATACACCAACTATTGATTGTATAGCAGTGAAAACAACACAAACTATACTGCAGCTTTGAAAAGTACTGTATCCTAGAAGGTAAACAGAAGCTGGTTTGACATTCTTTATTTTTTTAATTATTTCAAAGGTGCTACACTAAAAATCAGAGCCCACCGACACACAGCACTTTAAAAACAGCTTTTCCTTCAATACAATAAAGACATTAATCCCCAACTCCTCCCACGTATCACTTCCCTTTCACTGCTGTGTGTGATCTGTAATACATTACATGATATGTGATATTGTACATGCTTCCATGATTATTCTATTTTGTGTGCATTAATGTGCTATTGTGTGTAATGTAATATCCTTGTCTTTACTGATTTAAAAGCTTTAATAAAAAGAAAAAGCCTAAGGCAAAACTTTTGACACATCTTAAGCCGCAAAACAGATAAAGTGATAAATGTTGTGTTGGGCTCCAGTTTATTTTGACCATGTAAAGCCTGTAAACATATTTGCAAATGAAGCACAGGTAATGAAGGCGAGATAACATGAAAGTGGACCTCAGACATTTTTGTTGTTTATTCTTCATTCCAAAAACTTCCTTTAGTTTTTGTCTCCACAAAGTAGAAGCTGATAGCAGCAACGCTCAAAATCGAATTAGAACATAAGAGCTCAACTCACACTCTATGCTTCCCACTTCATTTTTTCTTGTTGAAAGTCAGTCAAGCAGTTTGGGAAAGGCAGTAATTACATGCATTCCTAATGACAGTGTTGTGAAATATTCATTGAATTCAAATCTGGAAGCACTGGTGTACTCAAGGCAGTAACTACCCCTTTTCCACACATGGTTAACTGGAGCTGTTGTGGCAGTTGACTGGCCACAGGTATGGCTGCTTCATGCCTGTGAGTGAGTTTCTGAGTCACAAAGCATTTCTAATTGATCATGACAGGAGCTTCTGGTTGCCAGATTTGATCTATACAGCCCCTAGAATATTTATTGTTCACTACATTGTGCCTTAAAATAGACATCATTCAAGACCTGTTGGATCGTCCATCCAGAGGCATTAACCCTAATAAAAACTGGGTAGAGAAATGAAAAGAAAATGAATTAATTCAAATGAAATAGACCAACATATTAAACCTACAAATGTTTTGATTCCCTGGCTTATACAGGCCTGTCCCGCACTACAGTTTAACCACTATATTTCAACAGTTAGAACAGAACAGCAAATCTACAGTAATTAATGAAGTAGCAAGTGAGAATTAAATAAACTTCTTGATTCACAGGAGCATCATTAAATTCACAGTCGCTACCGAGCAAACTTATTTTAAGTTTTACAAAGAACCTGTAAGGTTTTAGAGGCCAGTGATGGTTTAATTATGTTTCCATGGTGCTCCCATGTGCTGTTTTCAACACATTTCCAAACTCTGGGTTTCTGGTCACAAGTAACTGGCGTGATATATGTTTTTTATACGCTACAACAAATATAATTATGTTGGAACCTATGAACCAAATTTATCCCTATTCACCCTTATTATTTTACATCTTGTATATTTATGTGGAATTTGTTATTTATGGAAGTCATTATTTGTCTATAAAGCCAAATTAAAAGTACTTATAAGGAACAGCCTTTTTCAGAAAGTGACAATGCACTGACTGAAGCAGTCTGCAATACATTTTTATAATTCTCGTATTATTAGTAGTATTTCCTCATAATAGAAATATCTCCAAACATTGCTGGCTGGGAGTATAATATAAGTCCAAATGCCACAAAAAAAAGCTAAATATGAGATTTCATTCAATAATAACATCACTGATTAACTGCAGATTCATTATTTAAAATCCAATCACATCCTCACTAATTCTAATATCAAGGGTTAGACCAGTTGCATAACAATACACTGTGACATCTGGCCTCTTTTAATTAGTCCTCACAGACTACTACAATGTAAAACTGAATTCTAAACACTGACGTTTGAACATGGAAATGTGACATTAGATGGCAGAAAAAGTGGCATTTGGAGCAGACTAAATGTGAACAGGACGTTAGTTCATTAGGCGAGTCAAAGGAGGGCTCTGTGTGAGACAGGCTTTTCTGGGAAATAAAATCAGCTTAGATAATGTAATGTCAGAGTATCCCTATCATTAGTGGAGATATGGTGATTTCCTGTCCGGGCTCTACTTTCCACAGTAGCTTGAGTGACAGAAACTGTGTTACAGTGTGACTAAAGTTGTCTTCAAGGGGGGACCTGATTTCCCTCAGCTGAAGATAGAAGTATTCTCCATGAAAGTCCTTATATGCCAATGTTCCAAGGGAACTGAAATATAACTTCATCTTTATGTAAAATGTTGGATATTTTATCAGGTTGACTTGTGACACTGAGAATGATCAAGACAACAACAACTGGGGGGCTAGGACAATTAACATACGTTTCAGTGTAAAGTATGTAGGGCATACCCTGGGAAAACGGATCAATGCCAAAGAGTTTGCCCGATGTCAGCATTTTGCTTCCTGCAGATTCTTAAGCAGCACCATGCATACCCCAAAAGCCTCTTCCAATTCCCAGGATGCAAAGAGATGGAGCAATGGGAGTTTTATAAATGGTTTGCACTTGCAAATTGATGACTAGTGAAGATCACTGACAACTTCAAAGCCGTGTGTCTTCTACGAGAGAATTTTTGCATAAAATGTCCTAATAGAGCCTCACTTATTCACTACGACCCGTAACTCTATCAATAAGGAGAATATCATTCATCGAGCACACATTCAGCATTATGGGTAACACATTGTTTTCCACATTTGCAAAGTTCACATCTCTTCCCATCATGCTTGGGTTCTTGTTTTGCATAGCAAAATAGTTGATGCATATGCTGTATTTGCCTGATGTGACGGTTGTCTGACTCTGAATGCCCCATGATTCATTGAGTAAGCAGTGGACCAAGAATCATTGAGATTTTTTTCTATTCTCACCTTCCAAACACGTCGCTTTAATTTCACCAACCTTCTCATACACAGCAGCAGGAGTTGTCATCACTGTGAAGCGGTGTAAAACTGCAGCAGTGCAATTAGCATGACGGGATGCTTCATTCCCTATCTTTATGGAGTAGTCAAAGTACAGCAGCCCCCCCCCCCCCCCCCCCCACTTCATCTGCCTCTTTCACCCACAATCCAATTTGTTTTGTCAATCTTAAATACAACACGCCTGTAAGTTGAACTGTATGTGCTGATGCATCGCAAAATGGGCAATAATGTATGAAGAATAAAGTGGGGGAATAAAATAAAAGCATTTATTTGTTTTCTTTTGCAATTTTACAGTGCAGCTGCATTTGGTTATGGATGCCACTGTCACAGGCACTGAGCTAATTGGTAATAGACCATCACCAAAATAATCAGCCTGTCTCTGCAGAACATATAGTACATGTACGGTACATACGTGTGTGGCATTTGTGTATATGCAGTGTGTTGTGTGCATGTGTATATGCAAGTGTGTACGAATTAGAAATATATACTATAAGTTGGAGAGTGAATGAGAGAGGGTTGCAGTAAAGCTGGCAGTTGTTCTGCTGGGTTGAGGACTGGGACGCTGAGAACAAAGGCGGTCTCAACACACATTCTGCACTGGGAGTTCATACTGTAAAAGGGAAGGGACGGCTAGTGTTTCTTTTCCCTCCATTACCCAAAGGTCTTAATTAGTTTAGGTTAATCATGCACTGCTGTAATTGACTACTGTTGTTTCTTCTTTTCATCTATCATTTCACTGCCTGGAACCAACCTGTAGTGGGGCACCTCATTTCACATAACAACACTGATACAACCCAATTCCCTAATACGATTGTTCTATAGCTCCCTTCCTCCCTCTCAGTCTCTGCTTTCTTCTTACTTTAATTTCTGTTTCAACATTTTGCTTCATCTTTCACACATGTGCTGTAATAGCACACACATACTACACCAACACGGGTCTGTTTATGCCATCTTTGCTGTGACTTGTGCTGAATTTTGTGCATACAAAGCTGCAAATCCATGGCACAAAAACTTGAGCCTCTGTGGTCATTAATCAGAAATCTGTTCAATCTAAACTCACAACTGCTTCAAAGAAAAACGCAATGCACTGATGCGTGAGGCTTAATCTAGTTTCAGACTGCTTAGTTCTGACCCTTTTTTGATTGGTTTGTCATTAAAGCAAGACATATTCATACACAAAATCAACTACAGGACTTTTGTAATCACAGGCTACATGTGAAAAAAATGCAAATTACATTCAGTTTTCAGAAGGCGTGCTCCTTGCTGGGGTTTAATTTAAGCTATTTGTGATTTCCAGGTTACATGCAGCTCACGTTATTTTACTTTAGCACATTCAAACACCCGTTGCTGGTTTGAATATTGTCATTATTTTTGAGACAACACAGCAAAAAGACATGGAATGAAGATGATTTATATAAATATTGGATCATTATGTTGTTGTTTTCATAAAGCTGGGGGCACTCGTTCATTTGGGCTAATTTACACAGCACTTGTTCTTCAGTGACAAATGAAAGCCAGAAGGAAAAATGCTTCATGAAAAAAAAAAAAAAAAACACTTTGTATATGGAAATGAAACAAATGTTGTGTTGTGAAATGTTCCAAGTAAAAAGCTGCATTAAATGAGTCTATGGATGGTTACAAGACGTGTGTAAACCTCATCCAGCTCAGTTTTGTAGCATTTTGTCAATGAAAGTGGATGATCTTTTCATAGATCACTATATTGTGAATGTCACTTCAATGTAATAATCATTAGATTTGACATTACTCTGTGACCGTCACCTGGAAGCACTCATACTGGACTACTTAATTTAAAAAATAAACTATTTTATATTATTTTCTGTGCCATTAATTTTCTATGGTCAGTTTTGTTTTCTCAGCTGCAGCCCCTGCCTATGCAAATGCGTGTTAGCCGAAATCAAATAGCCACAAGAGACAAAGTCGCTAAAAATATTTTCCCCTTTTTTCAAAAAATAGTTTTAACGCATCCACATTTTTAGTACACTTCCCCTGATTTAAAAATGGCACAGTGGTTCTGTATTTCCCATTTACAAAAGTCTTGATTGACATGTTGACAAGCAACCAAAGACTAGAGAAAAAATGCAAACAGTGCAGAGACACCTACATTACCTACTAATGGTTTGGAAACTGGCTGCTGTTAAGGCAGTTTTAAAATAAAACGTAGCCCAGATATATCTGTGATTTGAAATCGACTACAGTACAAACCCACATCAAATCTTTCCTTTGCAAGTACAAAAACTCAGAGCTACAACAACATTTCAACATCATGTTATTACCTTGACAATATGTAGTTTGACCATTATGAAGTACTGAAGGTAGCGTTCTATTCATAGCACTTACTGCTTTCACTGACACAGTATTGCCACTATTCACTAACACACACAGATCAGAAAAATCTGGTGCCTCAAAGAATTTGTGTGTCTCACTTGGTAACTTAACATATGAGTAAACCAATACGCCATATGGAGTTCCACAGTGCTCAGTCCTGGGGCCGTAGTATAACTTTACATGACCACATTAGAACAAATTATACAAAACAATGAAAATTACATTCATGCAGACGCATATTTACTTTGTCACTGCAAATAAGTTGTTTTTTCTTTTTAGTCCTATAATTTCTTCCCATTGTGGAAAAAAGAAACAAGGGGTACGTCTATTATTCCTTAAAAGCGTGACTGAATGAATGAGTTCAGTGTGATGACTGAGAGCACAAATTCATGTAAACATACCAAAGTCAGAATCTGCCAGCTCTGTTGGGAAGCACAGGGGAGAGATAATGACTTCTGTCTGTATGCACAGCATATGCTACAGCATAAGTGGCTCTGTCAGAGCCTCATAGAGTTTTTGTCTAGGCCGAAGGACATGGACCCAAAAGTAGAATTTGCCAATCAGCTATGAGGAAAAACAGTTTGAGGTTATGGTGATTTACTTAAAGGGAATCAAATAAAAACAGGTGTGTGGTGTCATTAGTGAGGATCTAACTGCAAGAAAAGTAAATTTTTACTAAGAAGCTTAATGAATTTTGGCAGGTTATCTTATTGTCTGTAAGTTAACACAAATCTCTAGACTGGCCAATGTTGCGCCTCTGCTCTTAGTACTTATCAACAGACTGCTGCTTTTCTGTTGGCAATCTCTGGGAAGAAAATTGAAATTATCACAAAGAAAACTCTGCACATCCTGAGCTCACCTAGAGCTGATATAAAATAAATAAAGGCATTTCACACCAACTGTGCAAAGCAAATGTGTTTGTTTTCTCTCTCACATTTTAATGGTCTCTGTCCCTTGAGGGGAAGTTCTGCTGTGCAAACCTGTTTTCTGATTGAGAGGTATCTCGGTGTGTTTTCATATTCCATTCAATAGTGCCCTCGAATTGTTCATGCCTAATTTTGGTGTGCCACTTTCTGTGTTTATTCAGGGCTAACAGCTAGTCTTGGATTGGATGACAAACCAAAGAGACAGGCTGACACTGGGTTGTCAGGGTGATGCCAAGCCATCTGCTCCTCAGCAGCTTCCAAAATGCCCACCTCAATATATTGAAGTGGGCATGAGTAGAGAAAAAATAAATAAAGAAAACTAACCCTAACCCTGTTTATAGTCTTTTCTGCCTTACCTATAATTTAATTCCAAGAAGCTGATTTCAATTGACAAAACATAAAATTATCTCAAGCGAGTTTCACAATTTTCTTCAGGAGGTCGTCTGTGCTTGCAAATAGCCAAATTTTTGCAGAGATTTTTGTGTTACTCATGGAACCCTGAGGAGAATCCCAGATGGCAGCACCTCAGAAGTCCTTTGAGTCATTCAGTGTGGAGTGCGTAAAGGTCGCTTCTCAGGAAGAGCCAGAAACAGAAAGAGTGTAATATTAAGCTATATTAATACTACTTAGCAAAAGCAGTGCCAGCAATAACAATATCAGTCCAGTAACTGTAGTGAGCTGTTCAATTTTTAACTCAGGATCTTTGAGCAGCATCTTCGAATCAGTAAAGCAGGGACACTGCAGCATAACTTAGATGGGATATTAGCTCAGTCTCCTAAAATATCAGCCTCCAATAATTGACCACAGTTTAGGGATTTGAATTACTTAATTAAAATTAGGAAAATAATATGAAGTATACTAGACAATATTATTTTCAAATGTAGTTACAACTTCATATATAACACCTACAGAACAATGACACAAAGAAGGCTTCAGACAAAATTAAAGCAAAAACCACAATAATCACTAAAATATTATACTAAAGCATCAACAACTCAGCCAAGGCACTACTTGGAAAAGAAAACAGGGAAAATGTATAAGCTTTCTGTGTGTGTGTGTGTGTGTGTGTGTGTGTGTGGGGATGTCTGTGTTTGTCAAGGACAAAAGGTGGAAAGAACAAAATGGAGGCCACCGACTTGGCGTTTAAACCCTGCTCTCCTAAGTCCTCTCGCTGAGTCTCCAGATATTGATACTGATGTGTTGTGTAACCAAAGAGAGAGAAACTATGCATGCAAAATATATTTATTCAGAAGGACTTGTGATACGTAGGGACTATCAGACACAATGGGAGAAAACACAAACTCTACTGAACATTAGGACATTGATATACAATTGTTTAGCAGCAGATAACACACAGATGACTTAAGTAGCTACGGCCAGATATCAGTCTTATTTGTGTGATTGTATGCAGTAGGAAATGGTTTACTGGAATTTGATCTGATTGATCATAGGGTATCCCACTGGGCAGGACAACAAGCCCATAAAGAACCCCTTATAGTTCATCAAGAACTATTTTCAGGGGCAAGAAGAACCAGGAGTCCTGCAGCAGATGGTCCGACCTCCACAATGTGGAGTCAGTCTGACATGAAATTCAATGTCACCTGGGTGTAGTATTACACTATACCTTATATACATGGAAACCCAAAGGAAGCACTGTAAATCTTGGGTTTCCTTTGGTGGTGTATTTTTTTAAGGTGCTTTTTAAGAAATCTAAAAGGAGTATGTGCAAGAGAAACACTGATCCTGAGCGAATGGCTTGCTAACGACATTTGTGTTAGAATTTGAGACACTTAGGACGGAAAACTCTTTGTTACACACGGGGTAACTAAGAAGTCACAGGATTGACTATCAGCCACCGTACATCCATTAACATCCATTATGTGTTCTGTCAAACAAGTCGCAGAACTCCTACCTGCTCACCCATTTTAAGCTGCTACAGCAAAAGATTTCTGTAACGCTGGAAATGATGTCAACATTTTCAGATGAAGTGGCAAGTTTGGGTTTGAATGGAAATGGTGCTCAGGTTTGGCAAACATGGGAAAACATGTCAGGCTTTTTATTGCAAACAGTATTTATGTAAAACTCCATTCAAATGGAAATGTAAAATACACTTATACTAATAATATGACTTGCAGCTTCTGTTAACCCTTTTGTTTGTGAAGAACATATCGTACACTTTCACACCGCGCGTTGCTAGAAACAAACATCTTGTTTTGCAACAGCTGTTGTGGCTTTATTTGGTTGCCTATTTGTTAATATATTCAGAGATCTTTATTCCTGTAATGTCCTGAAAGCCTGAATCACTGAAAAGCATGCAAAGCTGGGTATCAATTACCTGCAGTGCACTCGTGCATCTCACTTTCTTCTTAGTTTCTTACCTCTAAGTTGCAGGCCTCTGAAGCCCTGATGCTGTGATGGAGCGAATGACAGGAAATAATAACACGTATAAAACAAATGCACGGCAGCAGCACAATAGCAGATAGGAGGCACACAGAGCATGTGATGACTGGCTTACAGAGAGAGGAACTTTTTCCCATTGTTAAATATAATCATTCTCTGTTCTACATCCACACTCAAGGGGAATTCTCCTGAGAGTTCATTTACATGAAACTTGGCAAATTTAGCAACTCCTCAGATTCACTGCTGTGCTTTTGTTGTTAATACATCTCCCTAAGCACATTTGGAACTAACTTCTTTATTACACCTGAATGATTGCCATTTAAAAGTTTTCAGAAACTGCAGGGATATTGAGGTTATAACAGTTTTACAAACATCACTGTGATCTTTACGTAGTAATAGTAATATTCAATCCAAATTAAAATTCTTCAACCGAGTGATTTGATATAATGGAAATGTCATTACCTTTGTCATGACTAGTTATAGATACAGTAAACACGTTAACTAAAGCATCAATCAGAGAGAAAATAAAATCCTGATTCGGAAAACCCTGAAATAAGTGGAAACTAGAATTACTATTGGTTTGCTGGTCAGTCTACCACTTTGTTCCAGACTCAAAAATCTCAACATCTATTTAATTAAATTTAGTGCGAACATTCATGGTTTTTCCTAACTAGAGGCTCACAGAGCAAGCTTGACTATCTGCTGTTTGTCTGCTTTATACACACCCAACTCTATACCCTTAAACAGCGTTTAGTCACTTACTATACAAGTCACTGTTTGTTCTTTTCAATCATACACAGCATAAATATGTCAGATATGCCAAGTCTACTGTTCAGCTCAATATGACCTCAGGTAAACAAGCCAAGCCATTAAAGAGAACCAAGAATCTCAAGCATCTGAAAACAAATAACTACACACATACAGCCTTTGCAATTTCTACACGGTGGAAACAGTCTACATTGTCATTAAATATCTTCCAGGTGCTGCTTTAGCATCGTGACTTGGGTTAAATAAAAGCTTAGGTGTAATGCACATTATGGAGAGCAGAATTAAATGGGAAGAAAGTCAAGGTGAACAGAAAGACGTGTACTCTAGTTAAGTGAAATGCCATTACAGGTAAATGAGTAGTGGTGTGAAACATAATCCTTTTATCTTACAGAGGGTGAGATCCCTCTTCTTAATCTAGCATCTGTCAGATTAAAACAATGGACTCAGTAATTGGAAAAGTGAAATTAAATAAGGCCAAATGTTTGCACTTTGAGGTATAATGTTTTTAGACACTTTGACTCCTCCTGTTTAATGCTGCTAAATAACTGTATATGTTTGAAGGCAGCATTTGTTTATGTACAGCCAAATGAGCATGAACTACAGAACTAACTTAGTAAAGGAGAAAAATAATCTTGTCATTTTCTTGTTCAGGCTTCGATATTTTCAACAAACTGTCAACAAACTTAGCTGCAGCGACGCTATTTTTCTCAAGAAACATTGTGCGGGGTATCAGAGAAAAACAAGGATCCAGGCAGTTTGTGCATTGTGTACTCATCCCTCTTTCTCTCACTCTGTCTCAGACAGACACACACACACACACACACACACACACACACACAGCCCATATGCATCCAGATCCAACTTTGCTTTTAAGTCCTGTAGCTTGACACAAAGGGGATCCTTCCTTCCCCACACATCATCAGAAAAGAGAGAAAATCAAAAAGACACAAAGAGCTGTCTCGCTACTCAATAGGGAGAAAACTCATTCTGTCACTGCTGCCATTCTGTGTGAGATTACAGTGGGGACCCACAGCCCATGTTGGCTTTGCATCCCTCTTGCATTTCATCATTGATGGTTTGTGTCTGCATAATGAATGCTCCACTGTCAACATGAACTGTATTTGTATTACTTGTGTCTATGTGTGTTACATACAGATTATTATGATTAACATTGTACATTAAAAGGAAACACAAACATGTGCTCTCCAGAATGTACAGACTTATTCAATGTGACCTATCTTTGTTAGCATGTGCAACTGCAGGCATCGTTAGCAGGTGCCTCTGTATCAGTGTGTGTACTACTGATGATTGTCATTCTGTGTATGGGAGCAGTAATGAAGCAGAGCAAAACTATGCAACTGAGTTCCATGAAAGTGCAATGCCCATTAAAAAGTAAACAATAAAATAATAAAAATTTAGGAAATAAGCTGTGGGTAATTGGTTTTATTGGTAATGGTATTTTCTGTTGTTGTCTGTGATGCAGCTCTATCGCACGTTTGTGGCCTAATTTCAACCAAACAAAGCAATAGGAAATAAAACTGTGAATATCTTCATACTCAAGGACACCTGCAGGCATTTTACACCTGTCCTTGTGGGTGGCAACCTCTGCCTGTATGTGCTACTTAAGTACTGTAATTAAGTACAATGTTGAGGTATTTGTATTTTGTACTGAGTATTTCCATTTTCTGTATTTCCACAGAAAATATTATACTTCACATTAAAACTGAACTACTTAAGATTAGTCACAGATTACAGTCAGTGTCACAGAAACCAACCCTACAATATGAGCAGCTGTCTTTCCATATTCCAAGGTGGACACTTGATATTTCACTTTGTTTTTCTAGGTCATTGGTAATGTTAAAGCTAATGACTCATGCTGTCAAGTGCCAGAGTTGAAACTTACATCTCCCATCAGGAGCTGGCATTCATTTCCTTTTTTTAATCTATGACCATAGTCTTTCCCTAACCTTATGAACAGTAAGTGGTTTCTATTTTCCTACCATCAATCATACTTTAGTGGGCTCATGCTAACTGAGATGGCACTTCCAGCTGTGAATAGCGAATAATATTCCTGTACAGTGAGTTTCCAAACATTATTTTGCTCCCAAACCAAAGTTGTTGCAGTGCATTAGAAACACAAATATCTATACATGTTAACACTATAAAATCATTTCCACTCTGATTGAGAAGTTATTCCTCTTTGCCCATGTTGGAGAAATAATGCATAATGACAAAGGAAACACAAAGACTGTGCACTCATTACTAGCAATGATTTTTCAGCACATATGTTAAGGTAACAGTGCTGTACAAATCTCTTTGAGAGACTTACAATACAGCATGCACATACAAAATGTTCACTCATTACTCGCCTCTCAGCGTCCAGCATCCTTACTGGTCACGAACATCCATTGTAGGGCATCCGAGGCGCACACTTGCCGCTGTAACTGCACAATTACAGCCATAACCACTCCAAGCTTCCACAAACATTTCGCCTCTCAGGACTCACCTCACTTCCACTCACAGGCCCCGGGTTTCAAACCAAGCAACGTAATTTCCGCAAAGATAAAGCACCGAGAGCGGGACAATGTAGCTTTCAATGTAATTGTTTGGGAGGGGTTTAGGGGCCTTATAAAGCCACATTACTATGACATAAACACAATTTTGGTTATTTTTATCACTTTTTGAACTTTTTTCTTGCCATAACTTCTTACAAGAACCATGCCACAGTAAAATAAAATAAAAAATAACATTATCAGGCTACTTCTTGTAAACAAAATAACAGACAACAAGAAATGTCATCAGTGATGAGGCACACGAGGTCACAGTGATCACAGTAGTCTTACAGAGTGAGAAAATCAATATCTGAATGACGCATGTCTGTGTCTGTATGAACACATGGCCATCACTGAGTTCACATAACCTTCTCTCATTTAGGTTTTCTTTTTTCTTTTGGGGAGACAGTGAAACTGGATACATGGATCAGAGCCAGCTGCTCATGAGAGGTGGTCTCCTGTGCTAATAAGACATGTGACATCCCATCAGACACCAAAATACAGAAGATGTGGAGTGAGCTGTACAATGAGGTGTGGAAAGAGGTGCAGGACAGTTTATAATCTTTAAATTATTTTATATGCTTTTGCTCATAAAACTAACATTTAGCAGTTGAAGTCCAAGGTTGCTGTAATACTGCAACATTTTTTTGCACAACACAACCTGAAAATCACCAAAAATCATTCAGACAATAAGAGAGAGAGAGAGACAGAGGACTCCAGTCCCCTGATCATACAAATTGATTGCTCTGTAAACATGTGTCTCACTGCTTTTGATTAGATCCACGGCATGTGTTTCCATACTCACAAGGGGAGCAAAGAAATCATGTTACAGTGGCATGATTCCAAAAGTGCATCTAATAACAACAAAGTTGTTATTGTTGGGTATGTGTGACAAAAACAACTGGGGATGTGTGACTGTCCTAATTCAGAGCAGAATGAAGGAAAGAATTAGGCATAAAGCAAATTTACAGTTTAATGTATATGAAAAGTGTAGGCTGTAAGTAATAAGACGACCTCAGTGTAGGTAAGGTGATGTAATTTAGTGCATGATGGGAACTAAAACATAGTTACCTACACATGGACAAATAAAGAAACTTGTACATTAGAGTAGACTTCAGAAAAACATGTTTACACCATAAAACTGAATGCAGTTGTTAATGCTGTAAAACATTAAATGGGACTGAGGTATTTACATAACTCAGACAATGATACATTTTTAAAATATATTTTTTGAGCTTCACACTGTAAGTGAATGTAAGGCAGATAATCACATATTATCACTGCAGCAAAGTCCTTTATATATAGAATTAAACACCACATAATAAACACTAGCACAGCCTAAGCCATTTATAAGCCTGTTTACAAGTTTCATGTCCCCAGAACACCACCGTAATGTGCAACAGAAAATGAATGAAAAGTAATTTCCCTGAGAAATCCTACGCCAGAAACTGAGCAAAGGGATTCACTTTCTAATCCTCTTTCAAAATGTCCGTAAATGCTTTGGCACTGCTGACAGTGGTCATGTATGTCTAATCTATGTGAATGCTACATGTTTTACAGGGCCTACCCTACTCTTCCTCTACTGGTCCCCACAGTAGCATTTCCTCCCTGGTAATCCCACCAAATCTCACGGCCTGACCACGCAGTCAGAGCATAACCTGGGCCTGTTACAGTTATCAACCCTGGCCACATTGCACTGGAAGTCTGCCACTTCCTTGGCTCTGCCAGAACACAACAAAACTCAGATCTCTGCAGATCCACCACACACACCCAGAATACAACTGTACTTAAGTCAAACTGTTGCTGCATCTTGCGTTAGTATTTCCAGCCTGTTCTCATTCTCAGGATGCCAGACGCTAATGCTTTATCAGAGCCGCTGGAATCCTTTATATGCACAAGGTCCACCTTGTTGTCCGTTTATTGACAAACAGGGTTTTCAGATGACTTCAGTGTAAAGCTACTCATGGCAATACTGGACACTCGAGCTTTGTCAACCCAACTGGACAAAAAAAAAACAAACTTCCTGCTCAAATAAAGGATTCAGAGGAGAACAGGTTGATATTTCAGTGTTTCAGTGTTTTCTACCTCTTGTCCAGCCAGTCGCTGCCTCACGAACATAATAAACTTGACTTTTAAGTGTGTTTTTTTTTTTTTAATGATTGTGTAAGTTACACAGGACTAATTGCTGTAAACACATAAATAAATAAAGATGTGCTCTACTACGCTCCAGTTTCTGACAGGTCTAAAACACATGCACATCGTTCTCTCCCTGTATCTGTTCATTTGGGTCACAGTGATACCTCAGAGGAGAATGAGATACTCTCATTACCACCATGATATGAACTAATGCATCACTGTCCATATGTACACCATGGGGGAAAAAGAACAGGCCAAGTAAAAAGAAGTATGATTGGTTTAATGCAATTATAGGGAAGTTTAACCGGGATGATATAGCGGAATTGTCATATTTTATGGCTTTCAATATGCCCATGAATGGGGCACAGAGGGGAACAGGAAGGCAGTACTTTGATGCTGAGAGAGGACCCATCAATGATTTTCATTTCACAGCCTGGTGAACACATTCACTGTGGTCTTGATAAGGACAGGGAGAGAGAGCAGAAGGGGTCAGCTTCACCCTGGGCACCTCGTAAGATGGTCACCATCATTGGGTCTGAACCCTTGACCATTATGATACACTAAAAACTTTGCCATTACCTGCCATTGATTATTATTAATGGATGGAGAAATGGTTACTGTATTAGCAAGAATCTCAGATGTGTGGCTGTTTATCCAGACATGTAAATCTCATTGGTGGAATCATCCTATAGTGTTTGTGCTTACAACGGCACAGTATCCATTTAGTTATCTTGGGTGACAGCAGTCATTTAAACCCCACAGGAATAAACTATGTTTGAGATGCAAACATAAATTTGATAAACACAAAGTCTGTCTACAAATCTCACACAGATAGGTTATTGTCTGGGGCAACTTTATACCATGAGCTTTTTTATGATATGCTCTGTCTCCTTCAAATGCACAAGACAGATATTTTTAAAACAGACCATAGTGTTGTTACAAATCAAGCCATAAAAGGAACACAAAGACTATTTCATTTATAGATGATGTATTTGATACTGTAGTTTAAATACCATAGAACAATGCATGGTGTTGTATTTCTGCTGTGACAGGCTATCAGTGCAATGCTGGAGGAGCCATCGATTGATATGAAAGTGTATGAATGTTAACACTGGCCAGTGTGCAGCAGAAATGAAAAAGAACAAAAGAAAATGCCATTTAAACAAGTCGTGCATAGATTTCTGGTTAATGTTCTGGAGTTTTTTTTCAATTTTGTTTTGTTTTTACAAATTTATATGATCTGCCCTGCACCTTAGCCAATAAACAAACGCACAACAAGAAAAAGTGGCTAATTAGCCAGTCGGCCGTAGAACACTGAACAGCTGAAAATCCTACTTGCACATGTCAACACTGATCAGTTTAAATTCTGTTGTGGTCCTTATTCTCCAGTGCCAATGCAAACAAAAAGCTGCTTGTCCTTGGCACACCGACTGAGTGGCTAAGAGAAAAGGACGATTTCTAATATTCTTCCTCAAAGACAATGTTTTTCACTACTGAAAATTCAAATAATAATAAATTCAAAAATCGCTTTGACGTGCTTTTTGACTGCAAAAAAGGATGCCTAATTGTGGTTTGAGACCCATCCAGTTGCACACAAAACACATTTTTTTTGAATGCTCGCCGTCTTTGGCCCAATTAGTACCATCCTCCTGTTGCACTGAATAATTTGTGCCATCTGTGTGGCATGCATTATCATTATCATTAACAAAACAACCACCTCCTCCACTCCAAGAATGGAATCTGGTCATGGATGACAGCTCACTTGCTCACAATGGATCTCCAAGGAACTCTTAACCCCAATAGGAGCAATCTGTAAATACATTTTTAGCCAACAATATTAATGTCTAAAATGCAGGAGTACAAGAAAAAGAGACGGATATGTTGCTAAGGTGTTTGGTATTTCTGGGGTCTAATGCTTTTGTGGTCTCACCAGGATGGCTTGCAGTTATCTGATGTTTACCCTACTTAATTAACCAAATTCCCCAGCCTTCCTCTCCTGAACAGCCACCTGTACAACACACCTAAGAACAGACGCAGATTATGGTAGTCGGTCCCAAGAGCAGCTCAAATCAACAGCCTGTAATGCCTTCTCAGCTGGGATCAACGGATATTTGCTCTGAATGCAAGCAAAAATAACAGCAAACATCGTTTGACTGTCACACAGACTCATATATGAATACACCGATGTCACACCGACACAAACAGACGCACAATCTACTGACTTTCACAACATTTAAATCAATGCTCATGTACAGGCACACTAATACATCAAAATCCAGATGTACACACACGGCATTCAGGTACTTGTATGATGCAATTACTGTGTAATAATGATTATCACATAACCCTAGAATTTATTCCACACCATTATTCCAGATTGCACATTAAGCAAAGATAGAACTGCAGTTCAATAGTAAACAACATGAACAAGAGCTTTTGCTCTAAAAATAAATAAATAAGAAGCATGAGGAAAAACAGACTAAAACATGTGATAGATAATACGGTACTTAGTACTTGGAAGAGTCGCCTGTGCTCTAATTTAGTCAGATTACCATCTGGTTATTCGATTTTCCTTACCCCATAAACTGGGGGTTGTAGAAGAAGATTAAAGAACGGCTAAGCAGCCTAAACTACATGTCAAGAGGTCCATTAATGGCTAGCAAAGAGGTTTGCAGGAGAGTTATATGTGTAGATATGAATGGCTCCATAACTAAGGGACATGTTTACAGCCTTCTTAATGGCGTTCTGTTAACTCCACAGGATATCTCTGCCTTCTTGTCTGCATCTTGTGTTATGATTGCACTGTCACATAAGATGTGTTTTGTAATTACATGAAATGGCTTGCTGGGTGAATGGGTTAACCTCAGGCCAGTGCGACTGCTATGTGTACAGATATTTAAAATAGACTGTATTTACAACAGAATGCAACACTCAGTTACATTATTTATGTGCAATTCTCCACCTGCTGAGGTGGTTTTAATAAATTTTGCATAGTAAAAAATAGGTAAAACAAATTAAACCATTTTACATAATTTAATAGAAGCTTTGCAGACCAAATGTGCCCGTGGTTAATAGCATAATGTAGTACTGAACAATGGCGTTCAAAATAGTGGTAAACAGTATCTACATATATTCAAACTTGTCAACCATATGAACAAATTTTCTTGACACTAACTTTAATATTATAATGAATCCCACCTGTTTCAGCCAGCGGTCCAGCTATGACCAGTCTTCACTCTAATGCTGCAAACTGGTGTTGACCCTTCATATCTAAGTAAGGCAACCAATGTATGTGTGTATGTGTGTGTGTCTGCTCTACCAATAGTTTTCAAAGTAATCTGAAACTTTAATTCATCTAGCAGTCTGGAGTTTGCCATATGCAGGAATAATTGTACATGTTCAGGGGTTAATTATTATCAGGTCATTGGTTGAGGAATTTAACTGCTTCCACTATGAATAAAAAAGAAAATAAATGAATTGGCCAATTTGCAGTATGAACCACACAGTACTTGGACTTCTGCACTATGCTCTGAAGACTGCTGAAAGCAATTTATTTTGTATTGTGTACCTTGGTTTATAATCTTAAACAAACACCTATTTGTGTGCATGTACAATTTGTGTGTCATTTTCTGTTTCTTGGTCTGGCCTGTGCAATTTAGCATGGAAATTGAAAAATTGTTTATAGTGGCAAAGCCAGCCTAGTAAAACAATTCGATCTGTTGTCTTTTAGAGGACCAGCAAATACCATTTCCTCAGAGCCCATTATGGCCTTGCATTTTATCTTAATTTACCATAACTGTGTTTACCGTGTATAAGAAAATAATATCTCGACTCTTGAAGGAGATTAAAATATCCGGCATAACTGCTCTGGATGTCAGTGGGAAACAAACTTAAGAGAACAATCTGAGAGGGTTTGTACAGGGTATCATGTTAGTGTAGGTAAAACTGCATTGATTTTTACATTTACTGTACGGTATATGTTAGTAAGTATATGTGTTACACTTTCTGGGAATTTACTTATTCGACAGCTACTGCACATATCATGCTATGTTTGACCTATAAAATACAGTCCATTGTGCTGTGGTCTCGGACAAGGCCTTGTGCAAACAATATAGCTTCATCGCATCAGACTTTGGGACTAAACTCTCATAAGATGCACTGGGGACACAGCACAGTTGCTGGCAACTGTATGTGCAGGGAAGCGAGAGAGACTGTTTACCTTGTAAGAACCACACACAGCAAGTCCCAACAAGTCATTTGTTCCCTTTGCCACCTAATCAATGCCTCCTGAGCCATAGACAAACCAATGGGTTTCTTGTAAAAGGTCATGAAACCCATTACAGTTCTCTGCATTTACTGAATTAAAGAGCAAAGGCATCATTTTGCTATGGAAGTGCTAGTCTCTAAATGCATAATGGTTAAATATGCACATGGGCATGCAATGCAAATGCATGCATGCAGTACACATGTAAACACACACCTGAGGGTTTTGTGTCTAACCTTGTCTCAAACTAACATCTATCTTGTTAAAGGTGAAATGGGCAGAGCAGGCAGTGTGCTGTCAGCTTATTTTTCTAAAACCATAAATTCAGTGCATAAAACTCACTGGAGTAAAACTCTCAAATGGAAAAGTACATTTTCTTTGCAGCCAGCGAGATTATGCTCTGGTAGACAGCGAGATTTAAAGTGTCAATAAATGTTCAAAACAAAGCCTTACTTTCCTGTCTTTTACTACCAAGATGGAAAGATTAATCTACATTTAACATTCATGCTAGCACTACAAAGCATACAATAAATAAATATGACAGCAACGACACATTTCATCTAAAGTAATTCACAGTAAATAAGTCATTCAGCGCGAGCAAGGTTTCTTGCAGGATGGTGAAACCGGAGCTCTCACAATGTCATCTCTTGCAATAAAATCAAAAGTTGAACTTTTTCCTGTTTTTCAAGGTGACACTAAAAGATTGTTGAAACATTTTTTTTTTTGGAACATAGTGAGTTTAGTTTGAAGGTTAACAATGGGTTAAGCATCACGAGCTAACTTCTCTGTGTTACACGTGCCGAATGATGTCAGCAGCTGGAGTGATAGAGTGTTATCATTTGTCTGTGACCTGGGCTCAATCATCACATTCAATTTGAGGCTGATGGCTGGGGAGTGGCCAGTGAGCCAGTGATGAGACAAGGTAAATTTAGGACACTCATCCCTGTTGGGTGAATACTGATGACCTCGAGAGGATAATGTTAGAATCAATGTTTAGATAACAACTATAGATTGTTTCTGCTACCACGGGGAGAATGGTCAGCCGAGACATGTTTGCCCTACTGAAAGCCAATATGCAATTTGATCTGGGAGTCCAAAACGGTTTTGTTTTCTCCCTGTTTCTCCCTGTTGGAACATTGATGATGATTTCCACTTCACATTGCAGCCGCTATATGTGTCATGAATACGTTTTGCCCCAGCAACAATTAGAAAAGAGTAAATGGTGATCATCAAACGGACAATTAGATTGAGAGGTAATAAAGGCGTGGTCTGGGACAATAAGATGGAGTGCTAATAGAGGACACCCAGGGCTTCATCTACCACATGACATCCATCTCTCTCTTTCCTTAACACTTACTCCCTCTCCCTCTCTCTCTCTCGTTTTGTCTGACTGGCTCTCTTCCTCTCCAGCAGAGCACAGTGTAATCTCCCACTCCCCTGTGGATGTGGGGAGTAAATCAGCACAGCTGGATCACAGGCATCAATCTCAGCCAGCCCTCAGGATGGGCCACTTGTGAGCCCACAGGGAGGCATTTCCTCTTCATTCCAAATGAGAGACAAATGTTGCAGGGAGAAATCGGTGCAGCGTGGTGGGGGGTGATTGCAGAGGGAAGTGGGCAGGCAGGCAATGAAGGTGGTGGTGGTGGTGGTGAGGGAGGGAGGCAAGATTGGCAGGGAGTAAGAGTGATAGAGTGTGGAAGGGAGACAACTGTGTGAAACTGGAGAGTATACAGTATACGCTGCACAAAAACGTGCAGTCAGCACTAAAATCTCGCTTTGTCTCTAAAAACTAATGACAAAGTGCAGAGTGAAGAAGTGAAGAGATCTTACTTGTTTCCCAGGATTTTCTCAAAAAGTGCATGGAATTGCATTGTCCACAAGCATTTCACCTTTATGGGGGTTTGTTTCTAGTGTAGTTTCAGAGGAACACATCAACAAATGAGCAGGATAAGGATCAAATAATGAAGGGGGCTGAGATATATTATGTACTGGGAAGACCAAATACCACATACCAATATATTCCAATACAATAGCACAAATGTCATTTTAAAAAACACCACAGTGCCAAATCAACAAATCAGTCACACCCGAGAAAAAACAAACAAAAAAAAAATTAAACACTAAACATCTTTTCCAGCAATCACGAATTTGTCAGTCTCCACTGATTTACTTTCGATAACATAAGATGAACATAACACTGTTTGTGCAGGAGCTGCTGATGATTTAGCAATAACACCACTCAATACAATGCTTCAGGTGAGACTGC
The DNA here is from genome assembly GCF_900324485.2 of Mastacembelus armatus. Taxonomy (NCBI): domain Eukaryota; kingdom Metazoa; phylum Chordata; class Actinopteri; order Synbranchiformes; family Mastacembelidae; genus Mastacembelus; species Mastacembelus armatus. The sequence goes on along the minus strand of NC_046645.1, from coordinate 2,206,858 downwards.
TAAAAGTTTGCAAGCTAACTAGTTTCCAAGTTTCACAGAGCTATTTTACTGGACTGCATCTCACTACATTGGCGTTGCTGTTATGCCCCCCACCCCTTATCTCCATCCCCATATCTCCATAACACACATTTTTATAATAACAATGACTTGACACAAAACCTTTCATTAGCTGTTGCCAATTTGGGCAGTGTAATAAAGGTATGTGAATTAAAATATCTGATATTTGATAAAGTGGTATATTGTGATTTGAAAATGTTTTTTTCTAAGTGATGATAGGGCTTATAATTAATTTTCAACACAAAGAACCATGACAGGGTGATGTGACACTGTAATCCCAGATCTCTTGTGCCTCATATTTACTTAAATTAATCTGTAAGGGTAGAACAGGAAAAAGGCTTTTTTTCACATAGCTTAAGTTGAAGATGCTGTCACATGCAAAAATATCTATATAAATATAGCTCAATGTTAATCTCCTTGTACAGGTCTGCATTCTTGATGCAAGAATTGTAGGTTGACAAGAAACTTTTAAAGTAGTTTCTGCTTTTATGAATGTGTAGTCATAATATGGTTGTCCAAACTTTTGGGTCATATTCTATATATTATTACCATTATTGGGTTGTGGTAGCTGTGGTCTTATTTCCCAGCTGGCCAGGCAAAATGAGCAAGCTCTATATTCAGTTTATGCAATAGGTAACATAATATATCACATAGTTATTTTTCTGCTACATAGCTAAGAAGTGACAAAACAACAACAAAGGCAGTTGCTCAAAAGGTGACAGAAATTGCAGTATGGATTGTATTTCTTCAACTGATTAGAGATCCTCCACACTAAAACATTTATTCTCAGCATGCCTGCTTTGAGTTCCACCTCAAGACAAATGACAAACTGTGATGAGAGCGTTATTAAATGAATAAATGAATGTAAGACAATAGCGACTGTGTGTCTGTATGGAAACAAGCTTATTTCCCGTGATGAAGGTGGTGCAGTATGGTACTGTCTCCATATCATTTTGTTGACAATAAAGGGGTGAGGTTTGGTAATACAATGCTGAACAAAACCTCTATATTTTCATTGACAAATAACAGGTGACAAAATTACTTGCAAAGTGCGGGACTGGTTGGAAAAAAATGTGTTGAGCATTGTCAGGAGAAAAGCCCAGAGGAAACAAAATTGTAATCTATGTAATCAGTGTAATCTAACTTTTAGAAGTTAAATAATGCCACATTTCTCTTAAAGCTTTATTAAGCTCACCACTAGGCAGCCATATTTGCATCTCACCACAACTGGATATTGCTACATATCCTGCTTGTGGTTTAGCTGAACTGAAAAAATCAGTAGACAAGCGAGATAACTTAGTTAGTCAGCTGGTTAATGTACTTTTTCGAGTGCCCAATGTCCTATCCACGCTAAAGCATGCAAAAATGAACTGTATTACATATCCCACAGTGAGGTCTTGCTGATTTGGAGCAGATCCAGTTTGGACATCTGGTTATAAAAATGTGCAATATCCTGTGCAGAAGACAAGACTGTAGGCTTTAGTGCACAGTCTGACTATTATACAAACTCTATAATAGTCTAGTCTAAGACAACACTACCACAAAAACCTACAAAATTACAGACTAAAGTCAAAATGCTTTCTGATACAGTCCTCAGAAAAGTAAACATTAAGACAGTAGGATTCATTCCAGGAGTGTTTAGATTGTGTATTTTTGATTTATTCATTTATTTTTTGGAAAGCCAGGGTTTGTGTTAAGATCATAGCAATTATTGTCTCAAATCATCAGAGCTAGATTTACTGGATTTGCTAATGTTCTTGCATCTTTCCAGGCTTCATTTTTAAATCTTATTTCATCTCTGGGTCTGTTGCTTAAATTAATACCTTCAGCTCGATCTGACACCCTCTCTGCAATCATGCATTCTTAATCATACAACCTGTCACTATTTGGCTTATTTTCATTTTAACTTTCAATTTGACTACAATCAGGTGAATGAAAGATTTTCAGAGCAGCTAGTTGACATTTTGACAGAAATGCTCATTGTAAGACTAAAATTAGACTGAATGTCCATGACATGTTTGTCAACTGATCTTCTGATGACTAAAATATCTTATGATAAACTTAAACTGGACTTAAAACATGTGTCATTTGATTTGACTGAAGTTTGACATGGCTAAAATGTCCAGAGTTTTAGTTAATTAACAGCTAAAAAAATTAATGAGGTTAACTAAACATGAGTAAAACTGAATTTTGATTTCAAGACTGAATTAAAAAAAAGCTAATATTTCACAGAGAGAGTAGAGAAGCTCGAATCACTACAGTCAGTATAGTTAAGGATCTTACATGATCTCTGCCCTTCACCTGGGAGACATGGGTTCGAATAGTAGTACTGGCCTACGTCCAGTAGGAGGTCCTTAGGCAAGACCTCCTCATGGCTGACCCTGCCTCCCTCTGATATAAAAGAGATATGAATGAAGAGAGTCATCGCTGGTTCACATATCACCCGAATCAACAAGGTCTGCATCAGTTGTTGTGGAACTACGACAATGTGATGAGAAGTGGGCTACTGGAACAAGAGCAAGACATTCCTGAACGAGAGTGGAGAATAGGGAACTGCTGGATTGCTACTACACAAGTAACCCCAGTGAGCAAGGTTACATGCAGAGGATTTGCGACCTATGGAAACATTGAAACCCAACATCTACACCAACATCGAAACAACTAGAAACTCAGTGTTCCAACATCTGCAAGAAGCACCTGCTATCACAACTGGAGATTGACAAGGTACAACAAAAATGCTACGTCAGCGGGAGCCAGGACGACAGGTCAGAGGGGGGATGTCATCATCACTCCTGCACTCCAAGATTCGGTACCAAGCTCCAGTAGTAACCTGCAAGCTGAACACAAGAGCAACTGACCTGAGATCACAGACCATGGCAAGAATGAATACCGAGAACCTCCGGTGCCAGTTACCAAGACCAAGTTAAACACCATCCGAAAGTCTGGCAGGAAACGTGAATGTAGTACTACAAACAATCCCTACAGCTTCCATCACCAACGAGCTGATATACACTACAGCACCAATGATCCTTAAGATGCTTAGTTATGACATGAACAAGACAAACTGCCTTAAGAAACATCATCCACCATGGAGGAAGAGGTTGGAAAACATGATAACCAGCTGACTAACTGCAGAAAGGTGTGATGAAGAAAGGCTTAGCTAAGAAGTACAACAAGCTGTCCATACCTGAGGCCATGTGAAGCAATGACTGACATCCCTGTTGATCCACCTCAAGAGGTACACCAAAGAAATAGGATCAAGGAGAATAAACTGGATGTTCTCCACTGAGCCATCCAAAGTGTACTCTCATTGGCAGGGTAATAACCTGATAGCAGACCCACCAAGGCTGAAGACTGAACAATACTGGAAGAACATATGGGAGAAGGAAGTATCACGTAACATCAGTGGTATCTGTGGCTGGTGGAACAAAGACCACAGCAACTTAAAAATCCAAACAGTGGCTAGACAAAGCTGGACTGAAAGACAGCACACAGGCACTAATCATGGCAGCACAGGAACAAGACCAAAGTACAAGGGCAGTATGGGGGTCTACCACACAAAGCAGGACACCAGAATACGCAGTGGTAATCAGAACATTTGGGGCTGTGAGCCCCAAGCTGGGAGAGGGGCTCCATCAAATCCCAGGAACCACATCTGATATCTCTGTCCAGAAGAGCGCAGTCCTAGGAAAAGCTAAGATACTGCACAGGACCCTTACGCTCCCAGGCCTCTGGTAGAGGCCCACAGGGGCAAGTTGGGACATTTTTAAATCTTTTTTCTATGGAATATTTTTGCAGAAATAGACACAATGACATGATAATAATTTCAAAATGGCCAAAGACTCGCAGTGACAGTATCAGCAGTGAGTGATCTTAAAATCCCTGAACTCCACCCGAGGATCCTTTTATTCACAGACATTTTGAGGCTTCCAGTGTTTACTCTTTAAACCTTCAAGTGTAGTCGGGCACATAATCCCCCACTAACAACGAGGAATACACATATTCACACTAAGTAGCTAATTTAATAAAAAAGATGTTTGGTACACAAAGAAAAAAAATCGCCCATTGATATTCAAGCAAAGTGTTACTGTTACATTACAATATTCACAGTTACTTTTTTCAAATCCCACAGTAAGAGAGAGAGCTAGGGGTCTTCACAATCCTTGGATAGAGATTGCAGCTTTCCTCTGATATCTATAGATTTATTCTACATCAAAGGACCCATTAGCCTTTGGTTACGCTTGTAAATCATCCAAACGACACTTGAGTAGGGATGCCTGGCACTTGTCAGAGGCTCATACTCAGAAAAGTCTGTTTTGTTTTGTGAAAGAGTTCATTCTCTGTTTTGAAGCTGTCTCAAAAGGGTTGAACTACTTCAGCAACACGGCCATGGGATGTGTTGACAAAACACACAAAACGCATACCTGTATGTGGGAGATTAGACTCCTCAGACCTGAGCAAACACTGGAAGGGTGACAGTAAGCAAACAAGAGGTGAAACCATTAGTCTAATAGTAACATAATATGTAGCTCCTTGCAAATGGGAAGAGTTTCATCTAGAGGGGCTGGCCCTGCAATAAATCAATCTAAAATGCCATGATGTCATCTACAACATTTCACTTCTTCATTATTTGCATGTAGTGAAAGGTAGAGTTTCACTAGCTGTCATTTCTGTTATTTTGATTAGAAAATAATAATTAGAAGCTGCATCTTCACAGAAGAAAATACCACTTCAAAAAGCAAAACTTGTGCAGTGGCTATTGTCCCATACAATCATTCTTTGTAAATTGCAATGGATGCGTGTTTGCTGAATGCTGCCACTGTGCCAATATTAATCCAGCAGTTTCCCTGAAGTCTTGCCTAAATAGAAATTCTAGTCAGGAGATTGTGTGTTACGCAGGGCGAGGCTTTGAGGGCCCTCAGAGGAATCACAACAGGCAGCCTGAGGGTTTTACACTGAATTAATCAGATCATACAATCTGTGAATGAACAGTCATTTTGGTTAGGAGGGGCCCCAAGCAGAAAAAGCCCATTAGGAAACATTATCCTTCTTTTCTGTCAGTACATTTTAATACCTTAGCTATATCTCAATAAAATATATCCTCCAAAAACCCTCCATAAAACAGTTTCCCAAAGAGATCAAACTCTGCCTCTATGAGTGATATTTACCAGTCACCCAATTATTTTTAGCATGCTGTCAATGTGTGCTACACACCCACATACACGGAGACGGGGTTGTGGAGGGTGTTTGATTGCGGCCTTTGTACAGGAACCTTTGCGTCAGATGCAACAGCTGTCAAAGGAGCAGCTCCCTTCATTAGCAGTCCTACCAGAGTGTTCCAGCAGCTCTGCACCAAAAGCCAAGAGTTGTGCTGGAAAATGCTCTAATCTTACAGCAAGGAATGATGGGGAGGGAGAAAGAAATAGAAGATTTGGAAAGGATTTAGGCAGGGAAAAGATTAGAAAGCCATATCGGCCTTATCGTGCAGCCTCCACACTGGGGAGTTGAATGAAGCAGCTGTCAAATTTGAAACATACAAAAGCAGTAATCCTACAATAAACAGAATGCTGGGTTTTAAATACAGCAAAATCCAGAGAGACAGAGTGAGACACTCACAGAGAGAGAGCAAGAAAAGAATCTATCAACGTCTAAACAGCCTGCCTACCAAGACAGCAGTCTACTAGGGTCTTTTAGTACATGGGCCTAACTGTCAGCACTGGCCACATGGGGAGTGGGTGAAAGTGAGAGCGTGCGAAGATGCTGACACAGTCTCCCACAGAACAGGGCATTTGGAGAGTATTCTCGTGACATGTTGAAAGGCAGAAGGGTCTATGGTCAAGTGAAGGAGAGAGTTTAACATGCCTCAAGAGTGAGGATTAGGACTGCACTCACCTCCTGCTGTGAACACAGCAGAGCATGCATTTTTCAAAAACCAAGCAAAACAGGTATTATCTGTGTGACAGCAGTGGAAGAGGGCCCCCATCTTGGACTAAGCTAGCTAGAAGACAAGATGATTTGTTGTCCCTCCAGGGCAGCAAGTACCAATGAAGGCGGGTGTGTGCTTGTGCATGCACACATGTGAAGGTCTGTGCAGGAAAGAAGGAAAACACAGTATGCATTTTCCCCCTATTACTTACAAACACCCAGAATGATATTACACTGGACTCTGTGCCCTTGGCAAGAGACAGCACATAAAAAAATGTGTTAACCTAAGCTTAGTGGATATTTTGTTATGTGATAACTTGTTCATCTTCGTCAACTTTCATTTTGCCTCTGTCACCCTCTGTGACTGATCACACACAGATAACATCATCAGTGATTTTGGGGTGCAAATATTCCTCAAATATTATTCTATTCACAATCTCATGCATTGTTTTAACTGAGCTTCAAAACCTTTGTATCGCTGGTTTATTTTCTATACAAAACAGAAAAATCAGAAATCAAAAAAACCAACAGGCCTTTAAACAAATTTCTCAATTACTTAAGCCGGATCTGCTCAGACGACGTGACAGATCACACACTCAGTCCCCAGGAACAGTATACTGTATGTACCACACCTGAAATACATTTTATATTTTCTTTTTCATTATGCACACTTGAAAAAGTACAACACTATCAAAGAGAAACACATTTTTTTCAACCTCATTACTGAGCCAACAACCAGGCAACCAATCAAACATAGCATACTAAATGCTATAGGCACTGAAGTCCTGCACAGGCAGAATATTAAGTTGTAATCAGAGTTTGTGACCCTTTGAAGAAACAAACTCTGCCTCATGCCTATGCAGAAATTAAAGCACTTTGCTCAGGGAACACAATCTGAGTTCACTCTGCATGTGTACAGAAATGCCTCCAAACCACTGATTTGAAAGACATATTTGTGGGACTAATGGGGCTGTGGCCCAGCTGTGTCAAAACAGCCCCCAGAAAATCTGCTGTGTGGTTGTTCGTGATTACTGAACAGGTCATTTATATATGCATATTCAGCAGCATATTTGATATCCCTCTCGACTTCTTTGGCCGCTTGGTTTTTAAAGCAGCCTTATACTGCTTGGTATGCAACCCACACAGGCTCTCCTTCAGGGCATCATCAGTGGAGGCTGAAATCTGATGTGGAAAAAAAGAGGGTGAAGAGAGAGACGAAAAAAAAAAAAAATTAAAGAGAGAATTCTTTACACAGCACACCAGAAAAGGCACAGCATTTCCAAAAGGCGTCCATGTTTTGACCACAGTGTTTTGATTTGATGAACCATAGCTCAAAGGCTACAGCTTCTTAGTCCCCCATCAAACCCATTCTGCCATCGATCGCAAAGTAACTTCTACTACCAAACTTTCTGACTCTTGTACACAATATTTTTCACTGTATTATAAAATCTTACCACAGTAAGCTTGCAGACCACGCCTGAAAATGAGTACCTTGGTTGCCTTTATCCTTCCTAACTTCTTCTCATAACTCCTTTGGGAAATGAAGCAAGTTGATTTGCCATTCCTGAGCCAGGGCCTTAATTACGTACTAAGTCATGCCTGGCACAGAATTCTCATCTCCTTCTGCGGTATTTGGCCGACACCATGTGCTCTGCTTGCAGATTGAGGATTGGATGCGGTGTGGGTGCAGTTTGGACTTGGCCCTTGATGGTTTCATCAGCCCTGATGTGAGAAATCTAAGGTCATTGTAATGTCCATTTGCCCTCTCTGCACAGCACATCCATCTATGTACAAGAAAAAAAATGCAGCAGGGCTTCAAAGGTTATGCATGTATAATGACATACTGAACTAATAAAAGGAGTCGATCTGTTTTGTAAATCCCACTTGTACAACTCCAGAATTAAAGGAGAATTAGAGCGGAGGAATGAAGCAAGAAAAAACAAAAAGGGGGAAAAAAGAAATGAGATTGCCTCTCATTGCCGGAAGCTTTCCAAAAACCTTTCTTTCGCTCCCTTCCCTCTTTCTCTCTTGCTGAGCTTATTGGTATCTTATTAGATATGTCTCTGCCATACAAAGTTATTGTGCTGGGAGTCTTTTCAAGACCCAAATCCTAGCAAAGCCTGTAATAATCTGTCAGCTGAGGGAGATGCCCCTACAGACAAGGGGCCTCCTAATCCACATAGATCAATAGCAGAGTGGCTGGCTAGCGCCCAAGCCCCCTGTGCCACTGTCCATCCAGTGACAGCAGCTTCCTTTGTGGCTTGTGTCTCCCCCTTTGCCACCAATCACTTTCTCAGAGTCCCAGTGGGCCATCATGAGGTTAATGAGTGGGATAATGGAGGCATATTAGAGTCAATAACTGACCTTTGGATGCGGGTCAGCGAGAGAGACGAGAGATGCATGGCATACCACAGCCAATCACCATCAGTGGGGCTAATAGTTCCTTTATGGAATACAGACTTTCCAATTACCCTGCATGCTTCAACACACATCTGCACACTGCTGGCCCTGCTTGTCAAAACACAGAGGATGATCCAAGAGATCCAGTAATTTGAGTTTTAATTTTCTTACGTGGAGAGAGGCCTATATGGCTGGTCCCATACTTTTTATGTGGCTAAAGAGCCTCTGGACTGACAGATTTGTATCAGAATGAGCTTTAAATTAAGCAAGATACTTTCTCTCTCTGTATCTTTTACCTTCTCCCTAACAGAGAAAGAATTTCTGCTTCCATCCGTCCTTTCTTCTCTTCTTCTTGCCATTCTCTCAAAAACAAGATTTCCCCGCCTGCCCTTCGTCTTTCATTTCCCTCAGCTCAGGGGCAGAGCAGAAAGTGTACGCCATAAGGGATGGACTTGGAGAACGGTGAATGACGGTGATTTGATTCATTAGATTGGTTGAGATCACCGCTAGATTATAAACTCCGACAACTGGCTGTCATCTCCAAGACAGGGGGCCATTGGTATTTCGGTCCTTAATACGGCTATCTCCAGGGATGTCCGAGCCAATCACGGCTCTAATGAGGGAGACAGAAGTGAGGAGCAGTACAGGAAATTGTTCCTTCAGGCTGGTTAGCCTGCTTTATAAATCAGTCACTTGGTGAGTGAAGACACATGTCAAGCGCTTACAATGCTGTGGGTTAAAAAAAATGCTTTGTGACACATCCCATATTTTTAGTCTGTGGGGAGTGATACAGTCGCAATACACAATTGAGAATGAGGTCTATGTCAAGTGCAGCACTAGTTTGTGTATTTTTATTTTTTACCTTTCAATCACCTGTAACACAACTTACAAGAGCAATCAACTAAAAACGTACTTTTTTTTTAAAAGAGCAAACGCATTTAAAATTTCAAACTGTGTATTTGAAATGATTTTCTACCATGTTTAAATTACTGTTTAAGCCTCTTTGTCTGAGTCTTAGATGCAATGTAGAGTGTTTTTTTTAGTGATGAGGAGCACAACCAGAGAATGTACCCATGTGTCTTCTCTCTAGGGGAGGAATTAACAATGCAAATGTGAGTGAGGTAGAGCCGAATTGTGCCTTAGGTGTAGCTACGCTGAATCGTCCTGCCCTTAGGACACACACACTCATCCTGCTGTTTGTTTAGCAACATAATGTCTCTGTCAGTGCATATGCATGTGTCTGTCCATAGATGTCTGCCTGATTTAAATATGTGAATGCATGTTCTTTATGAAGAAATATTATTTGTAACACATAGATGATTTTAAAACCCAACCCTCTTTAACTCCCTTTGGCAAGCCCGTGTTACATTCCTGACTTGGTGTAGACGTACATCTGTAAAAAATGTTGAGATGTGAATTTTTGATTTGTGGCTTGAGGCAAAGGATTTCATATGCAAACCTTGTTGCTGATTATTTTGGCATAATCTCTCCATTACATGAACATGTCTCCGAGGCATGGTGTGTGTAGTTTGTGTTTCCTCAAAGTAAATATATTTTTCTCAAAGCAATAGTGGGTTTCATCTAGGGTAAAATATGAATTTCCTCTCAGCGCTGAAAAAATAAAAGTTTTCAAAATGGTAGAGCTAGCACGGGAAATGTCCACAACAATTTAAAACCCACAATATTGTGGATTTTTGTGATTTTCACAAATCATTTTTCAATTTTTGTGGAACAACTGATGTGGATAGAGTAAAAATAATGTCTGTAAAAGTTCAACAATAACAACAGCACTCAGATAACATTATCCTATGAGCATACCTGATATTTCAATATGAACACGACTATTTACCTGTTCATTAAATAGGTGCAGCATGAACATTATGTGGAAGTATTTTGTTATAGCCAAGAGAAATACACAGGAGACTCATGACTAAATAATAAATATATGTTTTTGAAAAGTTATTTATGTTATGTGCTCTAGGCAGAAAGAACAAACGTGTAGAAGGAAATAACTCCAAACACGACTAAGCATTTTTCTTGAAGGTAAAAAATCTTATACATGCAAACCTTAATTAAGCTACAGTACACTGTGGCAAAACAGGTTCATTGCCTTTGCTCTCTTCATGCATTTTGTTGTGTTGATTTCACACTGCTGTTCAAAAAGTCCTTTTAGCAGTTTCTTATTTAGCATTTTAATATTCTTTTTGATACTTTCTACTTATAAAAACATTATTTTGTAATAATATATGGATTTTTGTTTCTTTAACATTTTTAACTTAAAGAGTAAATTAAAATGTTTTTTTAAATTAAATTTAAAAACACATTCATATTTGATTGGCAGGTACTTCTTTGCGGTTTGTTGGGTATAGGTTTAGTGGAGCTGCTTCAGAATATGACTTTAGCTTATTTTATTTTATGCATTACAGCTGCATCTGTGGTGTGGGCTGCTTGGATGGGTGGAGCAAAGCACAGAGCCTTGCTGAATCGCCAATAGGGGTCCGCTGTGGCTTCTGTGCACCAGCCCCAGATTGAAACTCCTGCAGGGTCATAAAGACTTCACAAATCGCAATCACACAATCTCGTCAGCGCTATGGTTTGAGGAGTAGGAAACCAAGAAACTGGTGTAAAATTCTCCAAAAACGCCACAGGTGCCCCAACCAGAATGCACAAACCCCACTGGGGCCACATGAAAAATAGCTAAGCCCTTAGTTTGTATGTAAAACCTGGCCTTGCTAAAGAGGATGCATGATCACCTATTCCCTTAGGTAAGTAAAACTAAACATAAGATATAGGGTGAAATGTTATGCAGTAGAGTTGCAACAAACAGAAAATGACTCAGTTCAAGTTGAGTAAGGCTGTCAATTCTAGCAGGGGCAAACACAAACAAAACATTTCTCTATTCATGAATTAAAACTTATTCCTCTCTCTCTCTCTTCATTCCTGCCCTACATTGAAGGCTAGATGATGAATTGGCCAAGTGTGAGCTTGTGACGGGAACTGCATTGTTCATGGACGATCAACCCTCTAAGAAAAGTCTGGGGCAATGATGTGTTAGCACATCCTCCTGAGATGAGTCACCCTGATGCCTTCTGACAGGCTAGTGAGAGAGGCTAACCACGAGTGCAGCTTCTCTCCAAACACATGCTTCAGGGCAGACTCCATCTGGCCCAAATGAGACCAAGGGAAGGAGGTTAAAAATAACCAACAGGCAAGGTATGGCAGAAAGACAAGGCAGCGATGAGATGAAAACATGCATGCACAGTAGTAGGCCACCACTGAGGCAGAACTGTACAGCAACCTCAGATGGGGCCACAAGCTTTATTGATTTGTTTTGTTTCTGGCAGAATTCGGTTTAAATGAAAACATAATCCTGACAGTTCAAGCTACTGGAAACATATACAATAAAATGCTAATCCACTTGTTAATCCTTTGAACTAACAGTGCTATACTGTTGACTTTTCAAAGCTCATTTTTCTTATTCAGCGATCGCAGAAAATATCATCATGTTGGATGGACATATGAATGGCATTTTCATAAAGCAACCTGGATTAATATCTAATCTTTCATTTTGAGATGGATCAAAGACAGTCTCATCATTATGGCTGTCTTTGATGGTGGTTGCCTTTCAAAGCTTTTCTGTCAGATGAGATTGTTGCACAAATAAAATACAGAATTTACAAAATTTCAAAAAATAGTCACTGAACCCCTTCCGATATACTGCTGGTTTATTGTTTATGATAAGAAAGTAGATTTTTTTGTTGTTGAGATCAGTCAATACACTGGCTCAGTCTGAAGAAATGGAAAATTCTCCAAATCATAAAATAGATCATGTGTTTTGAAAGCAGTTTTCTTCTACTTTTCTGTTACACCTACCCTTAAATGTGCTAATCCTGATTGCATATGTGGTCATGTGTCAAAGTTATTTTTTAGAGCACACAAACACTGCTTCTCCTCAAGCTTCCTCTCTCTCCCGTGAGTTCTTATCATCTCTCGAGACTGTAGGCAGAAAACGAACATCAGACAGAATCCTTGTTTGAAGCCCTGCTCTCTACCGTCACGCTTCATTGTGGAAAGATATCTGTCCATTTCCTCTTAAAAAAAAGGTTCACGGTTCAGGATGCATGGCCCTGTGCCTCAAGCCTGGCATTACCCCCACACAGCTTTCTCTTTTGGCCCCCCTGACTTTTCTTCCACATTGTGGTATGTTTGTAGATGGTTAGTGGGACTTGGATGTGGATAGTAGAAGGGGTAGGGGTAAGAAGGTTGGCTGGGGATGAACTGACAGGTTATTACAGGCTTTGTGGGGGGATTAGTCCATAAAAGCCCCTGCAGCCCCCTGGCCAACGTGGCCAGAACCCCAGCAAATAAAGATAAAATAATCTCTGTAAAAATGGACTGAGACAGAGAATGAGACTGACTGACAGAGTGATACCCAAATACACTGCTGCTCTAGAGTGAGAGAAAAAAATATTCGTCCTAATTTTTTTGGTTCCTTGTTTTTTTTTTTTCTTTCTGAAAAACCATGCCTGGGGATATGTCAGTTGGAATGAGATTAAACTCCCACAGTATAGAGATGGGAATCCAGAGTGGAACATATCTAAAATGCTTAGAGCTCCTGTTTAGAAAAGCTCTGTTCTCTCCTTTGGTTCAATAGATGGGAATCTGATTCATGCGGGCTGTTGCATAAGCAGGTACAATCATTATCAGGGAGCTAGTGTTTGGGTGGAGAACTCCACTTTCCCAGTGTGGAATTTAAAATCCAAATAATCATGCTCACTCTTAACCTGATATGAGCAGAAGGTTGCCACTGGTCTTTGGGGTGGTTGAAGTATTCAGAAGATTATCAAATATGAACCATAAAATATAATTATTTAATCTTGTGCAGCCCTGTCTAAGACAAAATTGCCAGAGGCTATTGCCCTCTGGTTGATTTGACAATTTGACAATTTTATAGTGTCTACTTCTCACTCAAGATTCATCACAGCTGCTGGGGGGTGGACAAAATAATAGAAACAGCTTTAAATTAAACACAATCCAACACAACTCCATGAACAATGGCCTAAAAAATATTTTACAGTGAGTTATTTTTGCTATCATGAAATTCAATAATAATTTGAACACTAAAGGCTCTGTAACAAAAGCATGAAAGTCATTTTCCAGTGTAAATAAGTAGAGCTCAAAATGGTCCAGTTTAGAAATAGAAAAATATCAAATAGCCAGCCTGACATAAAAGGTCTAAGCAACAAAAGACGGCCCCTCTGAAGTGCATGTGGCATTAGTTTTGGTAAATCTGCTGTGGTTATCCAAATAATATACCAAATAAACCAGTTACCATGGACTAGATCCGGTTTTATTTCCTTGACAATGCAAAACAGTCAGAGATGAGAAATATAAACAATTCGAAGAGATGAATTTGGGTCTTACTTGTTGACGCTTGTTATCTACTCAGGTTGCTCAAAACCTACATACCGTATTTTCCAGATTATAGGTCCAGTTGCTTTTAGAGCCACTTATATATGCAAAGTGACTTATATGTGTATATATACAGTAATTTGGTCATGTAGTTACTACTAATGTTAGATGGCACTCTTCACTCAACTGAAGATAATGTTGTACCTACCTTCTAGTATAACACCAGTGAAAATGATGCCCATAAGAAAGAGCTATACTGCAGACTTCAAGCTGCAGGGAATAAAGTCTGCAGCTAAAAACACAGTTTGGAGTGAGTGGTGACATTCAGGCAACCTGAGAGAGGAGGAGGAGGAGGAGATGCTGTTTCATCTCTCCCTCACATTAGTGTTAGTGCAGTTGTTTAACATTACTTGACACAGATGAATGAATTCAGTAATGCACTTTTGTTTGTTGTTATGCCTATGTCTGTGTTTTTCATAGGCTAATTTAGACTTTAATTTGTACAATTAGAAATGCGACTTATACACCAAAGTGACTTATATATATGTTTTTTTCTCTTCAACAAGGTTGTTTTTGCTACAAGTAACTAATACTCCAATTAGACTTATAGTCCGGAAAATATTTTACTTGATTATAGTAGCCTATATGCTGGAAATTGACCACACAGTCACGTCCTATTAGTGTGTCTTCATACAACCTACTTTATGTCCTAAACATGAAAAAAAAAAAAAATAACAATGAAACCATACTATTCATTTTCAACATTTTTTTCTGATCACTGGCTGGTATGCATCGTGTTCAATCATATGTCCTAATGTTTCTGAGACTGTATTTGTTACAGTCAGAAGTACTTTTGTCTTCAACTGCACCAACAGCAATGCAGAAATCCCCAAACAGTGCTGTGCTGATGGATGGAAGTGTTGGCTAAGCAGTTTCTCTTCACTACCATTTCTCCAGTACACAGAGAAAAACTATTGTGAAATAAATTTCAAGCATGAAGCCTTAAAACAATTTCATGATTTATAGGAAATTGAATTTTGAAAATAATTAGACCAAGTACATGTTGTGTGTATTAGTACACTGAGAATAAAAAGGCTAATCTTGTGTATTAAATGTTGAATTTTGTCAAATGTTATATATATTACACTATCATCAAAAATGCGATCAAATACATCCTCGACCATCTAAGTGAGTAGTAAACAAATTAGTTGTAGATAACTGTTGGTTATCCTTGAATGCTTCCATCCACGTCTATTGATGCTTACAATCCAGGTTCAGCCCTATTGTCGTGTCTAGGTGTACTGTGTGTCAGTTCTCCTGCTGCGTGCATATAGAGGAAAGTTGGCCCGCACTTACCTCATTACCGCTTGGGGCCTGGCAGACTGGCAGCAGCAGTGAGCCTCCTCGACAGACAACATGGCTGGCACTTCACGATCGAAAACAGTGCTCGGATAAAAACACAGCACTTGTACACGCTTCCTAGCTGCTACAACCACACCGTCCACCTCCCCCAGTTCCTGGACCTTGCTTTGCTCTACAATGATACAATCTATAGGTTTTTCCAACCTTGTTGCAGACATGAGGCTAAGCCCAGATGCACAATGTCTGTGCTAAAGTGGACTATAGAAAACATTTCACAGTAACTTGAGAGTAAAATACCCTTTGTCGAAACTATTTAACAGTATAACAGACGTTTACTATAAAAAGACCCAAAATGAAAGTGATCTAAAGAGCTAACATGACTTCGTCCCTATAGCAGCAGTGGGACACATACTGCTGCCTGTAAACTGCATTCAGTTGTGCTCTGGTGATATTTAGCAACTGTCATGACACACAAGCTTTAAGGTTTGACTCTACCATAGTCACGTTAAATATGTAGTTCTATTAAATTTGCAGGTAGTGATTTATGATAAGAGCATAACAATATTTCAGTCCAGTATCACTATAACTGACTAAAATACACAATGGCCTTTGGATTTAATGGGCGATAATTTTGTCTGACATAAAACCCCTTATCATTAACTCAGTAATTTAATGGAGATTAATGCAAATCACATTAATATTTACTGCTGGCATACTGTTATTAGCTTATATGATTTCTTTCATAAGACACATGATGTATTTTATGAAGAACAAACCCTGACAATCTGTGTCCCAGTTATGAATCTTGCTGAGAACAGAGAAGGATGAAGTGTGATTAAATATCCTTGAAGCGAATGTCACTTTACAGGTATGCATCATTATTACAACTCATTAATCTTGATCTGCAAGCTTGAGATAAGACTGTTCATTAATGAGTGTAAGATTCATTCCAGTGGCTGATTTCAGAGGGAGTGACCATCAGGGTCTCCAGATCACCAGCACTAAGGATTACATCATAATGCAGCTTTCAAAATGTCTACATATAAAAACCATTGGCAGAACACTGTTGTTCCACTAAACTCTGATATTTCTGTCATTTTTCATAATTTCATTTCATAGGTTGTATTCCCTTTTCAATTTAACAAGCCATGCTGTATAACAAGTAGACTGAGAATGAGAAATGAAACTCTTAACTCATTAAGTTTTAGTATACAGTGGCACAAAAGACCCAGAGTGGAATCATACACTTAAAATTAAGATGAAAAGCTTCTATGACATTCTCATCAAGGTGAAAAATGTCTCCACTTTGTTTTAGAAGTGAATTTCAAAAGCAATGTACGTTATTTTCAGGGTCATAATCAGTTCATTAATCAAACATTCGGGCTTTAGTGTATTAAAAAAAGCTGTATTAACAAGCTGCAGAGAATTATTGTTCAATTACAAAAAAGATAAATAAATTAAAAAATACTGCATCCAATCCAGGTGATCGGTCAGCAAGTGAAGGGGAATGTCTTATCAGCCTTTTTAGAGGCAGATGCTGTAGGTCTCATTAATGTTAATGTAATTCTGTTTGGCTTATCCTTTCTCAGAAATATAGAATGGTAAGGGCAAAACCAGAACCATTCAAAATCAATGAGCTCTTGAACTATGTCACTTATTCTATCAAAAGTTGCAGGGATTGGGGGCTGGAGCCAGCTGATGTTGGGCAAGAGGCGCAGTTCACCCTTGACAGATTGCCAGTCTATCACAGTGGTGACACATACACATATACTATTATCGTGCTCAAATTCACACATACTGGCAATTTAAAGTCACCAAATTAACCTAACGTGCTTGTCTTTGGACCTCAGAAGGAAGTCGGAGTATGTGCTTGACGGTCGCAGTGCTAACCACTGCACAACCACAAAAACCTCTACATTGATTTATTTTACATATAGCATTTTTTATCAGCTTTCTAATAATTTATGATTGATGTGTATTGATAGTATCTGTGAGACTGTCCTGTTAAAAGGCCCCTGAACTGGGACACGTCTCATGAGTGTTCCACAGTGTTAACTACATGTCTGTTGTTGCAACCATGATGACAAAAGTTATAACATTACAGGTCGTATGCTAAGGTAGGGACAAGTGACGTGTATTCTCAGTTTGCTTGGGTAACGTGTTGGGTCTACCTATGCTCTGCTAGTTCTGTGATTTTAATGTGCTGGATTTCTTTTTTCCAGACTTACGTGGAGTTTTGCCTGACCTTTCCATTTGACCCGAAGGGGGAAAGCACATGGAAAATCATCTTATATTGTGCTGGCTGAAGGACTGACAGAGTTATCAAAGAAAACAGAAAAGGGAAAAAACAGCTGCCTGGAGAAAAAGCGTGATTCGCTTATTGAAAGGCTTCTGGATGTGAGGTCTGATCTCTGTGACATGCCTGAAATAGCATATAGCCATTGTCAAACTTCTCCATCCAAGACATAGTGCCATGGAATGGGTGACATTTCCAAGCAAGCCTGTGTTTGGGCAAAGTTCATGCAACACAATACAAATCTGAGAGGCAGCCTTAGGCTAATGGTCACCTCTCTTGGTCATCATCACAACAAAGCCAAGTATAATTCAAGAATGTTGAACTGAAAGTACTGCAAAAAAAGCAAATGCAAGAGTTGCTACCTCTTGCAGCCAGGTGCTAATTGCAACTGAAAAAGAGGTCTGTGCAATTAACACATATGTATTTAGTTTCTTTCTTTTTCTTTAAGTAAGCTGGCCATGATGATTGGCAGCTTTGTCCAGCAGCACAAATATTTAGAAAGCAGTATAACGTCCCTGTTTAGAGAACAAAGTCAGCACAAACTTCTCTACAGCCGAGTTTGAGGACTAACAGTTGCCATGGAAAATGGGCTGTTGCATGACCTTTGGTACAACGAAACAGTTGATGTTGGTTATCACTCTGTTTTATATACTGTTCAACTTTTGTTTGTTGTTTCCAAAATAACATCAATCAGTGAAACGAAAATGCGTGGAGTCTATGTATTTGTCCTTGACAGGAAGCACAAGTAGCACATCATAGCTCCTTAATGCTCGGGCACCAAGCAGGGAAGGAACTAGATTTATCCCCATCGATGTATCAAAGTAGTTATCTTGTGATTAAGGTGTGCACATGAACACCATCGACATCTGTGAATGCTGACCATTATCTTTTAATTAGACCAGCGAATTAGCACTGTCCCATGATGGTTGCCTAAGATCGGGATGAGCCAGTGATGGATGTGAGACAGGAATTGCCATGCAAACTACAGACGCCAAATTGACTTGACAATGAATAGGTAGAAATGTGATGGCTACGCACTAAATCATGTCTTATTAGCTTTCAATTTAATCTTGTTCAGCCCCTCCTGCAATTGAGGGAAATATTAGCAATGTGTGGCCTGATCCAACACATTACATGCTCTCTAATGCGAAGGCAAAGATTATTGGGGTTAATTAAAAGTCTGCAAACTATAACTTTTCCTTTTCTCATAATGATTTTTCTTTCCTTTTGCTTCAAGAATCTCTATTCTTGTTTTTTCTCACTGTTCTGAAAGTGCAACGGTATCAGACCTTGGATTGGTTGACACTCTGGTTGAATAGCAAAATTTTTTGAGTAATTGCCATGATTTTACTGTGGCTTACCCTCTAAGAATTATATCAGCCCACTGTACTGTGCAATTACAATGGGTATGGGTTCACTGAACTTGGCCAGAACAGACCTGTGCCAGATCCACAAAGACACAGGTCCCACTGGGGGACCCATTGATCATTCACACATGAAACATGTACAAAGAAGAGAACAAAAAGAATGAAAAATGAGCAGCAAAAAAGTTTTCTCCATTCCACTTACTAGGTTCAACAATGAGCAGTAAGTCGCAGGTCTGATTGATCATTTTCAGATTTTTTAAAATTAAAATCCTTAAGATCTCAGTTCTGGTTACCAGCGGCGGTTCTATACCAATTTTACTGTGGGGGCCAAGGTGGGGCCCATGTTTAATCAGAGGGGCACATTGAAAAATGGCAAATATGATATTTAAGCATTCAAGACTTTTATTTTACAGGCCTTGTCCTGTAAGCTATCTCGTCCACTGCAGAAACTGAGACTCTGCTTGTCTGTCTGTCCATCAGCAGTTAATAACAGCCTGCAGCCTAAGAGACGAATCCTAGACCAGAACTGCAGAAATGCATTCACTTATTGATTGACAGCTGCGAGCTATCACCTCTGACGTTTGGTCTTCTCTGATTGGTCAGAAGTACAAGGCTCATTCAAAAACTTTCTAAGGGAATATCTCTGCACTGCTACCAGGCTGGACAGTGAGTCTAGGGCGCAGACTGGATCCTCTACACAAGATTACATGCTGTAGCTTCAAGGACTATAACTTTAATGTCAGGGGGCTTAAAAATCATTCAGATGAATGACACTTCTTACGGCTTCATCTTTTTGCCTTTTATAGGCAATCACCAGCTGTACAGATTGGTGTCAGTTATCATTTCTAAAGAGGGCAAACAGGAGGAACAAAGAAAACTAACTGCACATTGCACAGTTTGTTCTCCTTGTACAAGTATACAAAGTATAATCTTTGCCAATGTGTGTTCCTCTGCTAGACTAACTTCTAGCAATGTTCCCTTCTTCCCAGATTGCGGCAATTAATTTGGGGCGTAAAATGCTGAAGCACACTGCTTGAAAACTAGTTGCTCTGGAAGCAAAGGAAAGCAAAGCTTTAGGACAATTTATGACTCCAGCAGCACTCAGGGATTGAATATTATTCTGTTTTCTGATAAAACTGCTCTCTTTCCATTTCTCAAGTTTAAATTATCCTCAAAATGGAAAAAGCGCCTCAATGGCTTATCTGACTCACCCCCAAATTCTCCTAAAAAATGGGAGGACATTGCTCCATTGTTTTTATAACATCCCTTCAATTATTTTGTCTGCTGAAGACGAGTTCTATTAGAGCTTCTCATATTAGCCCTCATTTAAAATGGGAACAGTGTGAACTGATGCTTTTGTTTTAGTGTGATGACGTATAAATACAGTTCACTAAGTTTTTAAATGGACTGTTGATTTCAACGGACGGTTTATTTCTAGCAGACCTGCCTTAAGTTCAGTGTCGGGGTTTTTGGTTGAATACTACAAATCAGTTAGGTGAATTAAGTGGGTGATCATAAGTGGAACATTTGGATCCCCACTGCAGAACAGGGAACTCTTGACAGTGAAATTAATAAATAAAATGTGGCATTCCTAAGTAATGCACTTAACTCTCATCTGTTACAGTAGAGATGCTCAGCAGCCAACGCTACACAAGACTGTGAATGCACTGAGCAGTTGCACGTTTCACCGCAGTAAGAATGTGGAGCAGAGCAATACTCTGTGCTCATGCATGCTTAGTAAACCTTTCTGCAATAATAGAGTTTCTATTTCACACAGGCTTTGGCCACACATAGAGCTCTGTAGGCTTGACCACAGATCTTCACAAATCTACACACTGTAAATTTACTTATTCTATTGAACCCAATGGGCCTCAATACATTTCTCAATAGCATTTCCTCAGTTAGCCAAGGGTGGCTTTATCATGAGACCGCAAATCTATATGTTGCTATCCCAGATAAGTTGCTATGATCGACCCACTCACAATAATTTATGTCCCTTACTCTGATCATACTGATTCAAGAACCCAGACGTAACACCTTGCTTGCTCAGAGCGACAGGTTTTTTTAAAAAATATCTCCTCAGATTTAGCTTTAGTCTAAATATTGTGACGTGGTAACTTCATGTCTGGAACAGTAGCAAAGGATGATCATAAAAGGCAGACTCCATGTTCCTCATTGTCGCCCAGTCAGCAGGTCAAGAATGAAGATGCAATATGTAACCTGGCCAATCTGTTCCAGGTGTCCTCAGTGGCATGGCCTTGCAGCAGGTTGAAATGTGCTGATAACACTGATAGACAGACATTATTCATACAGGACATCCTACTACTCACAATTCACTATTTATATCTATCTAACTCACTATTTAGTGAGGATTTAGTGAGGTGCAGATGTGTTAGAAGTCAGTTAACCTGACTGGAGCTAACTGTCATTTAGCTCCTGAATAGCCAACTCATCTGTGTAGCCTACACTGATCCACAGCTTACCTGGCATCTGCTTGTCAAATCTTGATAACTACTAGAAGAAGAGGAAGGAATCAAAGTGCGAGAGTAAATTATTATTTTTACCCATCACCCTGTGAACTTACATAAGGAAGAATAAGTCAGTTTTATCCCACACATTCTCATTCAAAACATATAGTTCCAAGCTATCTGATGTCAGGCTCCACAAATTACTTGTCATTAGCTCAGCAATTTGACTGACCTTGAGCTAAAAACTTGCAAGTCTAGCTGACTCAATTCATTCTTACTGGTTGCAAAGCTGAAAATGTACTCTAGCCCATAATTTACTGTAACAAAGTTTAGAAATTGAAGAAAGTCTAAAAAAACACATAAGCAGAAACATTGATTAGATAATTCCCATTGACAGACCCCAGAAGAAGAATAACTCATTCATGAGTGAAAGAGTTAATTAATTTAGGCTGATCTGTAAATTCTGACATCAAGGAATTAGGTGCATGAAACCTAAAATGAAGACGAAGCAAAGCCTAACCAAGCATATGTGCATCGTTGTTAATCTCTTATTTCTGCTTTTAGGGGTTCTAATTAATTTAAGGATGTATAGCAGAAACTGAGCAGTAATCTTCAAAGCTGTGCCTTTTTAATTCCAGCTACATGTTTTATGACCAGTGCCTAAACAACTGGTAAATCTGTTTTAGCCTGCACATATCGCTCTCTCATTCCAAAAAAATGTCTCTTTCCCTCCTTAACACATGCATGCCTCTTGTTTCACCTCCCTCCCACAGTCACTCCCATCTCCCTTGCTCAACATCACTCCCACTCCTACTTATTTGCCGCCTAGCTGTCTTTCTTAGCCATCTCTTCTGGTGAAGAGGTGTGATCTATTTTCAATTGATTATGTTTTAATGAGCATTTTTCTATTTCACTGGAGTCTTATCATGTCATTAGCCATGAAAAAAAAAAAAAACCCCAGTTGAATAATAGATCTGACGGTGAGACATCCCTGGGAAACATCTCATGTAACTCTGGTGGTGAGATGAGAGGGAAAAGACAAGTTGCCTTTGTTTTACAGGACTCCATTTGCAGCTAATTAAGGGCTCATGGCTGTTCTTGAATCAATCTGAAGGACAGCTGACAGATACGAAGCAGGGAAAGTGAAGTAAAATTGCATGGTACTCACAACTGCACCTCAACTGTTGTATTTTTATTATTTTTTTTTTTTTTTACCAGTGCTAAAAGAGTGCTCTTTTGGTCCTGTGTGATGTCACTTCACACCGCAGCAGGGCATGTGAGTGGGCTAAAGTGTGCGCGAGCCCCCCACTGGTTCTGTGTTGCTCCTGAGGCCAGTACACCCTGCCAGTTTCTCTCCAAACAGAGCACTCTTAGCTCTGTCAGCTTAATTGGCTCGCCTCCCATCAGCGAAATACCCCAACCCCACCGTAATTGGCTGCCTTTTAGCCACCCAGCCAATGCCATTGTTCAGGTACACAGTGTGTCGCTATGGATGCAGTGATCACTCACACATGAATTCTAGGACAAAAGGCCCATGGGTTGTCTCTCAACCAGTTTCCTGAACTGCAGCTATATTTCTGCCAACAACCACCACAATGCACTTTAAAAAATGTCTCTCCCTTCAAGCCTGTACTCTAGTGCATTCTCTAGTAAAAAGGTAATTTATTCCCACTCTGCAGTTCTTCTGCATGATGTAGGACCCCATGTCAGCAGCTGTGCTAGCGCTGCCTAGTACGTTTAAGTTCATCCTGTGTGATGTTTACATAGTAAGATCATAGTAGTCCACTGAATGTCAGTCAACCCACAGAGACAGGCATGAGAGGAAATGATTGAAAAAAGAACAAGAGAACAACAATGAGAGACAGAGAGCAAGGAGATGAGACTTCCCACAGACTGTGTGGACTCAAGCCAAGTCTGGTTCTATGTGAGTCAAGGTAGTCACTGATAGTTGTCAGTGTTATCCTGATGAGTGTTACTTTGGCCCTGGCTGGGTCAGTTTCCTGCCAGCGTGTAATGAGCCCCAATGAGGGTGAACTCCCTGTTCCCCTGTGCCCCTGCCTGTCTCCACTAATGAGCTTCTGAATAAATCAGTGTTGGTGCCCCCCTACCCATCTCCAGGTCCATCCTTTATCCTTTTTCAGTTTACTTATCCCCATGCCTCTCTCCACTCTTACCTGTCACCTAGCCTTGTCACCCTACCCTGTAATGAGCCCTCAGCAATACCTTACATCCCGTTCCCACCCCATCCCATCCCTTTCTCTTAATTATGACTATTTGTTTGTGGGCAATCTGTCATTCTCATATTTGAAGACTGTGGTATCTAAATCTCTGCATGTGTGATTGCCACAGTTGTTGAACTAAGATCTATCTGTTTGAAAAACTAAATGAAACTGTGGTTTCTTTTTCAGCAGTTTTAATTTCTCATTGCAACAGGAAATAGGGTGATAAATAAAGAAATAAAAGTACCTTCTGCTCCTGTACAACCCATTACTCTGGTCCTATTTTGGTTCCCATTAGAGCATGAGGGAGTGAATATCTGTATTTGGTGTCTTTTAGACAGACAGGCTACTTCATAAGAGGTGATGATGAATAGTGATGAATTAATGGTCCAAAAACCTACCCACTCTCTCCCATAAATAGTCTCAAACAGTTGGGACTCTTACTGGTCAGGCCAGTGTGTGAAATAACCAGGGGATATTTCACAAGCAGAGCTGCAAAACTAGGCCACCGTCTCTGGTTTTGGTGATGAAGTCATACATGCCAGGCTGACTCATAGTAAACATTGGGAATTCAATTTAGAATATGAAAATAGCATCAAGTAGATATAACAGCATTTGTTTGTGAGAGATGCTGGTAATCCCTACTGGGGAATCTAATACATTTCTTGCGTCAAATTGCCAGTGAAATCAGGCTCCCTGCCATTATGATGATATTCCAAATGAGGCATTATAACCATAAGTAAAGTAAGAATTGTGTCAGTAATAACATATTGGGAAGCCCAACAACAGAAGTAAGCTCTGAGGTAAGAGCAGTTACTTTACAGTGCAGTCAGCACTGTTGTACCCCCATAGATTGCCTTTCCAAGGTGACTGACCCCTGAGCAAATGTTACTAGTCAAAGTATGGGCTGCCATGCATCAGGCTCAAACATTGTTTTTCTCTCACCTCAACTGATTCGTTTCTTCAAAGATTGCCTACCCCAGAAAACTTATCAGTTGGCTTAGGGGAATCAATCATGGAGTGACACTATTCCAGGCCAGAGTGTTGTTTGTGAATCTGTTGTCTGTAATGCCTGCAAAACCCCGGTTCCGATTGCCAAGCCACTTGTTGTGTTGGTTCTGGAGTTATTTTTCATTGTAGGCATTTTTTTGGCCTCCTTGGCTTCAATTCTCTTCATTTTTCTCACTGCCTCATTTCCTCCTCTCTCTCTCTCTTTTCACTGTTACATTTACGCCTCTCAATACAAACCTTGGAGAGTACTGATGTAAGAAGTGCCAGTGCTGTTTTTGGAGATGCTAACAAATAATCTTGCCCCACAAAGGTGACTGCCAAGCAGGGATTAATGCAAAACAGAAAATAAAAGTGCTTAGAGCCAGATCTCAGCAAAAGAAACAGTGCCTAGTTAAACAGTCTTCCCCTCTCGTCAAGTGATTCATTTTTTTTACTTGCCTATAGAGTTCCTTCTGTGCATTTGGCAGGATGATTCACTCATTGATATCACGTTGTTTGAGTACATGAGGAGCTGCATTCTGCCAAGCACAAAGAATTCAAAAAACAGTTTCAGCCAACAATGTTTGTCTTTTACATATGTAAATTCAGTGAATGTATGTATGGAAATTCAATGCGACACCACCACTTAATCCATACACAGACATTACAACATATAGCAATTAAATTAGCACCTTCACAAAGGTCCATACTAAGCTGAAGGCTCAGACATACCTAAATACAAAAACAAACACTTGAGGTGTTTTAGCTTTTCAAAAAGGGCAAAGAGCCTCTCAATGAAAAAATTCCAAAGCACGAGTTTATGACACTGTAGCTTTTGTCATTGGGGCAGAACATCAGCTGGTTATGTCACCTACCTATTAGCACCCTGACAGTCTTTTAAAGTGTCTCTCAACCCAGCAAATAGATCACACATGTCCCTGTACTATGTACTATGAACTGACAGCATCCTGCTTTTTAATATCACCATATAAACTGCATGACGCTTGACTTCTTTTTTCAAGCTTTAGTTGGTACGTCCTCGGTCCACTGACAGCAAAATCTGATATAGAACAATGGCTGTTTTGGTCACACACAACTGTGGGCTAACTAGAGGCTTTGTGCATGCACTGAGTAGACATGTTTACTGATGTAGAATAAGCTACAACTTGGCATCACTCCATCTTCAGCATAGGAGTCTGCATAATTATTGACTTTATAGACTATTTACACATTGTATTGTTATTGCTAATTAATGACACCTGTTCCATGTACCCTTAAACATATATAAATAGGTAGATAGATAGATAGATAGATAGATAGATAGATAGATAGATAGATAGATAGATAGATAGATAGATAGATAGATAGATAGATAGATAGATAGATAGATAGAACGAGAGAGAGATTGAAAATAGATCTTATATGCCATCACAGGAAATTATTTTTCATATACAATAAAAGGGAGCATAGAAAGTTTCCTGTCAGACATGCATTATAGTATATCCCCCCTTCCATGAAACACATGTACTGTAACTGCGACTGATGCTATAAATGTAAGTACAGTGTATTAAATATTATGGCAGGGAGACAAGTAGCAATATACAGCATATCTGTCACTACTTGATATAAGAGGTTATAGTATATATATATGAATATATCAACATAATGTACGTGTGCAGAAGATTTCTAGACAATTTGTTTCATAGGCAAATGTAAAACCATTGTACTGTATGTTTGCAAAGAAAATAAGATTTTTAGTGGTTATTCCACAAATAGGTTGTCATTTCATCCACTTCACTTATATCTCTATTTCAACAAAATTGTTTTTGATTAAAATAAGTTCACTTGAAATAACAATAGCATGGGTTATAATCAGGGGTTTCTGTTTTTTTAGCCTACATTAGTTTGAAATAATGGTCCCACATCAGTGACAGTTCAGGCTAACCTTTTTCTCTTTAAGATGTGCTAAAAGTGGTCTGTCGTCCAAAGTGTCCACTTTTATTTGCTTTTTTTCATTCTCATTTTTCACACAGATTTAATTTTTTTTTGCATTGGAAAAGCTTCTTTGCTGCTTTTTCAGAATGTGGGTATTGTTTTTGGTTACATGCACCTAATATCATTTTTTAACCGGCCAACAGGTAAGAGTGCGACCTCTGTAACAATTATCAATTTGAGTCTTTTTCCCAGAATTTTTAGTGTGGATCTCTCTTGGAGATGTGGGGCCTTCACTAAATTATGTCCCAAAATCTCCTCCAGCTTCCTGCTCGGTGCAGTTCCAAAGGGACTCAGACATGGAGTTCATTGTGTAGGTTTAGGCAGGAAAATGAACTCACCCACGTGTAATTCAGTTTAAGCGACTGCTGCTGGTAAACACTATTGTCACTAACTGCTGTTGGCTGGCTGGGGGTGGTGCAAGAAATATTCAGAGCCTTTATAGGGACTTTTAAAAATATAAAATATATATAGCTTCAGTTCATAATTCATTTACATTATTTTGTGTTTTACAAAAAAAGAAGTAAACTGCAATAAACTGATATTTAGTTGTGGCTTAGAATTTTGCCTTGCACAAATGACATGGCTTTTCATAGATCTGGGATCAGGCCAAATACTCCTTTTCATCACCTTGGCTTCTGCTTACCCAGGATGCTGTAGCAGTGTGCGCTTTTGTTAGTTGAAACACACCATGGAGTCTTCATTTGGTAATCTCATGTAAGCGTTTACCATTTTTAGTGACAGTAAATTCTATCCAACATTAACAACATAATATTGTACAGTTTCATTACTTACTTTCTGACTTTTAAGTGATTTTAAGATACTTTATTGTTTGAATATCATCAGACTAAATCTAAAAGCACCACTAGTGGTCCCAGCCTTTAATGCAATGAAGCAATGTCCAGAAGAGGACAAGCATTAATATCCAATGCATCATTATCTGTGTTCAGTTCTATGCTGCTATTATGTAACTGCTGGTATATACAGTGTAGGTGTCTTTGTTATACTTAGCCGATAGCAAAAGACATTTAGGGTGTGATTTAAACAAAAAAACAACAACTTTTAAAAATATAAAGGTGATCTCACTGAAGTGACCCATAGCCATCTAGGTAAATTGAATTGAATTAGTTGCTTGTATAAAATGCTCTATTTCCACACACTTTATTGAGTTCAGAGCAAATGCAGGCCCGGTTTAAATAAAATAACACTTTAATAATGTAGCTCTACAACCTGAGATATGCTGCATCAATGCTTGAAGCAACCAGACATGAATGTGGCATGAAGATTCCCGTCTCAGCAGGGTCACAAAGAGCATGGCAGTGTAAGCACCCATGACATATAGTCCCTATTGTCTTTCTGTAAGATTAATAGAAAAATGTTTGCTGAACTGCACAATGCATGATGCCATGGATATTTACACCAGGACAAGATGAACTGTAATGATCTACAACTCAGCTGACTGGCCAGATGGAGAGCCCTTGCTGAGGGTGACTCACTCCTCCACTGCGGTACTCCTACTGCCACTACTTGCATCGCTCATCCTTTCCTCTCCACTTCACCTACCCTAACTGCTGCTGCTACCACTACTGCTGCTTCCACCTTTTGGATTGCTATATTTGTGACTGTGCCCATTGATGTGGAAAAAGCCATCATCTGGGCCAGTAGATCTGGAAATAGAGTACTCGTCGAGGTCGACCAGAGACAAGCCTTGTTCCGTGAGCGCTCACCCAGCCAAGGGTGTAGGGGGCAATGAGTTCCAGCTTGGGGGAGCTGGAGGTCTCTGCTGGCTATTTTATTGACATTCATTCTGGGATCCGTTGTATTCTCAAGCTAAGACAACACTTCTCACTGACTGAGGGCTGTTCAGGCCTTTGTGTAACTGTATCACTACAGTGCTGTGAGACATGCTAACGGCTTGTTAGATTCTGCTGTCTGCTGAAAAATTAGAATTTCTAAATGATTGGGTGGAGGCATGAATCAATAATGCTGGCTAGATGCAGGGCAATCCAGCCAATTAGGCCAACTGTGGGCGTTTGACAAATAATATGACGGCACAGGAAACAGAATGAGAAAGGTACGGATGGTAGTGTGGTTAATTGGTTGTTTGATGATCGCTAATGAAAATTTGCAATGCAGTATTACCGAAGCTTGTGCTTTTTCTTTTTCACTCTTTGTGGTAACAAACAAAGTCACGGCCTCGATATAACAGTATTAGTAATACTACAGCAGATTAAACAGTAAGCACTGAGAAGAATTTGAAACCCACCCACCATTACCATTATAAAAGCTGACTATGTGGTCAAATGTGTCTTTAAATCTTCATTTATTTAGTCAGTAATCAAATACAAACAATGTTGTTCCTGCTCTCAATATACCATTAGTGCCTAAATGTCAGATTTGTTCCCATTTTCATAATTACAGGTACGTTTTACCCCAAAAGATTCATGGAGATCACAGCACTTACTGAGGTGTGAGCTAACCTCTCTCCTCCGTCCCTCTCTAAAATGGCCCTAAGGCCTATACTATGGCATACTTAATGCGCTGCCACTACATGAATTATTAACAGCACTTTCACTCCCTCTATATTTGCCGTCCTATCGATATTCAACCCTTTGCTTTCCCATCGGTATCTGGGCAGATCACATCAGGATGAATTGTCCTTTTACATGAAACAACCCATGTGTTGTTTCCTCTCAGATAAATATCTGTTGGAGTGTAGAGTGAGCACTATGTTGAATAAACCATCTGACTTACACTAAAATAAAATAAAATAGAAAAAATGTCTTTCCCACAGTTACAGTTAGTAGATGTGAATTTAAGTGCTGGTGACAAAGGTGAATTGTGACAGTGCTCTTAGTCCTCCTGTTCTTCGGGTTTACACTAAAGGGACACCTTGAGGTGTACATTATTAAAGCACACTTGGATTTATAACATCATCTTCCATGGGGAGTAATCCAAGAGGTAAAATCAATAGCCAAAAA
The DNA here is from genome assembly GCF_900324485.2 of Mastacembelus armatus. NCBI lineage: Eukaryota > Metazoa > Chordata > Actinopteri > Synbranchiformes > Mastacembelidae > Mastacembelus > Mastacembelus armatus. The sequence goes on along the minus strand of NC_046645.1, from coordinate 2,177,389 downwards.
ACAGCATCCACAAACTATAAAACAGCTCCTCTTTTGCAAAGTGCTTGTAAACCTTCTTTGGTTATCACTGCTGGACTCAGCATGATGACTCTGGAGAGATTCACTTTAAGCAAAATAAGAGGGAAAAGCAACCTTCTTGAATTCTTATAAGGAACCTCAGAGATTCTTAAGGGAGCTACTACTTTGGCTTTCTCTGTTAGTGTGGTGAGACTTATGACCAGATTGTTGGTCTATAACCAAATTCTAGTAGCCTTCCCTAGAGTTAATCATACTTATAGTCTATTGATTGTATGAGTATTTGTGTTGAGAGGGTTGTTTACGTGCTTGAAAGATATAGGGACTCCAAAGCAGATGGTAACTTATTTACCACAGGCGAACAGGAGAGAAAGCCTGTAAGCCATTTCATGTAAACAGTCAGCCTGTAAACAGACATGAATTAAGGCATTTCTGGAGATGCCAAAGGCACCACAGCACAGGATTATGTAACTGATGTAAACAGTGCAGGGACTTAAATCATCTTTCGAATTTTGTTGTGTCCAGTCTGAATTGATATTTTACCAGTTTTACAAGACACCACTTTGATAGAAACATGTTGGAGACGAAATCAGAATCAGTAATTAGGACAACTGCAATCCTTTGTGTAATAATGAAAATTTAGTGATGAATGCAAAAGATTTTCTCCCTCATGCAACACTGTGACTGTGCTGGGTAGATAACGTGGTGATATGCTAACTATCCTTGCAGCTCTGAAATGACAAATGTGTGAAAATGATTGGTATGAAAATTAGTTAAAGCATTTTTTTTCCTCTCCCACAGCTCTCGTGCTCTTTGCACTTCCCCTTTCCTCTGTTTATCCATTCATTATATTTATCTCTCCATTTCTCCCTTTACTTCAACCCACTCTTACCCTGTCACGCTGCCTTTCCAAACAGTCTCCTCTTTGTACTGCTAGCCAGTGTTTTCTCTCTTTCTCACTCAGTCGACTCATCTGCCCCTGAGGGCTGTGGGCATGCAGGTCCTCGGTCTCCTTAGCCTCCGTGGTTCCCTGTCTGACTGTATGAAAATTAATTTCTGTTGGTTGTTAATAGACTGCTCACTTTAATACATCTCATCACGCTCCACTATCACGAGGCTGACTGCCCACAGTGAAATCACTGGTCTTTGTGCTAACCCCTTCTTCATCCTTGTCAATTCTAGCACACTGTGGCTTAAGGCACAAAAGGATCGGTAGCCCTAAAGTTTGTCAAGGCACTCCTACAAACATCTATCGCTGCTTTATTTACAATTTGCCTTACGTACTCAGAGTTAGAGTTCAATACAGTTCAAAAAACATGCGTTATTATCAGTGTTGATTCCAAATACACCTTCAATTAAAAGAGTACAGTGGTTAAAACAACTCTAGCTGACTAGAGATAGAACAGCAGGACAGTATCAAAGCAGGCATATGACTGGCTGCATAGTAGTCATTGGGTAACTTGCTGGATAGTTGACCTCTGGTGCAGTCAGAGGACAGTGTTAATAAACACTGAGAGGTCAGGAGGCTCTGGCCGTGTTATTCACAGTGATCTAGCATTTCATCATCAGGGTTTTCTTTTTGCAGCAAGTACTTCGAAATTGCAGTTTTTTTACAGAAAACTTAAGTATGTAGTCTTTTGTGTTGAAATAACTGCACCAAATGAATGCTAATAAGATGCATGTGAAAGAAAAAATGATAGTATGCACTGCTATTAACAGATTTCTTCTTGATGAGCCATTAGAATTTAAAATTTTATTTTGGTAAGTGAGAAGTGTGTGAGGGGGCAGTCTGAACTCTCTAAAATTCAGTGTTGCAATAGAATAATTTCCCTTTTTATTAGAAGGAAATTAGTGGTTTCCCCTTTTTCAAGAGCATAAACTGAGTTTTGGGACCAAACTATTCTTAACTCCGTACCCAGCAGGGCACATTTGAGCTATTTCTGTTCTTATGCTAATTTGCCAGTAATTGTTGAAGCCACACACTGACAGTAATTCAAGTGTCCATATTAATGTGCCCTTACAGTACTGTAACAATTTCTATTTCCAGCGTGTCAGCACCTCTTGGCGGAGATGGTATCTTTAAAAAGACCCTCTCACACTTATTACAGCATACACACACTGAAATAGAACATATTTTTAAGAATAGTAATAAAGTCACTATGATGAAGTATTGATGCTTTGTGTAGAAAAATGTACTATGTAGAAAACTGCTTTTGTCCTTTGTAATGCTGACTGGATCGCAACATACGGCATAACAAAGTCTGAGATTACATTGACTGATTATCACCAAATTACATGATGTAATGTTTTAAGCTATGGGGTTGTAAAGTCAAGGTGAACCAAAACTTATTTAAAGTACAACTAGAAACACTGGGCACTGGAAACAGACATTTGAAAGCTCCTAAGTCATAATGATTGTAAGGGGTGTTGCCTCACAGCAAGAAGGTTCCTGGTTTGAAACCCATCAGGGGCCTTTCTGTGTGGAGTCTGCATGTTCTCCCTGTGCTTGTGTGGGTTTTCTCCAGGTACTCTGGTTTCCTCCCACAGTCCAAAAACATGTATGTCAGGTTGATTGGTGACTCTAAATTGCCCATAGGAGTGAGTGTGAGTGTGTGAGGTTGTTTGTCTCTATGTGGCCCTGTGATGGACTGGTGACCTGTCCAGGGTGGACCCCTGCCTTTCACCCAAAGAGAGCTGGGATAGGCTCCAGCAGATCCCTGGGACCCTGGTTAGGACTAAGGGGGTACAGATGATGGATGGATGTTTTCCAGCTCATGCATTAAACTACTCACAACTTCAACAGTGTGTGACTTAAATGTTCAACAATCACAGTCCTTAACTTAGTATCCAGAACAACCATAGTAAAGGCACTGGTACATTCAGATATTGTATACAAAATAGAACGGAGAACGTTTCCACACACATTTGCACTAGTATGGTATTTTTCCTGACAAATTTCCATGGAACGATGCAGCTTGGATGCCAGTCGTTCTAGCACTGTCACTGAAGGTCTACACATTGGTCAGACATCAGTCAAGGGCCATGCACATTTCAGGAATCCTAAAATGACCTACTTTAAGGGTAGCTGGCAGTCCTCAGTGGGTAGTTACAGTTTTCATCATCTTTATCACCCATTAAATTGGCTGCAGTGATATTGTCTTCGCTGAGGTTTCGATGTACATACTGAGTGGGGTACTTTAAAATTTGTTTGATTTTAGAGCCTGACACCACAGTGGGCAAAGCAAAAGTGTTTCCACAGTGAACACTGTTACTTTGTGCTTAGCAAGTAAGTAAAGGCAGCTTCTAATTTCACAACTGCCTATAAAGATATAAGCAAATTTAGTTAATTCTTTTTACTTGACTTTTAATTTCTGCTAATCTACCCATGTTTTTGTAAGAAACGTGAAAGTTGCAACATGCTGTGAAAGTTACATTCAGTAATTTGTCTCTATATAAGAAATTACTTGCGCAGCAATAAGCTAAGGAGAAAATTCTCACTGGGGGATGTAATTTACACTGTACTTCAGGAAATTCATTATGTGAAGGTGTATAGTAATACTGTTCAATTAAAAAAAAAATTAAAAATATTTCTGTATTAAAAGTTTAAGTCCACAAAGTGAAAAGTTATGAGATGTTTACTGTCATTCAACTGCTTGCTACTTATGTTTAGTATAGTTGTAGTACTTTCAATAGTACTTTCAAAAAACAAAACAATCAAAAAAAGCTCTAAGTAGATGTCCTCATATGTGTTTTCACTATGCAATGGGTACAATTTATTGGAATAATGATCCATAAGATTATTTGTCTGGAGTAATATATGTAGTAGTATGTATTTTTGATGGTTGTAAATTCATGAATAGATGGGATATGGAATATGGACATGTTTATTTTTTTCAGGTGTCTATATTGTCTTGTTCGATCAGGTGGTGGTTAATACCTGGTGAAGATAATGTAATGTCAATGAAATGTCAAAAAAAAGAAAATATCTATGTGTTGCTTTTTAAAGCATCATCAGCCTACAAGCATCTATCACCTTGTGATTTGTGATAAATATCAAAATGTGCAGATTTCATTGCGGTTTGTAAAGTGTGTTTGTTACTAATTTTGTAGACTGTGCCGAGAGAATCAGGAGAAATGATTGCCAAGAATTTTGCTTTAACAAGGCACACTGTCATACACACATTACCAAAGGTCTCCCACAGCCCACATTTTTAACATTTGTGAAAGGAAAAGAAAGAAATGGGTAGCAGGCTAATTCATTACAGCTTCCTGCTATTTTGCAATTTGTTCAAAGTAATTAAATAATAGGTACATTTAGCAAAGTTGCTCACCAGAGGAGCAGTCCAAATATTTATAACACTATTCAGTTATTGTATGTCAACCATTCCTGGTATTTATGTTAATTTTTAGATTGAAAGACAGAGAGAGAGAATCTGCAACAGGCTGCAAGAACATAAATAAACTATTTTTGTCCTGATCTGCTCAAACCCAAACAAAAACATTTTCTGGGTTTAAGAATTCAAATGAATTTAAATGACCTTATGCTAGAATTAAGTAATATTTCCCTTACATTACTCCAGATTCTATAAAAGATAAACAAGGAATTTGTGAGGCTCATGATTGCTTGAGTTACTGATGACAAAAAAGACTGAAAATTTTATGCCTTACTTGTTACTAATAATCAGCAAAGACGGTTGTATTGTAGGCAAAATTATTTCAGAAGATATGTTATGCATAGAAGAGAATAGTTGCTGTAAATATCTTTACAAATGAGGCTAATTTTCACTCATATCATGAAAGTAAGTGTCCCAAGTGCCAAAAACTGAATCTAAAATATAGAAGGATGTAAAATATGTTGCTATATTAGCCTGTCAGTGAAGCCTTTTGTTCACACGTGATAAAAAAAAGGAAGGCCAATGTCTTCAGCTCAGTGCTGACCACTGTCAGCCCTTGAAAACAGAAAAGCCATGAAGCAGAACTACACAGCAGAGCTATTGTCCTTCAGGCTGGTGATGAGCCTCTTTTAGCTGATAGCTCCTGAGGTGATCGGTGCGAGCGATGCCCCTTCTGAAACGATCTCAGTCAGAAAAGGGCAACCTGTATAAAAGGACACACCTCTATCCCAATCTCACCAAATTACAATAATAATTCATAAGGAATACACTCATAAAAAGGAATGGGTTATTAATCAGAATCCCCCATTGGACTAGTACCCGCAGAAATTTTATTAACTTTATTTTGAGCACATTCCTCTTCTATCACTCTGTTGGAATTCACCATATTCAGAGGTGCAGCTTAATTGCCTCCATATTTCTACTGAAAGACAACGATGAAGAGGTTTTAGTGGGTTTCTTAATAGAATTTTTCTCTGCGCACTGTCATTTCCAGAGATTAACAGATGTGTATAATACATTCATTACCTTAGTGGCTCAGGGAAATGCCAAACGAAATACAGAACACCCAAAAAACATTAGTGTCTTGTATAACAACCACACCAGACAAGACTTTGGATAGCATTGAAAACATTTAACCAGCAGAAATTGATGCCGTAAGCAGAGCCACTGGTGCCAGATGGCAACAGGGGAATGAAAAGCAGGTAGTAAAAGCCTCAGGTCATGATTAAGCGGACTGCTGGATAAAGCATACTGCTGCAAATGCATGTTGCATAGTGATCAACAAATGCTGGGTAGCTCAGGAAGCAGCCGGTCCTTCCCAGTAGATTTCAGGTTAGGGCAGAAAAATACTAAGGATTTGTAAGACTTAATATATGTGTATTTGATGACTGCTATAACCTAACAGAAACAGACTTTCATCCTGGTGAATTCTGTAAGTACACATAGCAGTAATCCGTACCTTTGACCAGTGTAGTAGCTGGTAGATGCAGTGGAGCTTCATCTCGTTTGGTAAAACAACAAAAACACATCTTGGCCTAGAGCAAACTAGAGTCATCCAATGCGAAAATACATTTCTATCATCTTCTGAGGTGGAGCGTTTATTTCAGGCAGATGAATGACTGAGCGCGAATGAAAGGAGACAGATTTTCAGTTTTCTTCTGCAACATATCATTCAGGTCAGCCCAAATGCAACTCATACTCCAACTGTTGCCAAGGAAGGGAAGAGGCCTTAGAAAGGGAAAGGGCAGAGGTATTTGAATATTACCAGCATCACTGCCCTTAGAGATATTATGAGGTATGTTAATTAATACATAAATCCTAAATTATCACCATGCCTTGGACTGGGGAGCTTCAGACTGTGCGTGCACTAAAATGTGTCTGTGTATGCGTACTGTATATTTGTGTATATGTGCATGGATTTTTGAACAAGTTGGACTGTGGAATAGAAGGAGGAGAAAAAGAAAAAAAAAACCCCTGCTGGTCTCCTCCCATTCTTTGCCCTCCCTGCCCAAACCGGCCTCCTGAGGAGTTGATCGGACGCGTCTGTTTCCCGGAGATAAAGGGCTGCTCACCACATCCCCAGAGCTGGGAGAAGTTGGCACTGAGCACACTGGCAGACTCTTGTAACAGACCCTGTCACTGACACTGAGAGAGAGAGACAGAGAAAGAGAAAGAGTGAGGGTTAGGGTGAGGGTGAGACAGAGGGATAGGTGGAAGGGGCTGAATTAGAGTAGAAAGGGTAGGTGAGATGTTAAAAGGGTGTTCAGCCTGGATCTACAAAAAAAAAAAAAACTTTCATGGAGACAAGTATTAAACAAACACTGAAAAATTAAGAAAGACTATGGTTTGTTTTGCGTGAATCAGAAAGGTATACATACCCACTGCAAAATCAATGTTCCTTGAAGGACAAAGTGTTCCCACTACAGAAGGTTGAGCTTGTCCTCCTAAATCGATTGCAACGTTTTTGTCTATTAACTGTCATTTTGGATAATTCACTAAATTTGACAGCACAGAGGGAAGTCAACAGCTCGATAAGTCCTCTAACCTAAACAACAACACAGGTTTTTGTTTGTGCCCCACAAATAATCCCCTTGACCATTTCATGGTGGATCATGAGAGTGTTTGCTAAATTACTGTTGTATGTTGTAACCACCAGTGTTTTCTGTAGCAATAGTAAACACATGGCTGAAGTTGGGGAGTGGTCATGGTCTGGTTAGGGTTAGTAAAAGTTCGTGGTTTGGGTTAAAGTAAATACTACCAGCCAACCTCGTCCTAAAGCAAAGCTGGTCACTTTAACAATTACATGTAACTGTGGGTTGTACTAAGCTTGCACATACAGTAGGACCAACCTTTTATAGGATCAAATGAAAACAACAAGCTGTGATGTTACAGCCAGACTATCTCCTCACTCCAGCTCTCCTGATAACACTAACTTGGGCCAATGCATTTTGAAAAGTTCATTTTAGTAGGGTAAAGTAGTGAACAGTTCTTGACATGGAAAAAAAAAAACATAGCAATGGACAGATGCCAAATTCTGGGCTGCCAGCAGAAAATTCAACGGATCGAAGCTAAATGTGAAAATTCTCCGAACCGCTGCTAAAACAACAGTCTTTGATGTTGAAGTCACATATCCTAAACGTGTGAGGGGAAGTACTGAAAAATGTAGATTTTCTGGTGTTGAAAATCTTAAATAGCTATAGGAGATGTAAGACAGGAAGAACAATCAATAGCCAGTTATGAAATTAAAGTGTAAATGGCATACAGCACAATGCAGTCTTTTTGCATAATTTCATCAGTGAAATGTAATGGCATTAATCTTTCACTTACTTTCCAGTTTAAAGGCTTTTAAAATCCATTTAGGTTTTTTCATTACCTTGATACCCTTAATATCTGCTTTCTAATTAATTTTGTTAGCTACGCAATCTTTGCCATCGCTTCACACATGAGTGCATGCTCAAGGCACATGAATCACAATATGAATGCGCACACACGCACGCATACACACACACACACACACACACACACACACACACACACACACACACACACAAACGCATTGAGGCCAGGTTCAATATCAGTTTGTGTACAAGCTACTATGGTGTCCCTGTTTTCATTTTCCCAAATGTAGTCTGTTCTATATGCTCCACCACAGGGGATATCACAAGACCAACCGGAGTATTCAAAGGGATCAATAAAGTAGAATATTGTTTCTCTCCCTTTCACTCTTCTTCTCCTCAGATGAGCCTTTTTATATGAAGTCACTATGACATAAATCCTGTGGGTTGCTATTCCCCAAAACACAACACCAATGGTCTGTGTGACCTAAATAATACAAATGCCCTTGTCTTTGGGTTGAGGCAGTTGGAGTTTTCAGATGAATGAAAAATTAATCATCTTCAACGTTGTATGACAAGTGTGTACTAGTGCAGTTATCTTTTTAAGAAATGACTGACCACTTTGCACAGACAATACAGACATACAAAAAATATGTGTGCAACATATTTTTTCAACATTTTATACATTTGTTAAAAACTATTTGCATTAGAACTGAGATGGGGTGGCATGGAGCAGTGGATGGCACTGCTACCTCACTGTAAGAAGGTTTCAGGTTTGACTCTTATTCCACCCTTGGAGGGTTCTCTAAGGAGTTTGTGGGTTGTCTCTGAGATCTCCAGCTTCCTCCCACAGTCCAAAGACCTGCAATGTGGGTTTTAGCCTCATGGGTGACTAAACTGCCCCCAGGTGTGAATGTGAGTGTCTGTCTCTATGTGTGATAGACTGGCAAGATGTCCAGGGTGTACCCCGCCTCTCACACAACGTCAGCTGGGATTGGCTGTAGCCCCTTGAATTGGACTAAGTGCCGTAGAGAATGATGGATGGACTATTTCAATCATTTGTAAGTACTAGTATCAGGACTCAGTTGTGTCCCTAAACTGGAGGTGAAGCTCTAAGTAAGAGTCGAAGTCGGGTCTCTCAGTCACGTCACCACAGCCTATCTTGTTGAAACATTAATAAAGGTTGTTTGTGCTGTAGCATGTCTGTTTATGTGCACTCTGGGAAAAAAACCCACTGCGCGAGGAATAGCTGACAAGCATCGCTGTAGCTGGTTTTATTGATTTTGTAATTTTAGTAAATTTAATAAACTTTTAGCAATTTAGATTGTTGTAATCCCAGTGCAATTTGTTTCATAAATGCATCAAAAACTTGGAAGAAAACTATATTTCTTGCCTATAAACATTATTTAACTACTTTATGTGACAAACAAGGAAAAATGTTGAGTGTGTGTGTGTGTGTTCCGTAATAATCACCTAATCTAATTTGTAGTACTGTGATATAATCCAGTTTGTGTTTCAATCCATATGCTCCCATAATTCATCTCCAGCATATGCAGTTTTGTGTTTCAAATCTGGTTTATTAGGTTAGGAATTATTGCACTAAGCATGCTCCAGCCACCGCATGACAAAATCATTTGAGCTGTACGCACAAGGACCTCTAACTGCAGTCAACAATAAATAAATTAATACAAGCTGTTAATTGAAATAAAAATGACACTAATGTTCGTGTAAATGGGTTGTCACTAGTGTTCTGTATCCGCCTTACTTTGTGTGTGTTAACTGTGTACAATTCATTTGAAAACAATCATTTCATACACAGCAGATCAAAGAATCTCCATGGGGCCTCCAATACAAGGGTTAGGCATCTCCCAGCTAATTATTGATTGGTTACAACACTCTGTAAATGGGTGTTATTAGCCATGAGAGGCGAAGCACTGTTATCAGTATGTATTAATGACTTTGTTATGACATTTTCTGAATTTGTTTCATTCCTTTTGTTTTCCTTATTAAAAATTCTCTTTGTAATGATGGGGACTGGGTGCCAATTTAACTTGCTGCTCTGCTTTGAATCAATATCCCATTATTTGAAGTTCATTAGGAATCTATTTTGGTTTGACAGTACTCATTAAATCTGGTTTTTGGGTTGGTAACTCAACTGTATGTCTCCTAGAGGAGACGTATGGAACAGTATTTATTTCATTGTATATATTGTTAAACACAAATTACACAAATTCAGGAGGCACATAACCACTTTGTGAATTTGCCTTTGTTCCCTTAAGTATAAATTGACAAAGAAACCAAGAAAACCAATCAGTCTTTCCTCACCCAGGCAGCTTCCTCCAGCTTCTCTTGATCTAAGATTCTACAGGGCTCTCTGGTAAGTGTTGTCCCTGCAGGATGTCTTGGGTCTCTCCCAAAGTCTCTTCACAGTCAGTCATGCTTGGAACACCTTCAAGGGGAAGTGCCCAGGGGTGCCTCCTTCTCTGTCAGTGTGGAGGAGTAATAGCTTCACACCACTGAATCTGTGCCAGTTGAATCCACATTCTTTTTTCTAAACTTAGAAATTATTGACAATTATAAACAGCTATCAGATCATCAGTTGTCTTAGAGCTTGAAATGTGGGACCTTATGGCCATACTGCTCTGCTACTGGCCTGTCAGTCAGGCTCCTTTTCCCACCGGTGGTGTCAAGATGTCTTTTTGTGACGTGCCAACGTTTGTTAGTGTTTTGGCACATCCAGGCTACTGTACATGTCCTGTACTTGCTTAGTAGATAATTTTGCCATTGTGCTCAGGTACCTGTTTTTTTTTAGCTCCTTCTTAGATAACAAGCATTGTAACTATAGGCAACATAATACATTTTATAGGCAATTAATGTCTATTGTATGTTGGCAGTGCAGTTTATGACAGGTAATATTAAGCAGTGATTAAATGATTGAGTATTTTTAGATCCTTCAGTCTGTTTGACTTGGACACCGCCTGAAGACGTCGTCCCACCGACATGATTGGCTGTTTCTCCAGAACTATTTTAATCGCTCAACAAAACTTAAGCTACGGGAGCGATTCAGAGAAACAGTGGCTGGTTTTACACAGACAATTCAGAATTACGACAGATACATGGGAAAGCATCTGTTTGATTTGGCTGGGTAAATATGTGTGCCGCACATCTTATTGTACACACAAAGTAGTTTTGAAGCCAACTGACGCTTGCACAGAAATCTCCCTAGAACTAATCAGTTCAAATCACAGTGATTGCTCTCAACAGAAAATTAATCTAATTTTCTGTCAAAGCAGCTGCCAGTTACTTAAGATCTGATCTCTTTCATTTTTTCACTCTCATTTCTCCCCTCCCTCACTTTTCCACGCTCTCTTTAGGCATTGGTTAATTAAAATGGAAAGGAAAGGACTGACTGTCAGTAATTCAGGACAACTTATAGTGGAACTTAATTATAAAGCTCAATGAATCATATAAGAAGATGTTCAATTAGTGGGGGGGGGAGTAATATAAATTCAACCTAAAAATGACCTGACAAATGTTCCACACTTAAAGCACATGATGAAAATATATAATATGTAGACAGTTTTAATTATCTGAAAATTTGTTCTTAGAGACAAAATGTCATCAGGTCAATTATCTGTGGTTTTCACCATGTTGATAAACGTTTCTTCTTACAATGATGATGTTTGTTAAATGTGCAATAAAACGTGCACATACTTTGAGTTGACAAAGAAGTTAGAGTAAACTTAAAATAATGAAAACTATAATGCTTTAACCACTGATGTAAACCCTGTTTCAGATGTAGTGTAAAAAAACATCATCATAAAAACAAAGTCAATATTATTAGAAATGTCACATTCCCAGTGGGAACTGATCTATATGATCACGTCTTGTTAGTGATTTTACTTCTGTAGCCAGAATGACAATATTAAGGAACCTCTTTCATATGTGATTTTGTTTTATCCTTAGTGTTCGCTATGTCATCTTTGAACATGTAGAGTATTTTTAACTTCACACTAAAATAAAGGATTTTATTTTATTTTGTATGCCAGATATAGAAAATACAATGTCTTTAAAAATGTTTGCGTCTATCATGCAGGTATTTGCAACAACACCATCTATGACACTATCAAACAGATTCACATTTGTAAGGAATGAGAAATGAAATGCAGACAAAAGACATATTTGCATTTTTAAAGGAAAAGAAGTCAATTCTAACTTAAATCAACATTTCAGAATACTTGGATGCATTTTAGTTATTTATGCTGTTCTCATATATGCATCCATCCAATTTCTATGATGCTAATCCTGGCACCAATTAGCCCACACCAACTCCCATGTCTTTGGACTGCATGCAAACCCCTCACAGAAAGATATTTGAACCTTGGGGGAAACAGTGCCCTGTTCTCATAATGCAGAGCAAAAACAAGAATTATCATTTTTTTAATGGAACCAAAAGAAAGTAAATGAAATGGACATTACATGTGCTTGATAACACTGGTCTACAAATTTTGGGAAATTATCGACCTCCGTGTTAATTTTTTACATATTTTGATTAGATGAAATAGAAAACAGGTGATAAAGGTGCTGGTTGGCTAACGTTTTCAAGATATTTCATGATAAATATTTACGCCTATACATAGTTGAGTATATTTGCCTACAAGGGAGGGGGGTGTCTGATGATCATGATGCCTCGTAACTCGTACACAACAATGACAATGGTACCGCATTAGAGTTTATAAATCTATCTTCACTTTGATACTAAACATTATTACCTAGCTGTAATTTATTGATCTGTTATTAGCAAACATTACATTATTGGTATCAATAAAAAGATACATATATAATAATTGGTGTGGCACTATTCTCACTGATATATCACATTTTGCAGAAACGTTATGGAGCAAAATCATTTGAATTATTTGAATTTAGCTCCTTTCATTTCCAAGGCTTTTCCCCCGTAGACCAGTGTCATTCATGTTTTTATTGTAGTTTTTTCTCTTACTGAGGGAAATGTATTGTATAATTCATTGATAACCACATAACCCAAAAACCCCTACATTTCAACCTATTTTCTTTCCAAGCTGATGCTATATCTAAATTCCCTATACAGAGTATTGATCAAGGCACTTTGGTTCCACGGATCTGATCAGAAAGCAGTTCCACAGTTTGGTTTACACTGTGTAAAATATGAGGACCAACTTGTCAAGAGTTATACTTGGGAAAAGTTATCAAACATTTGCTGAATTGTTAAGGGATCACACACACAAACAATAAACAATCTGTCCTTCGGAAGGGGCCAGAAATGTAAAGCTGCCCAGACTCTTTGGAAAGCCTTTCATCTGACCTAAGCTTTGCAACATGGATGTTGGTGAGAAACCAAGATCGAGTGAGAGACTAAAGTTTCTTGAACGAACTGAAAAGTAATCCAGTATCCTAAGTAAAGTAGGTAAATATTGGCTTGTGCAAACTAAAACTCTTCACTTACAATGCAGAGTGCTATTTTCATCTGAAGCGGTGTCTGCCTCTAAGGGACGGAAATAGGGCAATAATAATAATAATAATAATAATAATAATAATAATAATAATACCTGCTGTAATGAAAGCAGCCAAATGCAGGTAAATTCATAAGGGGTGGACTGGTATTTGAGCACCAAGGACAATAATTTGCGTCTGTGTCTGAAACTCTGCAGCAGGGATGAACACCATTTCTCCAAAACATAGTCCTTCAATTGGAGTTTAGATGCTATAACTTTCTGCTGGAGCATATGAGTGATTCAAATCATTTTCATATCACTGACTAACCCCTGATGTCCTGTGAGGCAACATCTGCATCTGTTGTGTGTGTTTTTCTTTCTTCAGTCAGTCATTTAACACTGTTTGAGTGTTGATGATACATGTAGCACTGAAGGAATTAATTAGAAATGTAAATCTGTTTCCTCTGTGTTTTTCTATTTGATCTTTAAATTGGGTTTTTTTTTTCTTTTAGGTTAAATTTATTTAATTAAAGTGAATAAGCCAGTCACCATCTCCAACAATGGGCTATTGTGAATATATCTGCAAATTCATGCTCTTCTTAGTTGATCCTATTGTTTGCAGCACAAAATCCAATTTTCATCAATTTCATATCCTGCTGCACTGAACTTACACCATTCTACACTATCTGCCTTCAGCATTTGGTTTGATTTTGCACTTACTGTATGTCTTAGACATTAGATGTGCTGCTGACAACTATACTGCATTGCATTTTTTCTATGTTCTCTTTCTAGTTGGACTATACATATTGTACACTCTTCACTGTTATCACACACATACTTCTGATTACAGGATTATGAACTAAACCTGACACTCACTGTTAATATTTCATTTGTCATCTCAACATCCGCATAATTTGGTCGCCTCACCAGATTGTCATAAGAAGACATCGCACTGCTTTTTCCAATTATCACAGCAACATAAGAAATTCAGATTGAATGTGAGAGCACAAAAAGAGAGAAGGAAAATATGAACACAGAAATATAATTAAATGCCAATCACACAGACAGAAAAAAAAAAATATTACCACATAATTGTTACTGCAGTGTAAGAGTTGGTTTCAAATAGATTTATACGGTGGCAGCATTGACAAAAGATGATGCATATCATCAAAACCATTCAAAGAAGCCTAATGAGTTTCCTTATTATTGCAGCATGCCACTGTTTCAACTTCTGTGCACTTGCATTATTGATGCCGCTGAAGTTATTCAGAAGACGTGTCTATGCAACTTTTCATTATTTGGTAACCAAAAAGCATTTGAATGTTCTTTATGCTATACTAACCCCAAATAGCAACATGGAAGTCAAGTATGAAAGAAAAGCAGATGTGTGACTCTCAAATAGAGGGGAAATAAACGTAAAAACATGCCTCGATGTGATGACGCACTCTTTCAGCTTTCATAGATTCATTGAAGAAACTGCTTGTGGATGCAGTCGGGGTCCATTAACTGTGATATGTTTCCAGGATGCTTATTGTACGGACCATTATTAAACTCCAGTTAACAGCTGCAGAAGACCATATTAGCCGAACAGAGATTCTTTCATCATGACACACTCCCATATCCCAGCACAGCAAGAGCCCTAAGAGACTTTCTGCTATTGTAAGACATCTGCTTTCAAACATTAACAATGGTTCATAGCCTCTAACAGAGACTCCAGGGTAAATATGTCCATTTCTGAGAAGTGTTACACATTAACTTCTCTTCATTTATCCATTCTTTTTGGAGAAATTTAATCCTTAGGTCTTTATGTGTGCATGTCGATGACACTTAAACTTGTCAGCCAGTGAGTACATCTAGTAAGCACACACTCACTAGCTTATAAGTAGAGCTCCCACTTTTAAACACCCGAATATGGACAGACACAAACCAAAATGAGGAAAACAATGTTTATGACAAGATGCTGATCTACCTAGCTTTTATTGAACTGTTTTCTTTAAACAATATGTGAAGTGACAACGTTCTCCTGACAAAGATTTTTCTACTCTGGTACCTGATCCTGCCTTGAAAATAAGACAGTACTTCAGCAAGTATGTGCGGTCATCTATACATCATCTACACATCCACCAGTCCTGACAGCAGGAGGAAAAAGGAAGTTAAAAATCAATAGTAACTAATATGTAATTTTTCCCATTACTGATTTTGTGATCACACAACACCAGTAGGAGCTGTAAGTAGAAAACAAGGATAAACAGATGCAACATATTAGATAGCATTGTATTGATCGGTAGCTTCAAATACTAATAAGATTGACCGCCCCTCCCCGGCAAATTGAAACTGATGTGAGAAGAAGATGAAAAAAAATAAATGAGTGGGCACTTGTTACCCTCAGCATTAATGTCCCTTTGTAAGTGAGCACCAGCATTTATTACGTGCAGGGCAGCATGGTGCCCACAGAGATGGTTTTTACTACAGGTCTCCTCCTGTAGATACTTTGGTGCATGGCAAACATTACTGTAAATGGTATTATAAATGCTATCAGGAATGATAATAGCACCCCAGAAATCATTACACTCAGCTCAATTTTCCTATACCTCTGAGAAGCCATATTCAGTAATTTTATAATCTAACATTAAACAGTGTTCAAAAAGTCAGTGACTCCTTAACGAATCAAATTCTATGTGCTACACATAATTCACTCCTGATTCATATTGCCCATCACCTTTATAGGCAACAGTATAAATGTAGCAGATGTTAAGTTATAGTTGTGCACTAATAAGCAGACAGAATAGGGTTTTACGATCTCTTTAACGTTTTTTTTAGTCAATACAAAAGGGAAAAAGTACAGGCACTTTCTAGATGAGGGAATTATGCATCAATCAAATTCAGCGGATACATTTTGAGACTAACCTTTAAAGTCACCCTGTTCTGCGCAGTTAATTATAGAGCTGGCAAACTCCACTTGGGCCAGTAATTCTCAAGATCAGGCCACAGGTCATTGGCTTCAAATAGTTGAGCCAGTTTACTTGATCATCAGTTTATGGCTGGTCTCTTCAGCCGTAGATGAATATGTTACTTAGATGAGACAGTTTACTGTGCAGCGAACTGAAAACTGTTTTCCTAACAGTCACGTGAACATGGACATTCTCTGAACACAGCTTTTGATGGCCTCTTATACTGTTCAGCTCTGATTTATTTCAGTAGACTGATTGTTGGATAAAATGCCAGACCTGCTTCTTTATCAAGCAGTGGTATTAGACAGTGCTGTTTGCCTCTTCATGTCTGGTCATCAGTCATAAATATTTATTTTTTTTTTTACAA
Organism: Mastacembelus armatus; assembly: GCF_900324485.2. NCBI lineage: Eukaryota > Metazoa > Chordata > Actinopteri > Synbranchiformes > Mastacembelidae > Mastacembelus > Mastacembelus armatus. The sequence goes on along the minus strand of NC_046645.1, from coordinate 2,160,853 downwards.
ATTTCTGAAAGTAATTAGTGCAATGAGCCTGTGAAATATCAATACACTAAAGTGAAGGAGTCAAACTCGACTTTCAAACCAACTTGTTTTTCCTGTTCAAAGCTATTTAACCTCCTGAGACAAAAGCTTCGGTTTGGCTTGCATTTTAGATTTCCTCTAGCTATTTGGGGTTAGGTGGAACCAATAAATATAATAACCAGATATTATTTGAATCACTTGTAAGTGTCCACATTTGTGTACAACAGCTTTCAGTTACACAGAATTAAGTGTTATTGTGCAGCCAACCAAAAATGTGATGCCCACATCAGGAGGTTAAATCTATACCATGAAGCCCTCATGTAATACAGTAATAATTTTATTATTATTATTATTTTAATATACCAACTGGCTTAGATATATTCCTTCTTCCTCTTGTATTCGTCTCCTCTGTTATTTTAGGAAACCTTCTGTCCTTCTATTTCCCTCGATGATTAGCCAACATCAATACACTTAGCTTGCAATAATGCTCTATTCAGCATTGATGTACCATATTCTTTCATTCTACCATATCCCTATCTTGATTATATACAGTAAATATCCTTTTCTAAATAGTGCTAATAAAATAAAAGTATGCAGCGGTGTAAAGTGCCCCCAGTTCCTGACAAGACAAGATATAACATTTAGACAACACATAAAACTCAGTGGAACACTGGCTCACTTTATAGTCTTCTCCTGAAAGCACCTTTGAGTGCACCGGTGCCATAAACAATGACCATTATTTGAGCGATAAGGAAGGATGGCATGGAAAAAGCAATGTCTCTCAATGGTTGTGCACGCTTGGCTCATTTATTAATTCATTTTAGTGTAGGAAAAGGCCTCAGGGAGCAGAATGTTTTTTAAAAACTCCCTGATTAATGAAACATTAATCATGAATTTTGTAGAGGAACAGGAAGAGTTGTCACTCTGTATTTGGAGCCATTAAGAATTGGATGTGAGGAGGAGCTCGGCACAGGGAATAAGGGTAACAAATCATGTGGTGGATGACGATTTGGGGGTAGATATCAAGGAAGGAGTGTGGGGGAAGAGCGAATAAAAATAACGGGGAAAAGCTCTTTGGATTTCATAAGATATCGGCATGGCAAAACCCCTTTGACAATGCTGCAGTCCTTAAAGGAATCATCTATGATACAGGACTGTGTATATTTAGAGTTAGGGTTGTATAACCAAGCCCCCTCCAGAATTCATGAACGTGCATTACCACGGCAACAATACTAGCAAGCAGAAATGCCATAATCCTGCGAGTTGGCTCCTGTAGAATAACTTAGACTCAGTGAAGCAACTGAGAGAGAGAGAAAGGCAGAGAGAGAGAGACTTTGGAAATGCTTTGCCATATGTTTTGTACATCAAACATTAATTTCACACGCAATACGCACGGCAAACTTCGTCCAGCTACGCTAGTATGGGAGATGGTTATGGTTAGGGTATAGGACTGGGGCAGGTGTTATGGCAATGAATTCTTGCTACCAAAAATACTTATCACTTTTCAATAAATCACTTGTGTCATACTCTTTGAGTAATAAATTAATTTTGGCATCCATGTCTTAGTGCTCTGTGTAATGTATCTTCCCATGTGCATGCAAATGATGAGGCTTATAGAACTACAATAGCACTTGTCAATATTTGTGCCATGTACAATTCCCTCTTGCCTAACCTTCTGCTGAATGCTAAGTGCCCAAAATGAAATGAGAGACAGCAGAAGCAGGAGACTTTTCAACAGTGATGTCTTTGAGGCAAATATCTCTGTATAGAAGGGAAGGGTAAGGATGGGTGGAGTGAAGGGATACAATGAAATAGACATGGCAGCTGCTTCTATTGTGAACTTCCAGTGATTTCACAGCTCTTGGAATTTGACAGTGGCAGCAGCATCGAGTGACTGCTGATAACAGTGGCGGGGGCTTTGAGTGAACAACAAAACTCAGCGGTGTTAACCCTGCATACTAATTCAGCCTGCCGACAACATATTAGATCTGACTTACCGAGAGCCGAATGTAGACTCTTTACTTCACTTCACATTTAGACTGAACGTAAGAAAAGATTAACCACAAAAATAATTGGAGGGGTAGATAATGTAAACACAGTGTGAAAAACAACTTGTTATAATAGATTTAATTACAGTAATATAGATCTGACAGTCAACACGACTTTAAGTGAGTTTCCACAGCAAACACAGAAAAATGAGGAACAGCATTTATGTATAAAAACTCATAAAGATGGTTAAACTGGCATGCAAACTCATGCTGCAGCAGTGTTTGCTGATTACGTTACTCTGAATCTAGATTGATGTGTTAATGTATACACAACGTAAAACTTGGACAGAACATACACACTATAGATGCTATAGAAGTAAAATTTTGATTGGTGGATAGGTGGATTAAAGAAGAAATCACAACATATAACCATATCTCCCCAAACTCAAATTATAATAAGAGAAATAATGCTTCAATATGTGCTTGTGCATGAGCACATATGTGCAACCGCTTTGAATTTTAAATACATCTACTATATCACTCTGGAAATGTGTTGTTTCTGCCTCATATCTGGTGTGAAATTCAAATCTGTAACAGTAATCTTGATCTTCCAAATGAAAATGAAATAAGGTTCTGATTCATTACTTTCCTCTGGCCAAGCGCAGCAGTGGTGTTGGGTGAAGGGGAGGACATGCCGGGCAACAGCACGGATGGAACTGAAGGTGATCTAATGGTCTCGGGTAGCAATCAAGAGGTGCAGAGAGCCTTACGGTGGAATGGATGCAGGGGTGGTTGGTGGCATGTACTAGAATGGAATTTCCCTTTATGTATTCCTGCCATTACTTGCCCTGGGGGCAAGGGTACAAAGACATACTGGGGCCAGGAGAGTCTAGTCATTTCCTCCCGCTGCACCAGCCTACCCCTTTGGCATAGTCCATTTGGCATCTGACACTGATCCCACATCTGTTGGCAACTAAAATGCGCCCAGCTTTTGACAGCTCTGGCTATCCCGATGGGTCATACATAACTGAGCATCAACTGAACATCAAAGACAGGACCAGACCTCATCCATTAAACCCAAGAAGAGGCTAATTATGACTTGGTGTGATTGGAAGGAGGTTCTAGAAATACTTAATGTGATTAAACAACAATATAGTCCTAAAGTGAACATATGAGAAATAAATGATTAGAAATGCCATAATTTCTGAACACTCAGATGTCAAAGTGCTTGAGCCATGATATATAGCAACTGATGTTTTGCATTGGAGTATCAAAGGCCTTTCTCGTGTTTTATTAGATGTGTTCAGAGCAAGATGCATGCCCCTTGGTCCCATGTGCAGCCCCTCCCTACCATGTTGCTCCATTTATCAAAAGCTGAAATAATGTGGCAGGGATTTATTATCTTATTCAGGAGCCAGGCTTCATTTGCACAACAGAGGCCACAATCCTCAATCTGGCATTGATTTCTTTTGATTTATGTGGAACAAGCAGTGTTAGGAGTGCATGTTCGTTGAGCCTGGTGCACCCTCTGGTCCCCTTTGTTTATGGCAATAATGATACAGGATATGGTGAAACATGGAACCAAATCAACACAAGTAGCTGTCCTGTGGAATAACATTTAGACCCAATACTAATTTAGTGGGAAAAACATTTTTTTATGAGGTACAGTATACACTAGCTTTATGAGTTACACTTGCTATGTTTACACATTGCCAGCTCTCCATAGTAGCTACACTACTTTAAGTAAGTATATTTTACATTATATGATCAAAGTGTTACAAGATATGATCAAAAGTAATATTTAACAAACAGAACTTAAAAGAAAACACTCCAAAAGCAAAGTTATTTAAAGTTAGGTTTGTTAAAGTTTGTGTGCAGAAGGAAAAAAATGTGGCTATAGACAAAGTGGATAAATAAGGATGTGCATGAGTGTTTTGCTGTTGTGGCAAAACTCAAACTTCCACCATCTAATGAAGACGAGTGAGGCATTTCCCCTTGTACCCGAACCATAAGTGTGTAGCTATCCAGTGGACATAAAACGACAACTTGGCAGCAGCATGAGCTCTAAACGTGGCTGAACGTTGTTTCTACATCATCAGTGAACTATCCACAATGACACAGACTAGAACGGGCAATTTGGGTGCCTCTCTGGTTTAATTTGAGGGTATTCAGACCTACATTCAATGAACCATGTAGAAATTGCCACCCTTTCTACACACATTCTCAACCAAGAGTGAAAAGGGCTGCACCTTTCCCACTGCTCCCCCAGAATGAATGTGAACACCTACTACAAGTCAGCACTTTAACCTGCTAATCATTGTTTAATTTGAAATCCACTGTGGTGGAAGTGAGCCAAACAGATAAAAACATAGCATTGTCCTAGAACTTGCCAACTGTGTTTTATATACTCCTGGAAAAAAATGCAGTCTATCATGCGTTTCTGGATTCAGAAAATCTCACCATATGCTATACAAATTTTATGAACTATGATGTACATTAGCCCGTTCTCCGTCTGTGTGCCAGCCCTGGTGCACCCAACCTTTCGTCCAGTGTCAGCTGGGATTGGCTCAATCCCTCACCATGACCCTGACTAAGCACTATAGAGACTGGATGGTACGATGATATAAATTCTGTCACAAACCCAGTGTAATACACGATCAATGAAAAAGATCGTCTATGACTTTGCACACGTGACCGGTTTCTTTATTCTTTGTTAAAGCAGAAAACATGCAAGTCTAATAAAGCTTGTGAAGTCAAGGGTCAGAATAACAGATGTTTGTAAAACACAAGAGCTTTTGCTTGTTGAAGTTACTTGAGTCTGGATATAGTCGGTGCATGAGTGGGTGAAGAGAAAATGTTACACCTCATTTGATATGTTCAGTAATCAAAGTTTAGACCTACTCACTTTTCTCCTGGCAAGTCAAGGAGGTTCTTTTCACCCTATTGTCTTCCTCCCACTCTCCTCAACAGCAGCAGCTGTGTTCAAATATAGGAGATCACACTTAAGTTATGACGGCAACTAGAATTTGGCTAATCATTGTAAAAACATAACAATTTTGCTGCTTTGATTAAAATGATTTAGAAGCTTTATGCATGAGAGTTTGAAAGCAAAAGTCATTCACTATGCTGTAATATAGTTAACGGGATTCAGCCGGATGGAACCTAGGAAGCAACAGCACCGTGATCTTGAATCAAGGTTATTGAACTTTGTATTGATTTGAGTTGATGCCACTGGAGACAAGATGTTGAAGCCAGTGTTTTTAAAGCATGTGTGGTCTTTGCACCTGATTGAAATGTTTGAGGGTGGCATAACTGTATGGTAGCAGGTTGTCAGTGAGTTCACAAAAACAGCCTCTGGTCTCTCCTATATGGTTTGAGTCTATTTGCTATATTTCATGATACAAGGAAATTGCCAACAATGTAATGATTGTAATCCAGATGTACAATGCACAACATACAGTATATTACAACACCTGTTTGCTACTACTGTAAAGCAAACAAACAAAACATAACAATAATGTAAAATAAATAAAACTATATATCTACACATCCCTGGATAATTAACTCGTTAGAGCTCTGGCTATTGCTGGTTCATTTCATTTAAATAAAGTGGCAGATGGCAGTGCCAAATGTTCTGACAAGCTTAAAAATGTACATCATTTTAGCTCCTCTGCTTCATTAATTAAACCTGTGACACTGTTCTGTGTGCATGCTGCCATGCACAAGGTCCATGCATGGGCACAAGCTTTGGCTCAGTTTGTGTTGTTTCGTTTCTTAAAAATCTCAATAACAAAGAACTTTGCAGTCAATTTCACACAAGAAACAACAGTAATGTAGTTCAGCTTAAGGTCAGTAGGTCACCAGAATTAATGGACTTCTTCCACTTCAGAATATATTATTAGGTTGTTGCCATCTGATCATTTTCCATTCGTCATTTTATTCTTTTAATTTATATTCTCGGGTGAATTTTTCCATCGTGAGGATCTCTTCTCTTCCTGTAACCTCACAGATCATATTTAAAGTGACCACCATGGCCACAAATGGTAATTTGTGCATTATAGTATTTCCCTACATTTCCCAAGATTCCCTTGAGCCAGCTGCATGAATCACAGTACATCATCACTAAGCAACCTGATGCAAAGTAGCTGTAGACGAGGATGAGAAGACAGAGAACTGAAAACGTTACTGCAAGTAAACAGAACTGAAAATGTTTGTGTTTGTACTGCTCATTTGTATAGAACATCCAAAATCACATAGGCATCGTTTAATTTCATGGTTACGCTGAATGTTAAAATACTTTTACATGACAAGCATTTTCCCTTGCTTAACATATAACTACTGTACAGACACACTAACTTTTTACCTGTTTTATTATTGGCAGTTTAGAACACGTTACCTAATTAGCAGGATTCACGATCACTTAAATATGTTTATTAATAATTAATAAATGAAAGACATAATTATAACGATAAAAATATAATTAACGCCCACAGCCATCCACCTGTTATTAAATCACCCAGGTTTCTAAAGCCACCACAGTGAATACCACCTAAGCATAAAGACTTGACATTTGCGGCTCCTCCCTTTCACTGCTACACAGAGAGCAGATAAAAAAGGTATTAAATTCACTGTGTCTTGCAACGTGAAGGCAAGACTGTGCGAACCCCCAGCCACACCTTTCAATTCTATTCCGCCTCCTCACTTATCTTCAAAGAGGGACAGAAACCACCAAGAACAGGGTTTAGGTCTCAAGAGATGCTAAAAGAACAGGATCCTCTGACTACCGCATGTAATATTTCACAAATTAACCTCCTTGTACGGCGGTTGAAGGTGGGATAGAGCACTTCATTATTGGAAAGGTAGTGATTTTCGATTTAAATGTAAATCACTCTCTTTTTTCAATTATTATTATTATGCTGCATAACTTTAGGTGTGGAGGCCAAAATTGACAGGTCTCACACTAAGACAAGACTCTTGAACAATTAGGAGTCTAGTCTATAATGCGGCTTGTTTGTTGTTTTTTTGATGTGATTAATGATTTGGGATTTACTGCACTGGAAAAGCTTTATTGGAAAGATGCATTAAGAAAACTGCCTCATAGTGCACCATTCCCAAAGTGAGTCATAATTGCTTGATAAAGTTACACACGTTCATGAAATCATAATGATATACTCAGTCATCACAAACACCTACAAAGTCTGGCTCTTTCAAAAGATGATAAAACCAAAACAAAACAAATACAAACATACATCAGTGAAGTTTTGTTGTGTAACTTAAAAAAGATGAAAAGATGGTTTTTCAACTTCAATTGTTGTGCCTGTCCAGCAAAGCCCTGATTCTGTGATGAACAATTCTGACAGGAGATGTTATCAGTGAACTGCCCGCAGCAAAGCAGAGCCTGCTTGAAAGGCAGTGACCATTATACATATGGGGGCATCTGTCAGGAGTAGTGTTCAGTGATGGGCAACATCCAGAGGTACTTTAAACTAGTTTCTGATTTCATAGATGAAAAACAGCCATTTCTGTTTAAAGCCGTTTGCTCTAGGAATCATTTACAAATTTAATCAGACTCATATAAACACTGGGCACCACATTTTTGACTTCACAGTGAGCAGAGGAGACATATCTGCCCCAGTTTACCGAGTTTGCAATGATTGACTCCCCCACTGCTCCTTGATGGTCCAGTCATATCGTAAATCAAGCTTGATAAGGAAGGACTAATTGCACACACACACAAATTACCCAGCATTTACATCAGCACACATTACCTTGCCCATCTGCATACAGTGAGTCCCCAGCTAACACCTTGTATACCAGCAATATACTGGTGGGGATGCCCTAAGCAGAATTTGTTACAATAACAATCGCTACTAATCACAAAGAGTTTGTTGTAGGTATTGAGTCACTAAAGGCCACACATGACTTTATGTATGAAAAAGCTGTGGTAGAAGTCTAATGAATACTGGTAGCTCCTGACAAATGAAGTGTGCAGTACAGTGACCAGATACAGCGTGTCAACAGCAGTTTTCTTAAGTGATGCAGAAATGACTTGTAGGCTGTGGGCAAACGTGGCTTTGGACTGAACGGTGGGTCTGCTTTCCGTCTGTTTGCACCAGTCAACAGAACAAAGACGTGCGTCACATCACACACACACTCAACACACCAGTTCTGTGTCTCCAAATTACTTGTGTACTGTTGCACAATATTTCACTGCATTGGTGATTAACAGTAACATTAACATAGGCCTACAGTAATGTTTTACAGTGACATCACTAGGATACATTTTAGTTAGTTAATTATAATTGGAAACTAATGGCAAATCTTCCATTCATCCATAATCTACCTTTTATTTCTTCTATCCAGGCTTGTGCAGGGTCTGGAGCCAAGATGACAAAATATTATAAAGTTTGAAATATTAGTTGGTCCATATTAAAGTGAGTACAGTAGTATCCTAAGAGTGAGACAAGCAAAAGCTGGAATTGTTGCTGCTGTAAGCTCCAGTATCTGTCTGCATGAGTGCGGGTATTGTTGTTAGAGGTAACTTCTCTTCTGTTTCAGTCATTTCATTCATTCAAAATGAAATGACTGTTGCTAGTATCACTCAGTGTTCAGTCTGAAACGGACAAAATCACACATTCGAACTGCTGAGATGGAAAATTCTGGATTACAACATTATATAATAAGCAAAAAATTTAGGCTTAGCTCTCAGTTGTAATTTTAGTTTTGAAGATAGTTAACTGATTAAATATGGCCCTGAATGATATTAGGATAAATATGGAGATTTTTTATCCAAATTATGTACAGGACATAAAAGCTTGATTATAAAACGATGCTGCAACATGAAGATGATCTAATAATGGAGACTTTTCTTTCCTAGTGTTGACAAATTGTTAGATAATTTCAAAAATCCTCTGGTTGCCTGATTACACTGTTATAACACCGTGCCTATGTAATTCGGTTATCTAGGTCCACAGCGGCATCACACTGAAGAGCCCTGAACAGAATAGATGAGGGCTCCTGCAAGGGAATTGAAGAAAGAGCTGAACGAAATTAGAGGGCACATAAAGTGTTTCCGACACTGGTGAATCAGTTTTCCTCAGCAATTACAGCAAGATAGCTTTTATTTCATCTGGGGAGGGCAAGGAGAGGGGGAGGGGTGCAGCATTATGGCTGTCAGCAAATACAAGCAAGAGCTACAGCCTACAGTAAATCTTTGAGGATTTTTTGAGGATGTTTTAATGACCTGCCTTGTCCTTTACATGGCTCACAATCAGATTATTAGTGGTAGAGGACAAGAGGCTAATTGAAGTGTCATTCAGCGCTAAAGTGGCTTTCTTTTTCGCTTTCTGTGCTGAGATAGGAGAATCATCTATTTGAATAAGTCACCAGCACTTGAAATACAGAGATGGCTATTGATTATTTCCTATATATATATATATATATATATATATATATATATATATATTTGTTGTGCAATTTAAATTTACAGACTTGCATGTGAATTAGGACCTGCTGAGAAACCTAACCTGTATTCATCAAACACAGCCAAAGCTGATTATTATTGTTGTATGAGTGGGGATGGACATGGCAGTATAAAGGTAAACAACTGGATTGTGCTGTGTTCTGTGTCTGACAGTGATGAACACCTTCCATCTCGGGTCAGTGTGACACTCTCTGGGCCATTATTCAAACCTGCAGAAGAACTGCAGTGTTCAGAGTCTGTCAAAGGAAAACACAGTCTGACCCACATAAGTCTCATTCAACGAAAATAGCCCCATTAACACCCCTTGGATTTGTAACAAAAAGTGCCACAAACTTCATGCTACAACCACTGTGGTAATAAGGCAATAATCTAGTATAAAAAATCTATTGCCATCTGTGTGTTTACATTATATTTCTATGTGTTATCTCTGAATCAGCTGTAGCTGTTTGATGCAGCTACAGTCTGTTGATGGTTCCATGTTTGGGGTGGTCAAAAAGCATAGGAAATCTCCCTATGGCTATTGCACAGATGGACTACTACAATAGACACCGATATCCAAACATCCAAAAAGCTAACAGTGAAAATTTATTTAATATATACAGCTATACCAATATATATTGAGCAAAAGTGTTTTTTTTTTTCTGAAACAACATAAATAAAAACGTGTATGGTTCTATGGTATGGTATGTTTTTTAACTCTGTGGACATGTGGCAGTTTTATTTTTTTAAATGTTGGATTCTATCCCATTTACATTTCTGTATGTAAATATCAGGTTTCAGAAACCAGAATAAGGGCTTGTGTTAGATATGAGAAACCCATATTGTTCTAGCAGGTTTATTAAGATCAAAACCTGGATACTTTTGTTTTCAAACTTCTTAGGCAGGTTCTGTTGTCTGATATGTGCAGGAAGATCTCTGATGTTAATCAGGTAGTAGTTTTATCATTAAAACAAAAAGTATGAATCTGCAAAGACGTCTAGGTTGGCAAAAGGTTGTATCCGCCTAGAATTTCAGCACATCAGTGTAAAATTAGTGCGTGCTCATCTGCGCAGCTAATTAGGAACAGTGTGTTCACACACAGACTTACATTACATCTACCAAGACAAATAACATCATGTGCTTTTCGTGCATGTGGCTATGGAGTGTGTGTTGCTTGTCGGTACAAATGACTGTGTGAATATGGTGTTGAATGAAACGGGCCACTGTGCAATGATGTGCAATGATCTTGTGTGAATGGTGTTAATTGCCCACAGCAAGAGCTGTTGACACCCTCACCAACAACTGTTGAGCACAGAGACACCCAAACCTAATGGTGCGTAATTTGAGCTGGACTATTTTATTGAGTTTATTGGATTTCACACAACATATATATTTTTTGCATCAAAAGCCAAAATTAAAAATGCTTAAAAAGATCATCTTAAAATGCTGTGTATAAGGCGGCATGGAAATAAACTGTGTAGCCTTGAACGGCTATAAAGCACAAATGAGTAAATGTGTCTATGAAGCAGCAACCAGGGTGACTTGAATTATTCGAACTTTAAGAATAGGCGTTTAAATGTATATTGTAACAGTCAACTCATTACCACCTCAAACTGTTAAGAGTTCTTGGTGAATAAAATCTAATTTTTATTATGGAAAAAACATGAAGACTTAAAATAATAGTTCAATTAAAACATTTGCCATGAGAACACATTTGACTTCTCACAGCACTGCAAATGAGCTTGTACTCGTGCTTGTGTCGAAGCTGCAAGTGCATTTTAATGTAAAGATACCCTGCATATCATTTTCATATGGGCTGCACATTTTCTCAAGAGTCATTTGCGTATGATTGTAAAGATTTTGCTTTGGGCATCTGAGATGCTCAGACTTTACAGCTCACTCTGCATTTTCAGTTAAAACCACTGGCAAAACACTTACAGAAGGTTAACTGAATATTATTTGTGTAGGCTAGTAATAGGCTGAATCAGCATAATTTGTCATGTTTTTTTTTTTTCTGCACATCAGCATTTTCCATTTTATTTTTGAAATGCTCCATTGCCGTGTTTGTGCTTTTCCGATTCAGCGCAGCACATCCTCCACTGGGAGTCTGTGGAAGTCCACTTGGAGGTAAAATTTTAAATGCAGGTTAATGTAAGAAAACAAACATGCTCATGTTTAACTGTCCACAAAAAATGTTTAGTAAAGACATTTCTGAATTTCATTTAGGTTTTTGAAGAACAATTTTTAAGTTTGCTTTTAAATATTGTTTTGTTTTATTCAAAGACCTTGATTTAAATTTGTTTTCTTAAGACATTCAACGTTCCTGCTAATTTGCCCTTTTAATCCCTGGACTCATTATCATCATACTAGGCACCACAAGCTCATCTGTCCCAAGGCCACACTGATCAAAAAAACCTGACTGGGATGCTTGTTTTTTTGGCTGATCTCTTCCCTCTATCTGATGTATTCACTTCTCCTTCACAGAGGCTTCTCCAAACATGAGGGCAAATCTCTAGTTCAGCACGCTGGTTTTATTTACTATGCATTATACCAGGAAAGAAAAGCAGCAGGGATAACGCATGCAGTGAATGAAGATGGTGATGCTGGATCTGTCAGATGTAAAGTTAGATGGACCTACTCCCCTATCGAAAAGGTAATCCAGCCTGATTCATGCAAACAACTCTGACCCCCACCAACCTTTCTTAAGGTGAACACTGCTGACCATTGCTCTTTACCTACATCTAAATGAGCACGGCAAACAAATCTATACCGCTATTTTGCATGCCATGTAAAAGCCTAGTTTCCACAGTGCAATGAAGATGAAATTCAAATGAGAACGAAATGACCCAGCCACCCTGTAGCAGTGTGAACTCGACTCTGTCAGAGAAGAGCTCTAGGCTTAAGGCCTGTTTGGAATCAATATTTTCAGAGTTTACATGACCATAAAGACATGTTTGCAAAGAAATACGGCGTCGACTTTGATGCGAATGTATTTTCCAACTGTGACATAATGGGATTCTTAGCACGCCACTTTCCAGTTTGTTTGGTTGTGTGTGAGAGGATGTCATCTACGTTTTATTATTTGAACATTATGTGGCATTTAATCATGCAGACAATGGAGTTACATATTGTGCCTCAGCAAACAAAAGATACTACAAACAGACGTAACCTTATTGCCACAAAAATTAATTACAGACAAAAGACAGGGGATAAAACGAAAATGTGTTTTGGTGCATTGTGGTATTTTGAATTTTATGAATTGGGAGCCTGATTAATAGAGGGCAAATGGTGATCTGTGTATATATTTTATTCTCCCACCGCATGTTAGTTTGATTAATGCTTGTGGAAATGTGGAGCCACAGCTTGTTTAGTTGTGCCCTCATGTTTCCTCTTGAACCCTGCTGTTACCGTCTTTTAGCTCTTCGTGTGCAGCCTGAATTAAATTTAGTTTCAAAGCATATTTAAGTCTTAAGAGTCATCCCAAGGACAGCAAGTGATCTTGCATGAAGGTGAGAAATCAGCAAAGAGAAAGCATGCAGATTAAGTAGCCCAGTGCAGCAAAATGTGATATCAGAGGTTAATAACGTAGGGCTAAAGCTCCATTAAATTTGTCCATTGTTATTTATTTTCCCTGTCAATATGAGTGGCAAAGGTCAGACTCAGATATGACCAATATGAAAGAAGAGGTGCTAATTGGAAATATGAATGTGAAGCAATTATTTGACTAAAACGATATAATTATAAGAAACATCCACATTGTTTTCCAGTAGATAATAAAGTAACAGCAGCTACCAGTTTTGTAGCAAGTGCCCTTATTTTAAAAAGTTCTCTGGATGAAAATAAAATACTTTCACTCTTCCAGGTTCTTTCCAACACCTTGCTAGTTTAATTCTATTCATTTAGCTCCCCTGTCACTTTGCAGACTTGATTAGAATGAGAATCTGAGGCATCAGGGCTAGAGATGTAGTATCTCTGGGGAATCATCTGACTGACAAAGATTGAGTGGATGTCCTTCCTTGAAAGGCAACTGGTTGATTTGCTAATTTCAAAATACAAATTGATGGCAACACACAAACGACACATGCACACAGGAACACACACGCGTCCATGGATAGCAGTGTTTCAGACCTTTTGGTGTCTCAGCAACGGATATGCCAGCCCAAGAGAAATAAACAGATATGTCACTTTCTATTTAGCTCAAAAACAGAGTGCCTGTCCATCATCTTTATGTGTCAGTTTTTGAGTATGAGAATGAGACTTTGCATTTCACCTGGGGTAGGACTGTGGAGGAAACAAAACATTTCATGGGTGAAATGGAGCAAAAAAGGCAAGCAGTAAAGCTACAATTATTTTCTCCATGACAGTCACACTGTTACAATTCATGTTTTTATTTAATTATTATAGTTTGTTTAATTTTCTGCCTGCCAAGTATTACATTTTCTATTAACAATTTAAAATTCAGTGCCATAAAGCATTGCTCGTGTTCTCCAAACTGCATGTTTTTTCTCCTCTTGTAGTGTTGGATTGCTTCTCAATTTGGTCTGGGTAATTTTTAAGTCTTCAAGTTACAAAGGTCACTTTGTAACTGAGCCTAATTAATTAAATTAGTTAGGAGCTGCTGTTTTGCTGAGCTGTGCAAGAAGTGTTCTTTGAGCTTTGACATGCAGCTTGAGAAAGTACTGGATAAATTGGATTTATTGCCATTTTTCACATGAAAAGAAACTGCTTGCTGCCCTGAAGAGTCCAACACGTTAAACATCGGCGTAACGTAAAAATCAGTCTCTTACTGTACATGCAAGAAATGAGGCTTTGTGACTTAAAACCCAAACTGAAGTTATATTAGATGGAAATTTACAAAGTAAGTAGCAGCAAGACTGTCCCACACATGTATTTGTTTATACAGTGTAACAGGCTTGATTTTCAGTTGTAAGTTTTGAAGGTAAGTGCTTCAGTTTGTTTGTTTGGAGATTCATTTGCCAAAGGGGACAGTGCATATGGGAGGAGAGTACAGTGTATTACGTCTTATTAAACCAAAGTGATCAGCACTAATGATCACATTGCAATTCCCAGCAAACGTTTAAGGTACTTTGTTTAACATATGTTGTGGTGGTGACGAGGTGATGAGTAACTTTTATAGCATATCATTATTTGTAGACATGATCTGAAGTTATGAATATGTTCCATTTGCAGGTGGCACTGGGTGATAAATGTCACGCCTTCATCTTGCTGTAGCCCACTTTTACTTTCTTATGAGCATGTCCCTTTGACTATGGATTATGATCATCACTGGTATAAAGAAGGTCTTAAACCCTGAGAAAAACAGTTTCCTGTCTCCCAAGTCATTTAAGATTATGCCCCCTGTGGGTGCACTGTGGATTTAATAGTGTTTGAGCCCTTTAGTAGACTTCACAGCTCCTAATGCTTCCTCAATATGTGTAAGAACATAGTAGTGCAATAATAATAATAATAATAATAATAACAATAATAATAATAATAATAACATTAGAACATTTATTTCAACTCCTTTTAGAATTTTGATCTTATTTTTTATTCGCGGCAACAAACACAATGACGTCAGTGCAGCTCATCATCCTCGAATGTGTTCAGATATTTTGAATATTTGAAAAAAAGAAAAAATGTAATCCAGACTAAGAGTTTATTGTATTAAGTGAAGAATTGTGGGTAGTGGACATAGACTCCATTGTTATTCTTTGCCCCTACTCATCATGTTCTTTGGCAGAATGCAAATCTGTTATCCTATGGTTTGACCACACAGGGTTTGTTTTTGTGTGTAGCTGTTAGTTGCACTGATGAAAAGACCACCTGTCATGTTCTGGCCCTTTGATTAGATTAGGAGGTCAATGGGATGGATTAAATTGATAGGAAGTAGACTAGGCTTTCATGCAGTGCTTACTATGTCATTTTCAGAGCTCTAATCTGGACATGCTGGGCACTACAGTACATCCTGATAGATGGTCTGTCCATCTAGTGCAGCTTTTAACACCAATAATAATTTATGAGAAATATACATATATAGTACAAGTATATTTTATACAAATAGGTTTAGTCATGAAACACTGTATTGGACAGATTGAAATTTTGGCATTTGGGGATCACAAAAATGGTGAGGACATGAATGTCTAAGCCAAAATTATGAAAATCTATCCAAAGGTTGCTGAGATATTTCACTCAAAACTAGAAATATGAACCACTGGAACCACTATGCCACTAGACGGAGAGTCATTAGCATACACTGAGTGGGAACTATAGATGTTTGCAAAAATTACAGTGCATTCATCTAGTGGATGTGAAGCTACTGTATGTCACTGGATCAGTGACCCTCTGGTGCAAAATAAGGTCAGAGTATCTCTAAAGTCATTAAGTTTCATTTTCTTGCAACTGTGAATATCTGCACAAAGTTTAGTTCAGTAGTTGTTGAGATATTGTAGCTCCCGGTGTGGCTAAATATTCCAGCATGTTCAAGAGATTCAGATGAAGTTGCAGAGTTGTGCTTTATGCTGGATTCATACCTACAAAGACACAAGTTGCTATTGAGATTCACTCTCAAAGCCAGTTCAGTAATGCTGCAGTGTTAGGTAAATTCATTTTTAATTTGAGCAAAGTTGTCTGTGGAGTAAATTAAGGATCTTAAAATTTTTTTTAAAATGAGGTGATGGATTAAATTCAGTAACTCAAAGATATCATCTGTAGTCAAGGTACAAATTAATTAATTAATCCTTTGCCTGTGGTCCCTCATCTACAGAAATAAGATTTTACAGTAGAAAAAAATAAAAGGCTTTCTATTACATGTGGACCTTGCGTGGCCTGGAACATAATAACAGCAGAAAGAAGTGCTGCCTTTTAAATATTTAACAGCCATAACCAGGAAAACTTGTTAGTAAGCATGGAGCGCATTTGGGTATTTATGACGTCTTGCATCGTGGCTCCTGGAGTGAGTGATTGTGAATCTAATTCACCCCTGATAAAAATTGGATACTAATGAATACTACAGGTGTGGTCTTGACTGCTAATGTGATCTCTCTCAAATATCAAGGAAGGCGGCTCGCAAATTCCAAAATTCAGGGCCGTCCACAGAATCAAAAAAAAAAAAAGAGACACTAAGGTCTTAACTGGGAGGAGGGGTGAAACTGCACTTTCTGTTTCATGAATGTCTCTGTTATTTGTAGCTAAAGAGGCCAAGTCGGTCCTATTCTCATTCTAATTTGAACTGCACCCTGTCTGTTTCTCCCATGGCAGCTCTTGTTCCCAGAGTGAGGACCTGAGCCTCCCAGCCTCCCAGCCTCCCAGCCTCACGCCCAGCCACAGCCACCCAGACAGCCTGGCTGAGAGGCAGGGAGAGAGAGAGCGAGATACAGAGAGAAAGAGAGAGGAATGGAGGGAGGGAGGAGTCTAGTCCTGGAGCTCTATCCTCTGACTGTGTCTGCTATGTGAGTGGTAGAGCGAGAGAGAGAGAGAGAGAGAGAGCATGAGAGAGAAAGAGAAGGGGGGGGGGCAAGTGAGGAGGGCTGAAGAGACAGAGAATGGATGGGCAACGAGAAACCGTGTGAGCGAGAGAGAAACAGCGAGCGTGTATGCTCAGAGTCAGCAGCGAAGACACAAAGTCTACAAGCTCACATCAACAAGAGAGCGTGCGAGCCAGAGCTGACCACCGGCAACTCTGAAGAGTGACAGGTTGAGAAAAGACACAGAGAAGAGGAAGAATCAGCAGAAGAAGAGAAGGACCGAAGACAGACTACCAGCCTTCCACGGGTAAAAGGAGACACTACTGAGGGACTATAGCATCCACTCCCCTGCCCCTCAAAAGCACAGAGGAGCACTGTCTCATCTTGTGCATGTGTTTGTGCCTGCCAACTTCAATTTCACACTCGCCCACTGTTTTTCATAGGTTTTGCCCTCTTCACTCCCCAGTCATGATCCCCTGGGTCCTTATGCTCCTGTGGATCTCCAGATATGGTAAGTTTTTCAGATTAAGTTGCTTATTCATAACATCTTGCGTGTTTGTCATTGCTACGTTACTTGCTGGCTGACAAATGTGTCTTTGAATTCATCTCTTGCTATGATGTCTACGCTTGTGCTCCAATCTATGTGCATATTATATAGCATTCCTGTGTGCGCTGTGATATCGGATGCAAAAGAGAAAGGAGGAAATTAGAGGAACGCATCAGTGTGGCTGTCCTGACAGTAGGGAGCCTGAAGTAAGTAGTTATATCCTGCACTTTTCTCCATTAGTAGCTATTCATAGCTTTCAGGGCAGACAAGTTAAATACTTCCTATGCAGGCTTATTATTCCTGTCACACGGGAGAGACACACAAACAAAGCTCTCTAACCCTAGTCCGGTTCAGTCAAGCATTCTCTCCTGAGTCACATTGTTTTGAACCAACGGTCCCATTTTCCCAGTCCAACTACAGGGGGTCTGTTCAAAAGAAAAGAGAGAGAAAAAGTTAAGAGTGAAGTGCTTCAGAGGGTAGACTCGCGAGTATAGCTTGGCAAATCCAATGCCATGGGCAGCGTCTGCTTTTGTTATTTTTATTCCTAGACAGTCTGTTTGTGGACAGTATGAGGATGGATTAGTTGTTTCCCCAACTTGCCACCAGGTGGTTGCCTTTGGAAAACGACACGAGTGAATAAAGCACAGCAGAACTCTGCCTCTGTGGCGTCTGTGTGATATACTGATGCACACAAGGCTGAATCAGACAGTGGATGTTTGTCATGCTCTCCCCACAACGAGCCCATTGGTTTAAGCTCCATGGGGTTGGGGTCAATGACACAGCCACATCTCTTTTCAAAGTTTGACCCTGTCATGCTGGACTACATTCTAAGGAGGGCACAGACTGTGATGCATGTGTACGTCTTTTTGTCTGTGCATAGTCGTTCCCAGAGGGAGTTGTAAGCCTCTTGTTGGAAAACAGCACAAAAAGGCAAAATCCAGTCTTCTCCAATGTGATATCTCAGTTTGTTGACATGTTCTGTTGAAACTGACAGCTCAAAGTTGGTAACACGCTGTTAACACAGCGGCAACAAATGATACTTGGTAAACAAGATCTTTCTGCAGCACTGAATTCAGCTGTTTCACATTGATTTATAGACAATAACAGACAGAAAAAAACAAAGAATACTACTCATCACATGGATTTATTCACTGTGATTATTCTGATATTCTGCTGCTTCATTTAGAAACTAAAACACAATCATGTTATCTGAGCGATAGACGTGAGTGATGGAGCTTCTAATTCCTTCTCAGCATCCCCCACACTTTCAAGTATACACCAGTTCTCTTCCGGAGAGGCTGTTAGCGTCATAGGATGTTTTCTTTGACTGCGTGTGACCCTGGATGGTGACACAAGCTGTGTAAGTCGACCCATGAGAGTGGACAGAGTCAGGGCAGTGCAAGCTTTCACTTTAGGTCAAGACATATTGGGAAGTTATTGTACATTAGATGTGGTACATTAAATGCTGTAACTGTTCCTGGTGTCGCTGCTTTGCTGTATTCTGTTCCCCTGATTTCAGTGTCAAAGTCTTTCTGTACCATCTGTGCTTTTTGTGATGCAGAAATACATGATCCATCATTAGCTTCTTTTCCTCCCCTCCACTATGCATCTGCTCTGCAGGTTTGGCATTCACAACTTAATGCAACTACTCTTCTATCTGCATAGCATGAATAACATTATATTAAACATAAAAGTGAAAGAAGGAGATTTGATTTATTGACATGTTGCCCACTTTGTTTTTTAGACATTTATAATAGAAAGATCACATTTGCATTCACATACCATCACAGGCTTAGCCCCAGTTCAGGGAACAACTAACATCATATTTCAGATAGTTCCAACTAGAATGAGGCGATTGCTCGACTGTAATGAGATGGGATTGCTGTGCATTTCAGCACAGTTGGTTATTACCATAATATAAAATACTGCTTTCCCTGCCAGGTAAACAGGGGATAACAACGTACCTTCTCTTTGCATGCCTCTGGGGAGGAAAAAAGTGCTTCCCTGTAGCTTACTGTTGTTGTACAAATTACAGCTCTGTTTATGTGCCGAGTCAGTGTCAGCAGAAAGCTGCGAAAAACAATCTCGTTTTTATGAACAAGGGGACAGAGGGGAGTTGTGGCCATTGCAGTCATATACTTAGCTATCCTGTGAGAGAGTGAGGAGGAAAGAGAGCACGGAAATGAGAGCATGAGCAAGAGAGAAGCAGAGACAAGTGTCGGTTCATATGCAGAGGCACTGAGCGGCATTTTCACTCAACTTTGAGAAATAAATGGTGCAGAGCAAACGAGACAGAGAGGAAGAATAAGGAGAAGGAAAAGTATTACGATGTTCTCCGTCCTGACTGGGCTGTTACTAGGGCACCTTCTTTCACTGTCACCTCTCCTACCAGTGACAGATGACACAGCACCAGGATCTGGGAGACTCCAGGAACACATTCACCTCAGGCTACACTTGTCCAATACCTTGTCCATCTCCTCGCACCACCTCCTCCCATCCAATCTACAGTGTCCAACATCTCTCACATTCTTCACTTGGCTCTTGTTCTCTTCATTTCACTCCTCACCTCGCAGCGGCATGTCTCTCCCTCTCTCTCTGACTAACAGTCCTTCTCCGTCTCTCTTTCTGTGTGCTTTTTTCCCCTTTTCCTGTGAGATGCAGTGTGATTGAAAACCCTTTCCTCTGTCGGGGGAAAGGGTGAAATATGTGAGTGCTTGATGCCTCTGTGGAGGAGGGGCAGTTTAGGAATTGTGCGGGACGTGCTAGACTCTGAAGAATATGTGCTAAGGAAAAAAAAAATCACACATTGTCAGTGCCCATCGTCTAAGTATATGTCATTTCCTCTTTTTCTCTCTTTCATTGTCTCTGCTTTTCTTTCTGTTAATTACATCATGTGAAGCGAATATGCAAACTGCCCGACTACCTGCTTTTGTTCCACTTTGTTAGAGAAATCTTCTTGTCGGATATATTGTCGGGACTCAGTATCTGCCCACTAGGGGCAGTGCTGCTGCACAGGAACAAAATCCCAATCTTCTTAAAAATCTTCTGTCCTTTCCCTTCCCCCAGTTGCCTTCATTATCCCCCACCCCCTCATATATCTTGTTTTCGAACTCCTGATTTCAGCACCCAGCCAGACTAAGCTGTTCCTTAGTCCTGAAAAGCACGTCTTAGTAACCCCAACAACCTCTATTTCATTTACTGCTGTCTATTAACTGCTGTCTGACAACCCTAAACCCGCTTTTCATGGGCGGCAGGCTTTGATACATAATTCTCAACCAGAGTATAATTAAATGTCTTTCCAATGTCATGTTTGGATGTGTGGATGTTTCATAGATGAAAAAACATTCTCGCTTTACCAAATGAGGAAAAAAAAAGAGGAAGAAATAAACCCATTACTTTGCAAAACACTACTCAAACAGAAATACCAATTTTCAGCCCTATTATGAATAGTTATTTGTAAGACACACTGCTGTCTAATGCATGGATTATGACTATAATGACTCTGAGATAATTCGTTTATTTATTCCTATTCTGTCAGAATGCTAAAGCCAAACTATATATTTCTTGCATTATGTCATAAGCTGTGCAGTCACATATTCAATAGAGGTTGTGTGACTAATAACCACAGAACAGAGTCTCAATTTGCTACGAATGGAATCTACTGTATGTTCCTATTGGAGTCTATTGCAGGACAATGAACATGAATGAAAAGAAAAATAAAAGTGTCCTTGACCTGTTAATATGTCTTGTTCGGTCAACATGCATGACAGCTGGCTTGAGCAATGCTAAACATGTCTGCATGGCGCCATTCACAGTGACAGATGATGACATCAGTTCATGATGAAGCCCGGTGGACATGCAGTTTGTTTTCTTGTTTGTGCTGCATGTTCCATCAAGGCTAGCCAGCTTAAGTCACCTCAGCCAGTGTGACCCCTGCTCATTTCTGTGCCACGATAGATTAAACCCACTGTAATCCCTCTGAGCCGGGTGCCCCGTTGGATCTTTATGGCAATAAGTAAACATATGAATAAATAATCTAAGAGACTGCCACTGGACAGCTGGGACCTGTAAGGGCCAGTGTTAGGCAGAGAGATACCATTTCCTAGAAAATAAAGATATTTGGCTTAAAAAGATTAAGCCAAACATTAATGACATGCCGTGTAAGAATAAAGTTGGATCAATGATTTTTCAAACACATTAAAGAATATACGGAAATATAGATAAAGGTAATATTAAAGCAACAGTCAGTTCATATAAGAAAGTAGCCAGCTGTAGTAATACTAACATATAAATAAAGAATGTAAGTGCAGCGTTCAGGATCCAGAGTTTGGAGTGTTTTTGGAAAACCAGGCAACGATCTGCTTCCTCTCATGCAGTCATTCAACCAGTCCACAAAATACAAAATCAAGCTGTTTACTGTTGGACTTCATTATCCATCTAGAAGCCCCTTTTCCCAGCCCCAACAGTTTTCTTTAGCACCAACCAATCAACCCCACTCTCCCAAGCCCCTCATCTCCTCTCTCTCTCCCTCTCTCTGAGACTCTGCTGCTGGATCTCATTCCTCGGGGATGAATTTATCCAGATTGGAGCACTCAGCAAAAGGGCATTATCCCGGATTACATGTCTGTTGGGCTGCAGTGTTAAGTAATTCAACCAGATGCTGTTGTGATCACTGGGTCACCTGTGAAGACAGGGTTAGCAGCTGCACTTCTTCATTCAGACCATTATTGTTACATGTCCATCCACATGAGATGTTTATCCTTGGGCAACAGCGAGAGAGTTAGTGGGAGCTGGTGAAACATTAAAGAAATATGAGTAAAAAAAAAAAAAATGAATGGATGCTGTTAAATGTAGGGAGTGGTGTGGAAACCCTTTCTAAACCAAGTTAGGATTTTATTTGGTGACAGATTATGGGATGGATTACTGGCTTCTAAATTGCTGTTTAATACTCGGGGAAAAAAAAAAAACAGACTATGTTTTTGCTACTGAAGCAACTAAAGACGGCTCCACAGGGTTGCGTGTGCGCAGTTGTGGGGGTGATGCAAGTAGAGTAGGGGTGGATCATGCTGTGTTATTTTTCTTGGAGAAGGGAGATGTGGCTATAGCAGCCATATACTTAGCTATCCTGTGAGAAAGCAAGGGAAAAAGAGAGTGTGAAAATGAGATCATGAGCAAGAGAGAAGCAGCTGGGCTGAAAGGAAAATGCTGGTGTTCTTTAACTTGATGGTGTCTTTCTCTGTGCTCTTATGATTTGATAGAATCTTTTTTAACTTGCTACTGGGATCTGTGATTGCTTGTAGAACACAGGTGCTCTATGAGGTGGGTTCAAACAATGTAACAAAGAAGTTTGTTCCTTACTTGTCAAAATCCTGTTTTGCAAATCTGAGGCATTAATAAGCCTTTTGTTCAAGACGTTCACACTGAGAATATGTTCAGCTTAAATGTTCATTTTGTCTCACATTCAGCTTTAACATTTTTTTTTAATGTGAGTGGAGGTTTACACTACAGAGATGAGCAAATTTCACTTTTTCAAATACAGTTATGTTGCCTGTTCCAGGAGATAAAGAAGATATCACAGCAAGGTCCATAAATCCGTTAGTCCTACTAATGATAGATGTGCATTTTAGAAAAATGGTGTACCTTGTTTATCATGTATGAGTGTCAGCACTGAGCCTGACTTAACATCTGGCATGGAAACAGGTGAGCAAAACAGGAACACAAGGTGTTAGCCACAGAATTGATTAAATATATGTGTCAAAATAAGCTACTTATACTCAGTGCATTCTGAAAGTTAAGATTAATTTATACAAAATTATTAAAAATTGATATTTATACCTGATGCATGGAGTGTTGTTGCTTTAGCTAATTAGTATGCAAAATGCGCGGTTCCTGCTTATGCCTGCTGTTAAACATCAGCCTACAGAAACGTGCGTCATGCCAAACACACTTTGTTCATACATACGTGTATAAATGAACCATCCTCGTGAAACTTTGTCTGCTTTTGTTCTTTGGGTGACACAAGCCTCACCCCAGCACAGTATTGCAACCTGTGTCACATCATGTGGTCCCACTTTGCTTCAAACTTTTGTGAGCCAGCCAATGGAGCGACATGATTGTCAGAAGCTGCGTTAGGAAAGAGCCCAGAAGATGCATGTGGTGCTTCAGCACAGGAGGCATTTGAGGAATTGGGTGGCTGATCTGATAACAACTTCCTAGTATTTGGGGGGAAGTTTCTAGGACAGCTCAATATTACACCTGGACGAAATCACCTTTCTCCTCTCCCCTGATTTTTCCCCCCCATCTCTCTCTTTTTGTTTCTCTTTGTCTCAACATTCTCATGCCATAGATTTATAACAGTGGATATAAAAGGTGTTCATGGTGCACATGTATTCTATTTGTGTGTGTGTGTGTGTGTGCGCATGCAATGTCTGTGCATTTGCTACTGTGCCACGACAATTACAGCTGCAAGTCTTGAATGGCAATATAAATGCAAATTAGCCTTTTAACTTGTACAAGCAGAATCTGGGGAGGGAGAAGTTTCTCACCTGTGGGTGAATGTGAATGTGTCTTTGCCTACCACTGCAACTGCAACTGCTATGCATGTTTTTGAAATCACAGTGGAAATAGATCACATGTACAGTACTATTTGTAAGCCTAAGATTGTTACATGTGTCTTTGTCCAGCCTAATACAGTTCAGGTTTGGGAATCAAGGGACAATTACATGTAGTGATGTTTTGATGGCATTACCTCCCTCCTTCCATTTTTAAAGATAAATCTAAATTTTGTTTTAGCAGTGCTAAATTGAAGAGCTCTGCAGCCTCTATTTAATAAACAGAGGCCAGACACCAATGGTGAGAGGCATGGCTTTTTGAAAGGCTATTTGATCTGGCACTGATACCAAGAGATGTTTTATTCAGCATAGCACATCAGACACAATAGCAGCACAAACTTGCACTTCATCCAAGCCAAAACTTTTGAAATGTGCCAGGGGGGATGTGACGCTTTGAGAATAAAAAATGTCTAATCCCGCCACCTTCCCCCACCACTTCCATATACTGTGTAGACTTTTTTCCCACCAGATGCCAAATGAGGCTTTGAGCCACCTGCCTGTCCCACTAAGACAATTAAGCAATTGGGAAGAAAGGGCCATTCACTAATGGGAATTGTAACATTAACAGGAGCCAGAAACTGAACTGCATACCACCCCCCTGAAAAAAGATCTCTTTGAGCACCACTAATATTGGTACTGTGCCAACTTCTTTAGTTCCTATTTGTGTAATTGTTAAGAGAAAATGCAGAAGCATTTGACACTGGTCTTCACAAACCTGTGACAAGAGGTGCATGTTGATTGAAAGCCCCTCTGTTGGTCCCAGACAAATTCAGCATAAGGCCTGTGGCTATGTGTCATTCTAGTTGTTTACGAGGAAACGCTTCATCTGGCAGAACCATCATAGAGAAAGCAACGCACTGAAAGGCCTCACGTTTGTACAGCTATCTTTGTGAGGACACTCATTGACATAATGAATTTCCCTTGGCCCTTACCCATAACCATGATCATCACTACTAAACGCCTAATTTCAAGATGTATCCAAACTGTAACCTAATGAAACCTAATTCTAACCTGAACCCTAAAAAAGAAAAAGTCTTAAAACTCAAAACTCCTCTTTGAAATTGAGGGCTGGACAAAACGTTCTCACTTTTCCAAAATGTCCTCACTAACGTGTATTAACACTAAAAGGTTCTCGCATTGTTGACCAGACAGTACCCACAAACACACACACACACACACACACACACACACACACAGAAATACATTACATACCCCCACTTGCATTAACAGAGAGCAATCTTCCAGAGAACAATAATGGAGGAAAAACCCCAGAGTATGTAAGCTCTGTGAGCTCAGCATTATTGGTAGGTTCTATAAAATGTTATAAATAAAGGTTTGTATTGATCCTCAAACATGAATATATCCTAATATAAGAAAATAGCTGTATTGATTGCAAGCCAGTGCTTCTGATGTTCCTTTAATATGGTTGTGCTGGGATCCACCTTGCCCACTTTAATACATGGCCTATTTTTATATGCAATAATAATGTGGTGTCACAAGCAGGATCAGCTAAAGGCAATCCCTTGATGTACTTCACTACTCTGGGTCTGTGCCACACTGCACTTTTCAGTGCCTTTAGCACCTCTTCTATCTTAAGTCCTTTTTTTATTAGCTGAACTGCTCAAGTGGATGTAAGAAACCTGATAGAGTAAACAAAGTGAATTAAAGTATAATTAATTTTTTAGTGACCACTCCAATATTCACTTTGCTGATTTGGAGGTTGAAGAGCTCTTGTCACACTCAGATTTGTATTTTATTTTATCAAGTGCAATTTAATATTGTGGGGGCCGGCCCGGGCACTGAAAAAAATGCTAATGCACACGGGGAGTTTAAATGATTTGCTATCCTTTCAAATCCGTTGGCAGGGGTTTCAATCTGGCTGGCATCCTGGGGGAATTCACAGTGGTCATTGCTCAATCCCTAGGGGACATTAGTGCAAATCACAAAGGAGCACAGAAGTCATTTCGGTTCTCCACTTTCCTTTGGCCACTGCCCAATGCTAAACGGCAGAGGACTGGCTCACAATACTGGACAGGGCAAACTCTGTTCCTCCCCCCATCTGTAACCTTTTAAACCTGATTTAATCAAATCAAAATACCACACTGCAGACCCATTTCAGACAACCTAAAGACAAACAGTTGTAGAGGAACCAAAAGGCCTTGGGTGAACCAAGGGCAAGGCCATCCATTACTTCCTGTGCAACGAAGAGCACAGGGACACAGAAAATGCCCGAGGTGCACAATGATGAACAGACTCCCCATCAGAGATTGGATTAGAGTGGCAGGAGGGAGAGCCCTAAAAGCCATGCGCAGTTTGTTGAAGCCTTATCTAAAGCGATAATGTTACTAGGGAAAGGCCTGTGTAATGATGGATGAGTGGACAGTGCCCTGTGAAGAACTAACATCATGCGAGATGGGTATGGTGGATAGGCAGGTCCCACTATGGTCAACTTATCTTCTTTTAAGAGCAGGAAGCAGGACCAGTGGATAGTTACTATGAAATGGACCGTCAATTGCTGGCACCCTGGTTACCCTGCAGTGTCATCATCACAGGTGTATCTAGTTTAGAGAGGCTCAGTGCTGAGGTTCGCTGCAATTTAGGTCCCATTTCATCACTGATACCCATGAGGCATTTTGAGGAAAATGGTAGTAGTGATATTGCTGAGATTTGTAGTCTCCCTGAAAGCACCGATCTCTGCAGTGGTTGGGTTTATGATATATGAAATCTATGTTTGACCATGTCTCATCTTAAACATAAAATATTTTTTTCTACGGGGTGTGTGTAGTGCAGTGGTCATTACTGATGCACACAGAAAATAGAGAGATAAGATGAAAATATGAAGTACATTTCAGGGATTTCATGGGATCATTGAGGAAAAGCAAAGTAATGTTTACGTAAAAGTCCTGTCCCCGTTTTTTCAGGATGAATAGAGGATTTTCTCACTGCTGAAAGGCAGTGTTATCTAATAGTAGATGGATGATGGTAATGACAACACAATGCCTTCCAAGACAAACAAAGATATCTAACACTTGGGGAAGGAAATGAAAACCAGCAAAAGAAAAAACAGAAAGAAAGAAATCTCATGGAAGAGCATTCTTGTTGCAAATTAAAACATATCTGTGTCTTGCAGCCCTAATCCTTAATGCCAGTGTATTTGTTGTCTGAGAGGAGTTTTTGTACACATATGCAAACATGCACAAATGTGATTATTCCTTGTATGCTAATTTTATTACTTCACATTGTTTGCCTATCTTCCTATAAACAGCTCTGCTTCAGACTGGTTCTCAAAGGTTTTTCAAAAGACACCATGTTTCTGTGTTGTCAGTTGAATTCTAAAGAAACATAAGAGATTTACAATATTATTTTTTAAATACCCTTGTGTGACTTTTAGCTCACGTCTCACTGTGATCTGGTTGGGAATTAAGTTCCCCGATCCCAAAACTATGTGACATCAGCAAAACAGGACATTAAAAATTCAGAAGGGTATTTAAAGATTATCATGGCAGCGCACTGTGGAAATGATCAGAGGTGTCACCAGTCCACCCATCACCTCAAGTGCATGGCCACTAAACATTCCCTAGGCTATAGGTGCTAATTATTAATAAGACTTTCATTTAAAAATGCCATTTCAGAACCAGCTCTACAAACACAGCCTCATTTGAAATATGAAGAAACTATCTCATAAATTTACGTTGGATCTCCTGCAGCCCAAAGAGTCTCCTCCAGAGGGACGTGCACCACACTGAGTAGAGATTTAATGTCTTGGAGTCTAGTGTCAGTCTTCATCTGCAGGAACTCTTTAACTGCTTAATACATTGATATTTCCCCCTATTTTTACTTTGACAAATGTAGAATCATTTTAATGCATAAGCCTGATTTACTTATTTAAAAACTGGCAAACCTGCCCACACTAATTTCTTATACAGCCAAAAAGGGACATATGATTAATATGTGCTTAGATTCATCAACAGCTAGAGCATTTTTCAAGCACAGACACAGGGATATGTCTACTGTCTGCCATTAGCTGAACGACAACCCTTAAAAGAGAGCCTTATGTGGGTCTGGGGATTGGTATTGTTGTTGTTTACTCTAAAGCAGACATCTTTTAGCTTCTCCCTCAGCTCTGATCCTTTTGATCATCACCTCCATATTGGATATAAAATGGAGAATGAACAGCTCTGCAATACAAGTGACTTTCAGAGTTCTGTGACTCTTTGAAGGCTGCCAAACAAGTGTCTTTCATCTCAAAAAACCAGCAGCACCTTGTACAAAAGGAGAACAGGACAAAATGAGAGAGAAAGCCAGTATATAGTGCTAGGAAATGAAAAAGAGAAGATTGTGGGGTCTCTTTGTGATCATATTTCCTCCAAGGCCTCCTGTGAGGGAAATGTACTTCATACAGCATTGATAGTTGGCATCTGTCAAATATCCAGAGCCTGAAGAAGGGTGAGAACAAAAAAGCTCGACTCCATTCAGAAGGCCAAGCAGTCTATTTGTTTTCTAAAAAGTCATGATAATTTCTTCGATCCCTAATGAGGTTACAAGCCAAAAAGTATAAATGCATAAATTAGGTCCAGCAGGTAATGCAGACTGAATCTCAGAGACATACTGATGCTAATGGAATCAAATTGAATCTCTTTTTTGTCCCAAGAGGCATTATAGCCTTCTTCAATATACAAGTGGTTATGATTATTTAAAAACTCTGGCATTGTTGTGTTCCTAATGCACAGCACGCGTTAGATTTGAACAACAAAGATCTGGACTATTAGTACAGAGAGAGCAGAACGGGGAGTGAATTCAGATGAATAAAAATGAACAACTTAGTAAATGAAAGAGTCCTGTTGTGTAGCAGACCATGATGGAAAAAATAAAACAGGCTCATACTTCCAGAATCTGTTATCTTTGAATTAATGATGGAACAGGAGCAGTAGTGTTCCCCCACTGAGACATGATCCAGATTTCAACCCAGAGCTCCCTGGAGGTGAGGACCGGCGTCTCACTGACAGGACATCTGGGCCCTGAGCATGGCCACCAGGGGGTCAGTGTCGTCGCCTTAATTGTAATGTCTCCCTCTTCCTCCCTACGCAAAACTAGGGCAGCCTTCCATAAAAGGAGAAGAAGGGAGGGGGGAGATGCAACTATTTGTCGGGCTGTGTCGGCATGCCACATCATTTAAGCTGACAGCTCTAATAAATTACAGCAACAGATTGCTGTGAACAAACAAAGCTTAATGGAAATAAAGTGAGAATTATCAGCCAAGAAATAAGAGGGGGAAAAGAATGAAATTAGTGAAAAGAGAGTGTATGAAAGGATGTCAGGCTCGCATAACACAGGCATTAAAGGAGCAAATTGCTACTTTGAGAGATAGGAAATGTTTCGTTCTCATCATTGCCTCTGTTGAAAATGGAGAATAATGAGAGAATCCCTGAGCAGACCTAACACATTGCCCTTATCTGACTCCTTAAAATCTCCCCCCTTCTTTTCTCCTCCCTTTCTCCTTGTTTTGCCTTCCAGAGAAAAAGTCTGCAGATTATTCTGCTCTGTAGGACCCTTGCTCCATCAATTCAGCCAGGCCAAAGAAAGCCCGGAAGCCTATGTCGTTAAAATGCTTAGGCATGTGGAAGAGAAAGACAAGAGATGGGAGAAGGTGAAATACCATGTCACTGGAAATGTTTGTCAGGTGCTAACAATATGAAAGCTGTCCATCTAAAGTAGTCTGAAACAAAGCCATGTCCAAAGACCCTCTCTGACATGCACCAATGCAAATTTGCAAAAATGCAAATTTGCACCAATCCGAATTAGTGACTTTGTCTCAGTGGGGGAAAAAAACCTAATGAAGAAAGAAGCACAATCAGTCAAATTGTACAAGGGGAACATTACCTGCCAGGTGATCAGTAAATGTTGTGTTAACTTAATTTGAAAGAATGAAAGCTCCCAGTTTGATAAAGTGAACACACAGACAGGACTCAGATTCTGAACCATGGCTGAGTCATATCTGTTTGACTGAATGTAAATCAAGCTAAATTGAAGCAGTCCCAGGTGATTTCACTAATTCGGCACCACTGGAAGCAAAGGTCTATCACAGAGATTTCATTCTATCCTGTACCAACTTTTTTTTTTTTCTTCTAAAAATCCAGTTCCACCTATTCTACTGCAGGTTGATTTTATTGATAACACGTAAGTTGTTATTTTTAAGCTATTCTCAGCTTTGTGATCAGTGCATTTTGTGATCAGTGCATTTTGTGATCAATGCATTTTAGAAAAGGGTTTTTCCACATTTAATCAGGTCCCTACAGATGAGAGACAGTGGAAATATGAGTGCCATTTGGCTTTTGCTGAAAATAAGAATCCTTTTTAGTTTTCAGATTAAGTGGAGTGGTTGAAGATACCACAGGGGTGCTGTTGTGTTGCTGAATTAAATAGTGAAGCATCTGAGCACTGCGGGAGGGTCCTTAACCACAGGCTGAAGTTTTCTCTGGCCCTCTTTGTTAGCCAGAATGTATTGGAAACAAGCCAAGGTTATCCAGCACCGTGGACGTAGAATCCCATTGCTTTTATAATGAGCTCTGAAAAAGAACTCAAGAGGTCAGATACCACAAGATTCAGATGAAAACTAATTGCGAATGCCACTCAATAACAATAAACCAATAAGCAGAACTGCTACAGCTTTATGCACAGAAGCTGTTTGAGTAAGCACTTAAAGGAGGGTATCTAGGGGAGAGGGGTGTGAGACATAACGTGTGCCTGAGGGATACTGTACGTCCTGCTTTTTAGCCACATACTGTGTGTAGTTATGCCGTTGCATATTCTTGTCTGTGCATGCACCTGCAGGTAGCTATGTGCCTCTGCACATGCTTTGTCCATGGCACGGACTCTACAGAGTTTGTCTACATAGTCACGGTGTGTATACATGTGTGTGAATTTTGAAGAGACCATAGAGAGCCGTCCAATGTAGAGCACTGCATTTCGAAAGGTGCCAGAATGAGTTTGTCACAAGGAGCGTAAACTTGAGGAGAAGGGGGACTGTGGAGAGAGAGAGACTTTCCCCAGGCACTCAGAGTCTGTCAGACTGATTAAGTCACACGGCTGGAGTGAGAGTTGGGAAACTGAACCAGAGAATGCTGGGGGAGCATGGTATGACAGCAAAGAAATAAAGAAATAAATAGGAACATGTAAGTATTAACATGACTGCATGTCACATGTGCACTTACTTATACCTGACCCTAGAGACTAATGCTGGGACATAGTACACCAGCCTGCAGCCCATCATCCCACCCTGCAGATTTTTCAGCCTCTGGCGACATAAAGCAGGTCAGGGGCATCTTAAAGTTCGTGAAATGCAACATGACAGGACAACTCTAACATATGCCTGTGTGACAGTGAAGCAAATAGATGACTGATGGCAGAGCACTTAAGGGGAACAGAGAAAATACAGTATAAGGAATACTGACTGAATCTTCCTCTACCTTTAGTTTCTTCTCAAATGCATGAAAAAGTCAAAAGCTGCAAGCTTTAACTTAAGAATGTATGGATCTATACTTTTTTATGAACCATGAACACATGCTGCTGCTGTATGTGGCAGAAATGCCAAGGACCTTTGAACCCTCTGGAAATAATGACAGACAACCATGCTACATGGCCCTATCAACCACCAGACTAAAAGATGAACTCCAGTTCTTTGTTCAGGAGACTGTAGATGCTCTGAGCTGCCCTACTTGCTCTATATCTCTATCTGTCTCTCTCTGCCAAACTGAGGAACACTGCAGACTTGTTGGTATATAGCAGAAGGGCAACATCATTAACAATACTGAAGGCTACCCACATAGAAAACTTCTTGCATGAAGTGCAAATGAAACAGAAAGAGATAGAGAATCACTTCCAGTAATAGCCCTCAGTAAAGCCAGGTACATGGTTGATATTGCTCACTGACTCGAAATGTAAAAAAGGCTCTCATCTCAACTTTGTCCTCCCACGATTGGCCACCCCCACACTGAAATTAACATCAGTCATCCTACCCTCTACAGGCTGTACGGTCCCACTGCCATGCCAAAGCACAATCTATTAGCTCCATATGCTAATTGCTGAGTATTTGAAGAGAGAAAAGGGCTCCCTGAATTAGGAGTCATTTAGCGAGAAACTGACTTCAGCACAGCACTGTGATACTGAGGAGCTAATTTCTCTGCTATCACGCATAGATCTCTAAAAGTGTAATGCAGAGTGAAAACGTGCTCTCTCCACATTATAATGCAAATTCAAACCTTCGAGTAATTACTATGGCAGAACAAAACATCAGCAATAATAGGTTCAAAGTATTCATCAAACAAGAAACAAGAAAAATACCTTTGTGAGAAAATATGGCTTTTGTCTGTGTTCAGGGCCCAAAATCAATGTGTACTAAACAGCACTTTGGTCTTTGCACAGATTTTAATTTGTCAGACAAGAACTTGACTCAGCTGTGTTTCTTTCAAAGGGAACAGAAACAAATAGATTCCTCAGTATTGAGGAGCACAGCAGGAAGTATTTTTCCCCACATACACTGGTGCAAACAATGGGGGCAGTGTGTGCCTTTGATCAAGGGCATGTCTGTGTTGATGACAATAAGAAATCTGCAGGCTGTCCCAAGAGTTTTGTAACCCTACCTTCAAAGCTCACTAGTTTTTTCCCTCTCAACATCATCTTTTCTACACCTCTTTACAGTGTCGACAGCATTATTCTGTTTGCTGAGATTGTTAAGTGATACAAACAGAGCATCGTATAACTGAGGCTGCTGATTATAAAATGTTGATGACAATTTAAAACAAAATTAAAATATATACATCCATCCATCCATCCTTTACGTATACGTGTTTATTCCTATTTAGGGTCACAGGGATCAGCTGGAGCCTATCCCAGCTCTCCACCCTGGACAGGTCACCAGTCCATCACAGGGTAAAATCTAAACAAAGTGAATACATATTTATTAATTAGTCATACTTTTTTTTACATAATAATGATCTAAGATAATACTATAGCTGCATGATTGCAGTGTAGTCAGAGTGTATGTGTATATGTGTGGGTTGTGTTATTGGTGCAGATGTGATGAGTGTGAAAGGCCAGTTTCTCTTGATGGTTGAGTTGTCCTGCGGCCATCCACTGCCACTTCTGTATGCCCTCTGTGTGGGCTGTTTCAGCAAGACAGGCATAAAGCGCGATCCTGTATGACTAGACAAGACCCTAGTGCTGTGGCCTGGTCAAGGCCTGGGCCATTGGCACCAGCTGGGTTTCTCTGCCATTTGGGATAGTATCACAGTGTCAAGTTATAGTGACAAGACACTGTAAGACCACTGTGGTGGTATCACTGAGCTCTCTCGTTTGCTGAGACATGTGACTCTGGAGATCATCTTGATCTAACTGGCAATAACCTGATCACTCTAATTAGGCAGATACTTGTAATGTTTATCTGTGTACTTGTCCTACAACTGAACCTTGTGGTTTTAAGATATAGAGCCTTAATTAGGAATCTTTCCAATGTGCTGCCCTTAAATAAAGCTTTATTTAAGACTCCCATTAGGTTTTAAGAGCTGGCAAATTAGTAGGTCCTTAAATACATGTATATGGGGATTCAGTAGGCATGCAGTCTTCATCATGGGAGGCAAATGCCAATTAATAACCAAAAAATGGTTGTTAAAAAAGAAAAAGTTTTTTATATCACTTTGGAGAAAAGAAGTTATGGGAGGACCACAGCCCTTTTCAATGAAACCCACTATGTTACAATTATGTTACTGTGATGCTATAGCATGTTAAAATGTGATTTTAAAAACTTCTGACAGGCACTCTATGTTTACATATTCAGTCTCACTGTCAGCTGGTCAATAAAACAATAAAACACAGCAGTGTAATGAAAAGAATAGGCCCACTGAGCCAGACAGAGCCACAGAGCCAGCTCAGACTCTTTAATCCAGACACCGCTTTTTCTTTCGCTTCTCCTTGCAGAGTGCTCTGAACCTGCTGCGAAATTGAATTTTCCACCACCGTGTGTACGTGAACCAGCCAAGCACTGCATTGTCAGAGTACTCAATTAGCTCCCAAGGCGGAAGCCAAAATGTTTTCCAACAGCAAATGTATTCTTCACAGGGCAAGTTCTCATTAGCATAATGCTTCTTTTCCTATAGCATTGAGTTAGAGTGTCTGCCCAAGGTTGAAAACAAAGCCGACAACAACAGCCTCAAGCTTTAATATCAGTGTCCCTCCATGGCATATCATATCATACTTATGGTGAGAGTTGGCTTCAGTGAAGACAAACGTTAACCTCTGTGTAAAATATCTTGATTAACTCGATTAACATTAGTACAGAGGTAGGCAGAGGTATTCTGTAAGGGCTGCATTTCATCCATTTCTTTCAGACTTTTTTTTTTTTAATATCTGAACTCACATGATATAGAGCACAATCCAATGAGTCCCTATTAACTCCTGAAAACCGATGTTGAAATATTGTCTTATTTTTCCACTGTAAAAGATGAACATACAATATGTGAGGCCTGCAGGGAGAACAAAAGAGATTCAAGCCGTTAGAACCGTATTATACTGAGTTTAGTTCTAAGTTTGCAGAAAATGATTCATATTGTTTACTGAAATGTGCTGACATTGAAATAGTTGGCTGAGGCACTGGAAATAATCTGCGCTGACAAGTAGCTAAACAGTTCTCTGACAAAGTGACATTGAAGGCACACAACTATATAAACTTTTCTATTTATTTCCAGCTGAATGGCTGAAAGGAGGCAATACAAAAGAAAAAAACATAAAGACAAAGTGTGTCTCACACACTGAAGACACTGACAACCACTCTTAGTTTGAACCAACCCACTCACTTTTCTTTGAGAAAAGTGGCACTGTGGCAGCCATACAGTAGATGTGGCCATACAGTAGCTGGCCATACAGTCAGGGCTTTGTTATCTTTCCTTCCACTGCCCTATAGTGCCTTTTGACTCTCATTATTAAGGTGCCATCGACTCCAAATTTAGAGCTCTTGTGTTTGTCACTAGCCCTGGAGCTTGTATATCAGCTCTAAGACACACACACACCCATGACAGCTCCCATCACACAGACAAGGCATGGATATAAAATAGGACGTGGGGGTTTTTGTCAATGGTTTGTGGTAGTGGAAGTTTCACTCAGACCTCATACGGGTGTAAATTTTCCTGACAGCCTTTTTCACAGAGGGTCCTGTCGCAAAGATTAGGCTGTGATCAAAAAGTGAGACACAAGCGTCAATCTGCCAAAGCAGCTTAATGTAGGACAAAAAAACAAGGCAAGGTGACGTGGGTAATGGTGTTTTTGTGTGTGTAATTTTCATTTTTGAATAAACCTTTTTATTCTTTTTTTTTTTTTTTTAAACTGAAAAATATTTTTTCGAACTTCTTTCAAGGGAATCTAATAATGAGCATGCCAGTGGATATAAAATGAAGCATCAGTTCTATTTTTCACAGTGTATGACGACTGATGAAATTATTTGATGTGCTTACCATAAAAAATGTGAAATTGGCAAAAAATACTGTTAATGAGTTAAATTGATTTACTTCATAGTGCTGTAGCTATTCAATTTGAAGCTGAAGTAATTAGAGAGAAGAAGCGCTGAGAATGAATGGAACTGGCTGCTTTTTCCCTCAGTGGAAATCAGCCACAAGAACATACATTAACTTTGAAATGTTAAGCATAAAGGATGAAATTAGAAAATATTAGCATCGTCTGCTGTTAGAATCCCCGAAGGTTAAATATTAACTAGCCATGTATATTTTGGCATACATGTGATGTGTGTGTGTGTGTGTGTGTGTGTGTGTGTGTGTGTGTCTATAAGCATGTTCTTCTAAGCGGGCACTTGTGTCTGCTATAAAGCTTCTGAGTTAACCTTCCTGAGACTTTTAATAGAGTACTCAGATTACTGTGCTCTCTATAAGGCAGAGACAGCACCAGGATTAACCTTGTTTTGAATTGTGCCATGTGAGAAAGATTGGTTGACCTCACTGTGACCTAGGCTTTGGACAAACCATCGCACATGATAGAAAATGGCTGTTAATGGACTTCGCAGTGCCAAGAAACATCCTGATGACATGCTCGTGTTTGAGATTAATATTGTTTGCCTTCCACTTTCACGACTTGCTCTAGCTTCAAATTAATTTCCTTCTTGGACAAGTCATTTTGGCATCTGTCTCTTGGCAGACCTTTGCTAAAGCAGTTTTTTTTTTTTTTTTTGCTTTTAGACTAACTAAGAAATAATTTTGTGATTTGTTAGCCTGTCTTAGCACTAATAGTCTGAATCTCTATAGATGGGAGTCAACACTTTCTGTACCACTTGTGTCAGTATCCCAAGTATTTTGAAAAGTCCTGGGATGAAGTATAATTTAAACAGATCCAGAAAGACAAGTAAATTCTGTCCTTCTAATGGAATCGAGAGGCCTGTTGACAAACGTTTTGTAGTGTTGATGAACAATGTTGGTGTTTGGACCGAACATGGTTCTTATTAGTTCATGAAAGAAATAGTCATCACAGGGAGAGGAGAAGACTTATATTTAATCCTCCCCATTAACAGAGTCCACTGCCTGGGATTGGGGCAGTTGGCGTCTGTGTTTGAGATGAGCTGCACTTCCTGCGAAAATGAAACAGGATGATGGAGATCAGTGACAATATCGGCTGGATAATCATGCCCAAATCACAGCCATCTGCTCTCAATCTCCACCCGATCTACACGCACTACCATCAATCCGTCCCTACCAAATCCCTAAATCCCGACAATCTGTAGCACTCAGTTTAGGACCTCTGTTAATCCCCCTAGCAAGCACACATTACTGGACAGGAAGGTCCAAGATCCCATGGACCTTGGACTCTTCCTCCCTCTAGAAACCCAATTTGGTCCTTTATGTGCCGTTTTTATTCTCCACATCACTGATCCACTGCTGTTTGACGGCCTCGTCTTAAAGCAAGCAGGTGTACATGAACTGCAGCAAGCAAAATAAATATGCAGTTTTAGAATCTATTTATTGAACAACAACTGGAAATACCAGCAAAGCAGAGTGGATATGCAAAATGAGAGGACTTACTGACTACCAAGAGATGCCTCGTCGGCAAGCCTGATGTGGGTGGAATATGCTTGTTTTTTTTGTTTATAAATTTGTTTCTTTTGTTTTGTTTTTGTATGGTGTGATTCAAATACCTATTGCCACCACAGAGAAGGGGATGTACTGTACCAATACAACATAATTTACTTTTCTGCTAGTAAGAGTCAAAGTATAATTAAAAATATTGCACCAGGGAGATTCAGTGTTTCTTTTGCTCTATTTGAAGCAAAGTGTTCCAACCTTGTGGCTAAAGGGCATTTCCAAGGGACCTGAAATACCAATTGGTTCAGTGTTGAGTCTGATAGGATGAGGAATCTTGATAAATGAAATGTACCTTGACTCTACCTGATGAATCCATTCGGCTGCAGCCCTCCCAACATTTGCCACTGTTTGTGATTGGTGTGACCGCCAAAGAGTGACCTATACTTTTCTCCTGAAGATTAATACAGAAGGTGTTAAATAGCAAGCAACAGATTCAAACCCCTTAAAATTAATGTGGAAAAAAATGAAACAGCTTCTCCTTGACACCCACACCACTTTTAACATAATCTGATTTATAAAACAGCACACTGTCAGGAAAAAAAAACCAAAGAACACTCGTTTTGTGTTAGCATAATTTTGAGCTCCGCTAATATTGTAGTTGTTTATGTCAGCCTTTCCTATAATGCTTTTTGTTTTGCTGCTCTCCAACTAGACTGTAAATCTATGCTCATGAAACACTGGGGTGACTGCCGCATTCTCTAGCTTTATCTTTCCTCCTGGGGCCATGTGAAGGTCTTTCTGGCTGTATACATGCCACGACAAGGGGAGGATTTCCTCCAGTACTCTCAATATATCTTTCCTCAAAGGATCATTGAGGGACAAGTCAAAGGAGCTCTTCCCACATCACTTAACCTGTCACCTTCAGAGAGGAGGGGGGAGGGGATCTTTGTTATGTTAACCATACCAGAATAAAGATCTTGGTCCCAGATAATCTTATTTTGCTTTCTCTAGTTTAGTTGTCATATTGATTTCTATAAATGCTCTAAAAATAAGATAACGGATGACTACAGCTTTTTAAAAAGTTATCACAGTTGTTTCTGATTTTAGAAAGCTGAAGCCAAATGCTTCACTTTTTGGTTTAGTTAATTCATTTCAAGTCATTACAGATTTACCACAGATCAATTATGGCTGTTAGTTTAATCTTCATTTAATGGTTGTTCACAAATAATGAGGCGACCTCATTCTCAGCCATTAACTTCTTGATTTGGTGACTTTTTCATCTCCATCCACAACTTTTTCCCCCTCTCCCTGGGGATTTGTAGTTTCTGTGTGTACTCTTTCGTTTGCTTTATTGCCTTGTTTATTCATCTTAACTTCAAATACACATAGTTAAGCTCAAGCATTGACTGTAAACATACCAGACAGACAAGTTCTTGTCCTTGCTGAACAAAAAGACTGACCGCCTCATAGAGGGGAGCTTACATTCTTCACATCTTCTTTTGAGACAGTCTCAAAGACACTGGAAAACACCTCTTTTTTTTTTTTTTTCTTTCAACAAAAGTACCCCAAGAGCATTGAACTTAAGTAGGATTAGACTGCAGAATACAGTCACATTTGTTTATGTAAGTCTATAGACTTGGTACTCAATAGAAGTCTGCTTTTTCTACTTCGAGTCAAGAAAAGTCCTTGAAGGTTTCTTTGGCTGTGTTGTCACCAAAGAGGTTTATTACCATTTGACATTCCTCTTTACCTATATGAATGGCGATTAGTATTCTTTGCAATGTCTGAATAAAGAATATTAAGATGAACCTTTATTTTTCCCACAGCGTGGAAATTCACAGTCACAGCAGACACAAAATAAAAAATAGGAGCAGAATAGAAAAAAATAAAACAAGGTATTTAGAATAAAAATAAACTAAAAATGGAATAAAATATATACAAAATAAAATGTGATAATATTGCACTTGGTATGTTGTACACTCTATTGGTATTGAGGTCAGCTGGGGGGTCTACCAGGAGCAGTGCTGCTTGTATAGTCTGATAGCAGCTGGAAGGAAGGACCTGTGGTAGCGCTCAGTCACACACTTGGGATGGAGCAGTCTGTCAGTGACAGTCTCATGCATATTATAAAACTTTAATTTTATTGGCAAAAACAAGAAACTGGTTCAAAAAGTATGGGTATCCATATAAGTGATTCTCTCTATTTATATAAACGATTGTCTATTAGAAGACTGTGAGGGTCAATATAAACATTTCCAGACCTTCAGTATTGGACAGATTTACCTTTCCGTTGACAGCAGGGATGATACAGTGATAAATCTGAATCCTATTTAATTTGAGCCTGGCTCAAGTGTTTGTCTTGTTGCGTTGCAGTTATGTAACTGGAAACCTAAAATGCCGTCCTCCTCCAAGAATGTCTCCATCAACATTTTGTATTCACCCAACTCAGTCCTGTTTGCTTCACAGCTGTGAGTTCAGTAGCATTAGCTTGAGATGACAACCCAAGTTACTTGGTGTCTTTTGTCAGTTTGTCCCGCCATGTTAGCTCTGCTCTGTACATTTTCCTTTAAAACTCTGTCATGAAATATACCCAAGGACACCATGTGCAACGTCTGCTCCATATATAAACAAGCAGCAGCTGACAGCAACTAAGGTGTGTTGGCCTTTGAAACATCTTAAATGCAGTGCAACATGACATTGATTAAGCTCTGCAACTCTTTAAAAAAAAAAAAAACGACTGTGCATCTCATATTTCTACTCTGTGATGGAGAGAACGTGACAAAACTGATTTTTCTCTAGTTGATTATTGTAGATTAAATATCAGTAAGTTATACTTTTCCAAAGAATAGTTATTGTTGTGCCAGTTATATCTGGTTTTATATATTCATGCAACTTGAACGTCCAGAGTCTGCATCTGTGTGAAGTATCTGACAAGAGATAGCGAGAGCTTGCTGTCTACAGTAATTTTTTAAGGAATTATCTGGATGAATTTCTTTTGCTCAGTAAATTTTCCTAGACTTATAGAAAGGATATGCAACTAAAAAGGCTAGAGACTTTAGTATATAGACACCAAATCTTCACTGTGATTTGGGAGGACTTAGTGTAAGTTGCTATGGCAATAAGCGAAGTAGGGATGTTGTTAGGGGAATTCAATGTGGGGTGCGATATGGATGACTAACGTGTGATGTGCTCAACTAGCTTTGTAGATGTAGAGAACATACCGTTATGCAAGACTGAGCCTCCATTTAGCACGAGCTGGATTAGCTGGTTGCACATATACAGCACTCCCCTCTGATGCTACTCAGGGGTTGTTGCATGGAACACACTTTAATAAAGCTGACAGCAGGAATATCCAATTCTGCCTGCCCATTATAGTGAAGGAGTTCTTTCACTAACGCTATTAAGGAAAACAAATATTTTAGATAGACAACCCATAGCCTGTGGGCCGATGCACAAAATATGCTCCTGTATGAGCCCTGGTTCAACACTCTGTTGTGATTTCATGTTAATGTATGTAATGCTCTAAAACTACTGGTATATTTGCATTGAATGGCTGTTGTTTAGAGTTGAGACACAGTGTTTTCAGATCTTTGATGAGGATAAGTAAAAGGAAAATCTTATTAAGAGAGTTATTAAAACTAATGTTGTTGTTGGTGATGACACAAACATCCCTAGCTAAAAGGATTGCTGCTGTATTCATTTTGAATTCATAGGTCTCTGGCAGGACTGTGCTTATTAACACAATGCACCCAAACCAGAATCAAGAATTTTCAGTGACCGTGACATAAATAATTGTAATACCATTAAGAATAGAACGAAGCTTGCAATTGAAATCCTCATGTTTCAAATATTCCAAATAAATGCTGAGTTATGCCCATGCATTTTAAAAAATAAAAACAAAAAATAATGAGCCCCATTTACAGTCAGTCCTGCAATAAATCTTGCTTATAACTGCACTGTAGGCAAAAGCTGCATTTAATCAAATTTTCATTTAAATGAAAATCTATACTTTTAAATGCAGTGTTAAATAAATTGACTTTTATATTTACAGTGCTGTGCAACATGCATTACAAGACGGCTACAAAGTCAAGGTGATCATCTGAAGTACTGCAACACCAACGACTATTCTTGGGTAGAGATTACTACGACTGGCCCAAGAGCCATCTATTTAAGTGACTTTATCATTACCAGACACAGAGTATAGATTCACAGAGTGAAATGGAAAAGCTGGGAAACTAATGGCACTTGACAGATACTGGTGTCAGATAGCGTGCTTATCTTTCTAATAAGTGAAAAGAAGGCATTTTCCCCAGATCACAGTGTGTGTGGTGAAATGTGTGGTAGTTGTGGTGTGCAGTTGGTTGGTTGGTGGTAAGAGGAAGAAGGTAGTGAAGAGAAGGATGTAACATAATGCAACAACCCACTCCTTCAACCTCACACCATTCATTTGCAGTGTGTGGTTAAATGTTACTCTCCTTCTTCCAGTTTTTCTTAGAGGGAACATGAAATGTACTGAAAATATGAGTTTTATAATAAATTGTCTACATAACATTTCTTGTTCCTTTTTGCCACCTCTTCACTTGAAAGCAATAAAATCACCATGACACTCCCCAGAGCAATAGATGTGTCTTTGTAATACTACGGGGTGAACACATAGTACCAGAATACCTTTAAAAAAAGCAGAAAATAACAAGTGGTACTCTGAATGGCACATTAAAGTTGATTGAACCAAATTTGTCCAAACCAATAAGTTACTTGATTCATTTTTCCATCTGAAGTTGGGCCCCTCAGTTGGCAAGCAGTCGGCAGCACACATGCTGCTCCCTACAAGGTGGGCGGTTGCACCATACTATTGCTAATTACATTCAATTACACAAGGTCAGTGACTAAATCAATCTTTGACAGGTACTTTTCTTTGTCATGCTATTAAGTGACGGGTAACACTGAACTGGAACCTGTAATTTTAATATTTTCCAAGCGTCCCTACATAAAAAAACAAATACAACTGGCACAAAGAGAAGCAGAAAGGAAGCTGTTATGTATAAGCCTTCCTCTCAGCATCACCTCATGGGGTAGCTACTTTGTCATGAATGATGGACCAGTGGAACAGGGGGTTTGCAGTTCTACATTTTTTTTTTTTTGCACCAATCTGAGACTTGAGAGAGCAGCACCGGAGATTGCATTACCTCCCCAGTGGCTGTTTACAAAGCCTAAGTGATAAGAGAAATGACTTACTAAATAACGAAGATGTCCCTGTAAGCTCTCTTCCTCCAAGTGGGGGTGTGTTTGTGTTTGATACACTCATCTACTAAACTGCTCTCAATTAACTGGGTGATTGTTTTCACCAGATTGTCCCCAGTGATTAGAAACCGTGTTCCCAAGTTTAAGTGTGTTTGTGTTTGCTCTGATCAAGGTCATGTTGGAGGAGAGCTTGATTAGACTTTTATAAGACATGTAACACATCATATCTTACCCACCGATACTGTCAGTGTTTCACGCTGGATGCTGTTGTTAAGATGAAATCTGTTTTGATTCAATAAACCGTTTATGGAGGCAAACTGATCTGACTTGGATATTTCTGATTATACACTGAAAATGCTCATAAATCTTACATCAGTCTATGAGGTCATTTAAATGGATGTAAGGACATACTGCTAAATATCCCAACACAATATGATTTCCAGGCTCTCGGTGTGTGTGCTGCATAATGCAGTTTCCACTACTACAGTATCATGTTATTGGTTCTTTAAAGCTACCAAGACTGACTATAGGTTTCCAGAGAACGTTTTTGAGTGCTTTTATTTCCTCTTCAGTAACTGGCATCCATTACTGGTATCTTTGCTATCATTGCATTGGTTTGCAATATCATAACTGCCATATACTATAGGGTTGGCATTTTGGATA
Organism: Mastacembelus armatus; assembly: GCF_900324485.2. Classification (NCBI taxonomy): domain Eukaryota; kingdom Metazoa; phylum Chordata; class Actinopteri; order Synbranchiformes; family Mastacembelidae; genus Mastacembelus; species Mastacembelus armatus. The sequence goes on along the minus strand of NC_046645.1, from coordinate 2,117,787 downwards.
TGTCTGAATAGCATTAAGAAGTCCCACCCATTATTTTATAGTTCCACTATCTCTGCTTCTTTTGCATTTAACAGGCAGTGCGGTAACACAGCCCAAAATCAAAGCTCACCCACTTCTCCTTGCTGCACAGATTAATCTGAGGCACTCAGCATGAAATTAAGAATTGATTATTGTAAGACGATTCTGCTTGGTTAACTTGATTCAGTGGCATTCGCTCATGCAGACTGACACACCATCCTGTCCTTGAGGCCCTGGCATTAATTCTGTTAAATCTGTTCAGGTGACCCCACTGTTTAAAGATTTACACTGGTGAGAATTTGCTCCCGGTGTCCTTGCCAATTAGAGCCACAGAGTTCACTAGCGACAGCCACAGTTCTTTGTTACCACAACAGAAGAAGAAAGGAACAATCATTCCATGCAGGATTTCATACATCTCCTCTTATAGTTGTGCTCCCCAGCATGAACTCTTTATTGTCCATCACAATTTTGTTAAAGGTTTGCTGCAGGCATGGGTGATATGAGAAAAGAATAAACAATTTGTAACCTGAGATTCCCTGCACTGTGATGGCAGGCAGTCAGTCAGTGACAGGTATGACAGCAATGTTCTCACAAGTAAAATTTCGAAGACAAAGCTATTCTATCTTTGATGAGTTGTGGTTCCTTCCTCACTGATGTAGCTCAAACTTAGAATTTCTCAATAACACGCCTCTGCTGTGATGAATGACTGCAATCATTTTCACATAATTTCCCCTACAAGTACGGCTAACATCCAGTATTTGTCACTATGTCTCTTCACTGGAACGTCTCTAACACTGTAGCCCAAAGATTTCCTCGAAGAAATACACCACAGGCATCAATACATGGATAAGCAACTCAGTGATGACTGCACATAGAACTGAGATTGCAGGTCTGCCTACCTGCCTGTCTGCCTCCGTGTGCCTCGTATGCCTACTGGAGGAAGATCACCCTCACACCGTGGTTGTAATGCTACACAACATGTGGTCCTGAGAGGTGCTTGAGATAAGTCTTAACATTGAGATCCATCCGGGGAGCCTAACTGTTATCCCTCTTCTGCCTCTTTCCCTATTTCTTTCTCCAACATAGCCTTTCCTTTAATAGCCTCTTTAAACTAATCTCAAAAAATCTGTCCTGTAGAAGATGATAATCAGGTTCAGCTCTTTAATAAGGAAAAGCTGATAAAGACTATTATTCAGATAATGACTGAAGAGGTTATAGTGGAAAAAAAAAAAGTTTAAAAATGTGTTTATTTATTTATTTCTCATTTACCTTAGCGAAGTGAATCTTTTAATGGACAGATTTTTATCTTTCATATTTAACATTCTGATCCAGTGTTGTGCAAGGAAATATTTAAGAGTCATATGGGATAGAGTAATACTGACAAGGCGATTTTACCTCAAAGCATTCAAAGTTTGCCGCAGGTACGCTAACTTTGCTCACTTTCCACACCTACATGCTGTCAACCAATATCCAGCAGAAATAAAAGAAATCAAGGCTTTGGCACTTTAGGCTTTCTTTTCTAACATAAAGCATAGCTTGCGGGGTCTAAGAAGAATTCAACGCAAGATTTTCTTTTGTTCCTTATGTTTTTTTCACTGTATTTTTTAGGTGAATAGTGGGTGTGGGTTAGATGGTTTTTCAGGAGAGTCATAGATAATCAATAGCAGCTACAAGTGGGTAGCTTATTGATGCTTTGTCTGCTCTTTACTGATTCCTACACCACATGGTGGAAATATGTGGTTGGCTTTCTTATGTCTATCCCCTCTCCATCTCCCCTCCCCATATTCAGGTGCTGGTGGTCAAATGACCACCCACTCACTGTGCTTGCTGATACAGTAATTCCACCCAATGCACTGGCTTGATATTTGTCAGCTTAAGGGCTATGAGGGGGCTCTGTCTGTCATTTAGCATGACAGTAGTGCATACTTATTTGCCATTCTATTTTGAGGCTTGATTGGCAGGCCAACAGCCTTGACATTCTTGCAGGCGTTGTGGAGCCTGTTATTATGCATACATTAACATTCTGATAAACACATGGTTGGCCATTGAGGAAATAATTACATGCCATCACTCTACTGTCTGGAAAGAGTGTGCTTTGTTGTGTGTGTCTGCATGCAGACACATTCATCTGCATGTTTCATCCCATAAATATGATCTCTGTTCCTGTAGTTCCTCCCCATCTATTAATGAGTCAGCAGCAGCCCTTTTCATTTGGAGCGCTCTGCAGAAGCTCATCACGTACCTTATTCCTCTTCACATGGTAAACAAGATTTGAGACATAACTACATAAATTGCTCTCTTGCTTCTGTCTCTGAGAAATGGTATATATACACACACACACACATATACATATATATATCTATATATAAATAGATATATATATGAATTTACCCTTGGATACCTTCATAATCTCAAAAACAATATGTTAAAAAGAACCACAGTGAATGGTAGTATAGTACATGATGTAAAACATAATGTCATAAAGTAGAAATCTTCCTCTCTATGACATATATGTTATGACACATTCGTGTCAAACTTTTAAAATCTGACTTTCATATTAAATTTGACAATTGACTCACAATGTTACCTTGCACCAGCAGGAAGACCCCACTGGGCTAATTATAGTTTGGCAAGCGACATATTGACTAACTTCCCAGAGGCCCTCAGTCACCACCTAAATCGAATTCTGTTCACAGCACAATGACACATAGTATCAATCAAGCAGCCTGTATCTCTCGACACCTTAGAATTATTGATGGGTCATGGCAGTGAATGATCATCATAGTGTCAGTGGGTTGTCCTGTCTAATCTGCAGAACTGACATTAAATCCAGAAAATGAGTACTAAAAAAAAAACAACAACAACAATATAAAAGGAGAAGCATTGCAGTGTTTTGTAGTGCATTAGTCTTAAGACTATGATTATGTGTCATGGTTATTACAATCTCCTCCCACCCCCCAATTCCTTGATCTGCAGCCTTGACACTTTGTAAAATATACATGTGTCAGCAAATGCAGTATATGCCATTCCCGGAGCACTCCTAAAATACCTTTATAAAACCATGAAGCAAACAATAAAAAACGACTAAGAGTTGCAAGTCTGGCAGAAGGTGTCAGATTATGCTATAGTCAGCCAAGCTAATTTAGCTGTTGCCCCTGCTCTTTTTATTTTTTCATTTACACCTGGTTTCATACATGTGTGTTTATGTGGGTTTAGCTCAGGATGTGAACTCCTGTGAAACCTACAACACCCATGAATTTTTATTCATCATCATGCTGCTTCTGTCTAAGAGGAGAGCCCTCTGGAGGCCCCATGGGGAGGAAAGCCCTGTAGTAAAAGTGCAAAAGGCAACATGGAGTATGTCATGCTGACAAGTAGGACCCACAGGTCCTCAGGGAGCCTTGTTGGTTAACTGCTGTCTACTAAGCCCAGTATTCGGTGCAGTTTAACTCCCAAGCTCCTTTTATCTTACAGGGCCCTCACCGGTAAATCAAAGACTGCAAACACTATCACTCCTTTGTACCTTGAATAGAGCTCAGGCACTCATGGGAGAAACAGAGCTTACGTGAAAGAATACCTAATGCCTGTGTGCCAATGGGGGCTGCCCGGCACTAGAGCGGAAACTGACTGGAAAAGTGAAAGCAATGTGATGTGATCGCTCTTTTAACACACAGTCCTAGTGAGAGTGGGGCTTTCAATTATTCAAGCTTTTTCTTTGCCCTTGAAGTGTACATTAGTCTTATTTCATTCTCCATGTGTTAACAAGCAATGTCTGGCGTGCTCCAACAAGGATGTGGCTGTCACCACCATTTCATTTCATTGCTTTTTTGGGGAGGGGTGGATAAAAGGCAAAGCAGAGTGTTGTCATCAGACATCAGCTAAAAGCAGCTATGGTGACAAATAAATGGAAATGCTTTTTTCAAAATGTAGCCTTCCATATTATAATAACAGACACCTGAGTATGCAGACTCTTGAGTATAGAGACAATAGCAATGTGTCATGATAATGGATTTAGCAGGCAGAGTGTGTGCACAGATGTAGATCTTTGCTAATGCACACAAATGTGGCAACTGGGGGTTTGTAGACTTTCATTTTGAATTTGATTTGAAAATTATTGGTCCATTTCTTAGAAAAAGAGTGTTATATTCCATATTCTGTACTGACGTGTGAATATGAATTAAGAAATGCATGTACTGCTGCAAAATATTTGTTGTTGGCAATATCTAAAGTCATTTCTGAGCAGTGTCATAATGTCATTTTTTACATTTATTTCATCCAGCTATTTATTATACATTATGTGAGAGTAGTCAGGTACAGTGGAAATGCCAAGGAGTTTCACTGAATCATGACATGGACTAAACTGTCAGAAATACAGTTTTCCATTATGATCCCACACGTAAAAGAAATTTAGTTCAGTTTCAATTCAATGTTCACTGAAACGAGAAATTAAAAAAACAAAACAATGTAAGAGCGTACATGTAATCTGTACCACAAGCTAGTGAAATATTTTTTAAACTCATGAAATCAGATGAATTCAATGTCTTTTCATAAATACATAAATGAAAATTTAAAAAAAACAAACAAAAAAAACATGTTGACCAGGTAAGACTACGCATTATAAACAACAACTCTGTTTATTTAGTATATTTTATCACGTTTATATCAAATACCTTATGGAAGTTACATAAAGCATTAACTACTGTTAGCAACAACATTTAACTTACAGCAAAATTATCTCCTCATGACCTGGATTTCAACAATGTCTGAAGACTAGGTCTTCAACATGTGCCAGCCAGCACAGCTTGAGTGCTTATATTTAGACAAGACTGCCGTCTGCCCCAAAATTACTCATGCTGTGACTCCCCTGGGATTCCTGTTAGCTCATCTACTGCTCCTTTCTTCAATAAGGCAAAGGGGTTCTGACCTTTCCTTGCTGCCTGTGGTGTTTGTCCTTTGCATGGTGCCATACCTTGACCTTTTCAGTCCTTTTAGTTTTCAGCAGGTAATCAATTAGCTGCTACTCAGATTATCACAGTCAAAGGTGAATAAGACCACAGTGGTATGCAATGTATGAAATATTGTTTTTAATGATTTCTCAGTTTCTCTAGTCCCTTGGGTATCTGGGGTGAACTGAGATACGAAATATGTGTGTGTAACTTTCTCTTTGTGTATGGGAAGTAGAGTAGATATAGTGTTATGATAGGATTTGCCCTTGAAGACAATGAAAGGACATAGGAAAGTGCCTAGGGAGGTTTTCAGAATGTTAACATAAAAACTTGGTGCTGTTTGTCTTTGCGAAGGTTTGAGGGAATGCAGACAAGTAGAGGAGGTCTAGGAGAATGATGGACCTTTAGCAAGGATTGAGCTGAGCTATGTTCATTAGCTAAGTACACTATCAAAGTCTGATAATTCAGTGTGTCTAGCCTTATCTAATGAGCCCATTTTTCCACCTTGTGTAGAAAGACTATATTTGGAACAGTTGATTGGATTGTTTTTTGTTTCCCCCTTGACAGTCTCTCTCTTAATGAGTCTGCAGTGTATCTCTAAAACGATTTTAGGACAAAGAACCTCAGCTTTTCTGCAGGATTAAAACATGCCCTCTCATTGGGGTAGTGGGCCTCCCTGGTGACAACAAAGCCTACTTGGTGGAGCATCGACCTTCAACCTGTAAAGGAGCCCAATAATCTGTCAGGACGGTAAAGCAGATACTCATGGTAGCCTCCTTTCGAGTGGGTGGGTGAGGTTAAGGATTTGCCAGTGTTTACAGTCAAGTATGGAAGTTATTTGGCATGAATAATAGTGGACTATTGATGTAAAGCTTTGGAGGAGGAGGACGCTCTGTGTGAGTCATAAAGATTCATGTTTGGCAGGAGGTAAAACAAAAGCACTGCCGGAGTTGATCGGAGATGACAGGTAGGTGGAGACTTGAAGAGGAAACCAGCCTGTTGCTGTCTGAAATCATACAGATAAAATGGGAAGCCTGTTCAGCTGAAGCCTTTTGAGAGGTGTGAGAGCAGCAGGGGTGATAAGTAATGGCCTGGACCATTAGGCCTGGTTGATCTGGTCGATGGCACTGGCTTTTAAAATGCACATCTTAACCCGGCCTGTTGGTTGACTTACATGTCATTTTTTCTTGGTTAATTTATTATTAGTCAGAACCGGTGCACAATGCTAGTGATACCTTTCTAAAATGACTTTATTATATAGATTGTCATGAAATTTTCCCCAGAGGACACATTTTTATGATACACTGACTGATAAGCATTGATAATGATTAATACATTGATTGACTTTACTTTCCCTTACTTACTGAAATAGCTCTATTGATGTGATGGTGGTACCAGGAAACAAATAAAACCCTCAAAAAAAGTTCATGATTTCCATCATTGTGTGTTATGTGGCAATCACCAAGCCGCTAGGACGTTAGCATCCTAAAATCCTGTGAGTGTTAGTTTTTAGCTCAAAGCATCTCTGGCCATAAGTCTCACAGACCTGCCCTCATAGCTCTAGTATTACTTTGCACCCGTCATGCTCTTACAGTAGTATTAAAACTTATAACTAATCCCATCCAGCCAACATGCTACTCTCCTTTTCTTCTCTTGTAAATTTATAACACAAAACAACACAGTCAACCTGACAATGTGCTGTCAAGAAGTAAAGGCTGAATTTACACTTAAGCTTCCCTAACATCCATCTGTCCACTGCACACCATTATTGATCGGAAGTTCCCTATAAACACAAGCTTTGAGTTTCAAGGCTCAGCACAAACAAATTCTCACACTTCCTCACACAAGCTCATATAAACCACTCACATGCCTGTTGTCAGGCAAACTCATTCCTTCACATTGCATATATTTTCTCTCTAGCACTCTCCTCCTGTCTCTCCCCATTCGATGCTCTTCTTTCACTCTCCTTCCCAAGGCTTTCTTTAAGGTGTATATACACCACTTCATCACACTGATGAATCTGGTGGGCTTCTCAAGGAGAGGCCGTCCGCATGTAACGCGAAGACAAATGATGCCTTGTGTCCCCATCAGCCACGTCTTATGTTTAAGGTGATGCAGAGAAATGGGTTGATTAAAAGAAGGTTAAGAGATGCGCTTGGGCCGTCACTCAACCATCTTGACAGATTGGTGACAAGCAGGTCAAGGGTGTTGTAGCCCAGACAGAATGAAAATGGTCCCCCAAGATTGCCCCCTCACCTACTGTACATAAGCCCACATACATGCAAACCTTACTCACTTTTTTCCCCTCACTCTCTCACACCACCACAGTTCAACTGGATTTATGACTATACAGGTGCCCGCTGAGAGACATCTCAGGCATGTCTTAATTAAGCCAGACATTTACTCAGGAACACTGAAAAAGTCACATAGAGGAGAATGGGACCTGAAGGGATGAGGATGTTGACCTTTTCTCAGTTTGTCTTACTGAATGATTCAAATTCACCATCTTCCATAATTCATGCTAAGTCATGTAGAATTTTCCTTTAGGTCAAGGATTACTGTGTGAGGAAGATAAAATTTTCAGAATAGATGTTTTTGTTTTTTACAAGGTTGTGCATCCACTGCGTAGATAACAATAACAAAGTATGTAACAAAGTTGGTAAATGAATATAAACTGGAGTATAGATGCTTTGCTATTTTACTGAAGACAACGAGTGTTTTCTCAGATAGTTTGTTTGACCTTGAACATACCATAGCCATGAAAAATAGCCTCGGCCAGAGAGAGAGAGAGAGAGAGAGAGAGAGAGAGAAAGAGAGGAAGTAATTCTCCCTGCAGCCATTCAACCATATCTGGACCAAAGATCCATGCTGTCACTGCAGAATTACATCCCAAACTCACATTTGCACACAAACCTGGATATATAATGAATGAGGTTTGACTCACACTCATACACATGACTGTCAGCTACAAATATGTACTAGCGGTATAAATGTCTGTGCAAGTGCCATATCTTAAATAGGCATATTCTGAAAGCTTGAGAAAATAAATTGGTCCGTAATTATTTTTAGGCAAGTGATTAAATACCAGGTTTAATTATGCTCAGCTTGAGTAAAACCAGACAAAGTAAAGAAACACTGAAAATTAATCTTTTTCTCAAACTGCATAGCTCCCTGAATACTAAATAGCTTTACTAAAAGCATATGATAAATGCTGAACTGGTACTGCACACCATTCTTAGCTAATTGTTAGAAAAAGGGGTCAGTGCTGCCATCCTGGATTATTTTACTATGGAACAGACCATGTATTGTATTGCACCTTCTCACATACACATTTACATGCAGTGGGATGCTGCTGGTACTGTGGATTGTGAGCTTAGAAGAAAACATGTATTAAGCTTCAGTATACAGCAGTGGTGAACACTAAACCAGAGATACTGTCACAGTGTTGTTTTGCTGAAGCTAATAATATTGTTTCTGATGTTCTGCAGCTGTTTTCTACCTGTCTTCATAATGCATGAGCTAGACTGCACGTCTGTTATTATTTTGGAAGTGCTGGCCTTCCAACATCAAACGCAGTGACTTAAGGGAGGAAGCAGGCACCACATCCAACTAGTATAATCTCAGCAGCCATCTGTCTGTCACCAGGTCTCAGGAGGGAAGACTCAAACCAGACAGTGATGGATTCTTACTTTTCTGGATTTCAATTCACATATGTGAGAGTACGCACACTCTGCACCTTGTTTAACACCTGAGAATTACAACAAAAACAGCTTATTGAATGAGGAGAGTTTATCTAAGATACCCATCACTTTTGCCCCCTATATTTTATCTGCTATAGGTTTTGCTCCAGGATAATACCTACAGTTAAATGCAGAGGGAAGATAAACAGCCTTGTGAAGACTCAAGTTGTATATTGTGTGTGACATGAAGGGACAACTGATCTCCCTCTAACCACCCTGTCTCAAATGACCATAACATTATGAGCCTGGCTGTAGCACTTGTGACATTTGAACTGAATGTCTGTGGATTTCCACACATTACTGAGGAAGGAGTTTTCTTTTCATTTCATTCAAATAAGATGAGGAGACGATCCATCTTTCAATTATTTTTTTCACCTCTCCCAGTGGCATCTGAGGTACGCTTATCTGAAGCAGCAGGTGCACAGAGCTCATTGAACCTCATCAGAAAGACTCTGTCAATACATACCAGCTGCCTGTGAACCGTTACCTCCATTCTGTCTTCATCCTTTTGAGCCCCCTAACCCCTAGCCTTCTGGGCTGAGGGACAAGCAAACCAATTACTTAAACCTGGGAAGAAGCTAATGTCATATATAGTGGGGTGACAAATTGCCTTGCAAGGGAAAGGTCCCATCTAGGCTCAATAAGTTCTTCCTCAAGAGCAAATGCATAGCGAGTGGTGCCATGAGAAAACAGCGACAGATTACTGGGTTGAGATGAGCATGGCGATATTGAATGGTGCTGTGGAGCACTGCTTCAGGAAGTGATTGCCTTTATGCCACCATCTTGTATACAACCGAAAACTACAAAATGTGAAGGAGGCTTTTTTGGGTTCGATGCAAGTAATGACTTTGTCCTTTAGGGAGAGAAATCCAATGTATTTGTCTCACAATACAGATCACTTGGATCAGAGCCTGTGTCGCTGAGGACACAGGCTCTGATCATTTAACTTGTGCAGTGTATCAAAAATATATCCTAACAGGAAGTCGAGATAAAGAGTTTGTATAAGGTCTGCAATTATTTTTAAATGCATAATTTTCCACCATATCGTATTAGGCTTAAACTAAACCCCAAATATGGGTTAAAATGGTCTGGTAGGCATGTTGCTGCATAGTGCCAGGGAGGTCATGGCTAAAGTAGAGCACCAATCTGCTCAGAAACACAGCTATAAGGCGGCATACTGTAATCAGTTTTTCTTTTTTCTCCTGAGCACTCACTAATTTGAAAATACATCAGAGAGAGCTTCATTATTTGCACAGGATTATTTTGATGGCCTTGAAATGCCATACCTGTAATGACAAACACTGGTTGACATGTTGGTTAATGCATTAATTATTCGTGTGTTTGGCCATTACTATAGAGACAGCATCTTGTGTGTAAATAGTGTGTTATACAATCACCAACTGTGAAGAGGACCAGGAGACTCACAAGGCTAAATCTGACATCACACACATGTATGTTGAACATGTCTACATGTAAATGTTGGTTTTTTAATTACCTACCTATGTCTCATGTACTGAAGTCGTTACCTCTCCAAAAGCTTCCTACAGAATGGGTGATATGCTTCCTGTGCCTTCCAACAACCTCATGTCTACCCTTCTGCTTTGGGTGTGCATTTTTAATTGTTACATCAAATATGATCTCCAGCTCATGACACTGTTTATATCATCTCATGTCTGGTTGTGATAGAGATATGAGGCGTTTTCCTCTTTCCTACCAGTAGTGTTCTGGGAGCTGAACAAATCTCTCTCCCCTTTATCAGGAGGCTGCAGGTATACAGTTCACACTGTATGTCAGCTAGGCTAGAGAGTGTCTAAAAGCTCAGGGGTGAAAAAAATGTGTTTACTGCAATTATCCAGTGTTCTCAGCTGGACTTGTCCACTCTCAGCCCACAGCTACTGTAGGCACAGCATGGTGGTGATTGTTTAAAGGCAATTACCCTTTCTTTTATCCTGAACAAATGTGTCTTATAACAAAATCTGCAAAATGTGAACCAAAATAACCGATCTCAAGTCAAGGCGTCAAAGAATAATCCTTAAGAAAATAACATTTTCAGGTTCAGGTCACAGAAAATGATCTTTGTCATTCTTTTACCACTGGACCAAACACTTTAATTACTAGAGAAAAAAAAAAAAAATCAGGGAAAATAATTATAATGGATTTGGAAGTTTCCAGTGTTTTTTGTAGCAGGTAGAGCCTTGTTTTACCTGCTGAGTGAACCTGCACTGCTCAGCAAAACCTCACATTTATACCAGATAAACCTAATCTGATTTGCCAGGTTTACTGTAGCTATGTGAGTAGCTCTGCTAGAGCATTTCAGGGTTAAGTGCACTGCTCCTGTGTTTCACTGTAAGTTAGAGTCAGTCTTTTTGAATAAGTTCACCGTTTCTGAGTGTGGTTGATTCACTTTCCCTGCCCAGTTTTTTTTCCCATTTACAGAAGGTGAACCTGTGACCTTACCAAAAGGTGCTCCCCTTTTATGCTATGGATTTCTGATGAACATGAATTGTGTGTATGTGTTTGTACAACGTACATTTTGAGGACCAGTTTGAGTGTTAGATCATAAGTATCTAAAAGTGTTTTGGGAAAATGGCTGGTCCGCACTTTCTCATGCACTCTGGAAGAGCTGTTTCAGCATCAAGACTTAAGGGTTAAGGGTAGAATTAGACTAAGGGTTAGAAAGATTGAGTTGTTATGGGGATAGGGAATGTAATGAGCATCATCGCAAAAATAGCTGTACGTGTGTGTGTGTGTGTGTGTGTGTGACTCAAACAAACAAAGACAAGCTACAACACAACATTGTTTTTTGGGAGCAGGAGATAAAGTGGAAACAAGGTAATGCCAAGGCTGATTTACAGCCTTTAGACACCTGATTAGAATTGATCCCAGCAAGGTCTACATTTGAAACATCTGCAGTAGTAATTGTTTCCCTCCTTTGTGTATGTGTGTTTATGTGTAACTGTTCCCCAAAGAGCCTTTTCCACTTAGTACAAACAAGTCTTAATTGCTGAAAATGTTGTGCTGCACTGCACAAGACTTGTTTAGACACTGTGCTCCTCTGGCAGGTGCTAATTGATCAACCCTTTGAATTTTTTGACTTAAGAAATAAAGAAATACTTGTTACTGTTGGAAACACAAATGTCTTTTAATTAAAATGTAACCTGCTAATGTACTAATTTACATGTGCTAAAGTTTGGCATCCAACCCTTTTGTTGATGTGATGTACCGATGTATTTTTCTTCACTCAGAAATAAGCAGGTACATATTCTCAAGTCTTGGGGAGTGAAGGCAGGTCCACACTGAAAATCATCACAGACAAAAGTGCCCTAAATGTTACTGTACCTTTAGTATTGAAAAAAAAAAAAACAAAACAAACCAAAACAAAAAACCTGAAAAATACAATTTGCCTATTAAGGACTGAACATCTACATGGAAGAAGCTGTCTTGATTATGTTGAGGACAAGTCCTCAGTCATTTGACCAAAATTACAGGTCACGTGGTTTAATGTTTTGGCCCAAACTTGTAACTGTCACTGCCATCATTTAATCCAGTACAAAGCACATATTTGGACCTAACCAATGGAATAACAAATCCAGTCCCTGAAAAGCCCCTGGAAGTTGGGCCGCGGCGGAGCTTGTATCCACAGAAGGTGAAGCTTAATGGAAGCCGGGGAAAGGGAAGAGGGAAAGCTTTACTTGAGATAGGGCCAAGGAGGAGTTGTCAGCTTTGATTTATTAAGTGCAGCTCCTGCTCTGACTGCTGGTAACTTGTCAGTCCCCACATAATGGATGGGGCTCACAGCTCACTGCTCCGTGATTGCCTTTTTTTTTTTTTTTTTTTTTTTCCCCTGGACCCCATCCGTCGGACTTCTCATCCATCGCTATCTTGCTCCCACTTCTAATTAATTTGTTATTCACAATCTCCACTACTTTTCCTGTTTGCCCGGGCACAGAAGACCCAGAAGACTGGTCTTTTTCTCCCTTTCCCTCTCCCCTTCATAACCCTCATTCAATATTCTCACTAGTGTTTGACAATGCCTCCCCTTGGTGTCAAAGTTGGCAAATGACTACTTCCCTTTCAATTCTATTCTTCTAACACAGTGTCGGTCCATAGCAATACAACTGCACTCATCATTCACTCACCGGAGATGCTTGGAAGCTTTTGTCTCTATCTTTCACAGGGGAGTCATTGATATCATAGGCTTAGAGCTTTACTGAGCCCTCTTACCAACCTTATCCTGTGTAGGTATGTTAGTCCAAAAAAAAAAAAAAATGTGACAAGCTTCTTTAGCTCTTTTATGTGCTAAATGGGCCTAGAGTGAATCGAATCCTTGGCCATTATCCCAAGAGCTCTCCATAATTTCAAACATGGACCTGAGGAATTGAATACATATTGATGTAGAGAGGCATGCTGATGAAAAAGGAGGAAAAAGAAATGATTGCATTGAAATAGCTTGGTTCTTTTCCAATTCCACAGCCCCGCAATACAGACAAGACCTGAATCATTAGAAACTTGAGGTTAGCATTGCCTACAAAACACAGCCTGCAACAAAGTACACGTTGGCCTGACAATGCACACAAGTCTTATCAATTCATGTGATGGATGTTCATAAACAGGAGTGATAGCAGCAACTGACAAAGACGATTACTGTTGTTTGTCTTCCAAATTTCATAATAGAGAAAGGACACAAGTATTTTTTTTGTATGCTTGTCAATGTAAATGCACCTCCTCCTTCAACATACATAACAAAAAACAAGCCACATGCAAGAGATATAATGTTTGAGGTAAGCCTCTGTGATGTTTCTACTATGAGCCCCCACACTGATCGAAGTCACACATACCCACATTTACACACACAAACATTACACCCAGCACGAGCCTCGCTGCCCTGCGGTGGACCCATCCAGCACAATCCTTCACATTCCCGTCCTCTGCGATTAGCTTTGTCTTTGGCCAGATGCGGTACAGCAGGCCTGGAGGATCTAACACAGTGTGTGGAGCTATTACTCAAAAACAATCAGTCACAACCCACACTGATTTCATGTTTCTTTGCTGTATTCATTGTACTTTATCTGTCTCCCAAGATCTGAGCAGTGTAGGATGACTCCCGTTAAATTAGAAGTTTTTCTTTTTGTTTTTTTCTTGTCCCCCACGATAAAAATGGATTTGTCATTCTAAATATCATGTTTGGTCCATATACTGGGTCAACTCCTGCAGCAGTAAGCACCATGGCCTCTGGTGCATTCAGCCATTGTGAAGGTTTACTGTTTAATTAGGGCTGACACTAACATATTTTCAATAATCAGTTAATCTTTTGATTTTCTTGTTTAACTTGATTAATTACCAGAAAATGGCTAAAAAATGTATAGCAATGAATCCACATTAGTTTTGATTGATGCAATGCAAACCCAGACATATGTCTTTTCTCTATTTTGTAATTATTGATGATTTTCTTATTGATCGACTACCAGAAAAATCACTTCTGAACAATTTCACAAAGACTACATTGATAAAGCAATATAAAAGTAAAAATAATGAAAAGGTTTCCAGCATCTGACTCTAGGTTTAAAAGCTGAACGGCAGCCTCAAAGACAGTTTGATGTGCCATGCACTTGCAGTCACTTACAGCACATAAAACACTATAATACACTGTGCAGGGTTCATAGCAGATATATGGAACAGGGAGGAAAAGTGCTATTAGAAAGTCATGAGGTAAACAAATAGAGATGTCAGTGTTGGACAGGTTTGGACGTAAAGGGAAGGAGGCAGATTCTTTTTCCAAGACAGAAATATTGATTTGAGTAACTCTACCCTACATTTAATGAGGTGCGTCATTTAGAACGACTCCTGTGGCATTCACAATTCATTTCTTGCTTCAAGTGTGACATAGGGGTTCATACTATTATTTGTGTGATTCTATGAAGGGGCAGTTTATCATTCATAAGTGTGTGGAATTAGGTATGTCGATAAAACAAGAAGAAATCAATAATTTTTAATGCTGTTGGAGATTAAATTAAAGTGTAATCATTTAAGTTAGCCTAGTCAAGATCCAATCCACATTATTACTGTATCACACACAGCTCAAAGAAAATCTACTTTCCCTCATTTAAAGGACAAAAACTGATTTATCTCCTTCTCTCGCCCCCTAAAATCAGACTTTTTGTCAGCATATGTTTAATAGTCAGAAGCTGCAGCCTAAGAAAATCAACAATAACAATACACTCTTTCTCCTGCTAAGGCAGATCAAGCAGAGGATTTTTTCCTCTCTCTGATGTAGGCTTTTTTTTCCAAATGTGAAGGGCAATACAAAAATTGCAAATCACACAATGGGTAGTACTTTTCAGGGTTGCCAGTAATTTACGTGTTTACTTTCCTTTATCCCATGCAAAACCTTCCTGTGAGTGCACACGTACATACTGTAGACACAAGCACAATTTCCTGCTCAGGTGTGGTAAATGAGTGTCAGTGAGTCACAGGGAACCTGGGTGATCTATAAATTTACTCTCACTAATGTTGTTTATACCTTCACCTTGACTTAATCCCAGTTACCTGTCTGCTTGTCTGCTTTTGACATCAAAAAGCCTACTGGCATATGTTCAATTAACAGGGAAAACACCTGTCAGTGAAACTTTTTAACTTTGTTCACTTTTAAATTCCTGCTTCTTGTCTTATGCCTGTCACAAACAACAACTTTCAAAACAACATAAATGCAGTACGTGCCGTATGCAAACCATTGCATTCAAGACACTGAAATCCCCTGACAAAAATGCATACAATTATAATATACCAACTCAATCAAATCCAGTCCAGGCTTTAACCAAATGGGAATATAACAGTTGCTGTGCCTTCATTAGGCTAAACTGGTGGGCTAAACTTGCATTTTGGGATTCACTGTAAGTTCTGTCTTGGGGGGGGCATACTGCTCATACAGTATGCTAACTGGTGATGCATCATGCCTTAATGCATTTTTGAAAGACAGATCCAAAAACCTAAGTAACAATTTCATCCATCACTGACTTTTTTCCAACTGATGACTATCTTAAATAAGATTAGATAAAAAAAAAAAAAAAAAAAAAAAGGTTTAGTCCAACTAAAAGGATAATGTGATAGAAATTATTAGTGAACATAAGAAGCACCTACTGATCAGTAGGCAAAACCTGAACATTTCTCTTGGTTTGTCCTGCAGGGACACAGGTGCCAATGCACCATTGAATCTAAATCAATGTTTTTTTTTTCTGGTGTTAATAATTTCCTCTGCTCTCAACTGCCTCTTAATTTGCTCAAGGGTCCTACAATTTGATTAACACATGCCTCCCCAATTATTTCTTAGCAAAAAAACTATCCTATAGTGCCAGTGAAGCAAGTCTTCTGAAGAACTATTATCATCAAAAAGCAGGATTTGTTTCCCTGCTTTAGTGAACTGTTCACTGACCGTCGATGAGGGACTGCCTCTTTCACTGACCAAGTATGTTATCCTCTGCTATTTCACTCAAATGTACAATTCCCAAGTTCATATCACTGACACAATGAATGTTTCCTGATTGGTTTTTGCCAATATGATCCCATTTCCGTCTTCATGTTAGCCAGTTGCCCCTTATTATTCCTACTCTTGGGTTTCAAAGCTATGCAAGGTGCAGCAGTATGTGACATCCACAGCAAACAAACGCCTTCGATGGCCTAAAGGTTCATCTTTGTACATTGCTCAAGGCAGATTTCTACAATCCTGGTGAAACATCCATTAACGTAGTGATTGCTGATGACAATGTACATCACAGAGGACCTGGAATTAATCAACCGTTGCATCACTCACCACTTGTCCTTGACTTGATTTTCTGTTCTCTACTGTTTCTTTGTGTTTTCATTGGGCCACTTTTTCATTTAGCCTTAATTCAATAATATTTTCCTGGTGTGATCAGCAACTGTTCAATACTGTTAACTCAAAACTCCAGAGCAGGTAATAAAGTATTCACTCCTGTGTGACTAAATCTCAGCTATGAGTGTTGGAGTGTGAAGATTTCTTTTGTCTTTTTGTTTTGTTTTTTTTACAACTCCATACGTTGAAGTTAACAGTCACCTATTTTATCACTCATTATGACATAGCTTTAGGTAAACTGTTCCCTCCTCTACACACTTCCTGAGCGCCTCCTCATCTCCCGACTTTTCTTGCTCACTCATTTGCCAGCCCTCGTTTTATTTTGACAATCCAATAATTTATACTCAGAAGTGACTGGGCCAAGGGAAGCAGTGGACGGTGAGCCAAAAGAGATAGCGATAGTGGCTAATTAGCCACAGCTGCTGATGGGACTGGTCCTCTCCGGCTGCCAGAGTAGCCTTGACGAAATTGTTATCAAATGCAATCAGAAAAGATGAGCTGTTTTTCACTGCATTAAGATCTCAGGCGAATTGGAGATAGTGAGTGGGAGAAGGACAGGTTGACAAAAGAGTGTTATGTGAGAACAGGTTCGTGAAATGTTTGGTGTGTGATTGAGTGCATGCTGGGAATGTAGCGAGAGGCAGACACACCTAACTGTAAGAGCACGTAGCTCACTAGTTTACTGAACAGGTGAGTCTTTCCTTACTAAACAAGCACCCAGAGGAACACCCTTCATCTGAGCATCCCTGCACTAAAGGTGCTTTCACATTCAACACAGTCTACCTTGCATTGCTTGCATCCTGTCTCAGTAATATTACAGCAGATGGGATATTATTTCCATGTTCAGCATATGTGTGGGCACAGTGTAGTGTGCCGTATGTCTGTGATTTGTTATTTTCTCCACGAGGCTACAGTCTAGTTGTCAAAAAATTTTGGTAGCATAAAGGAAACCTGTTGCTCACCTAAGAGCCATCACTCTTCATCAGTACAATAAAATACTACGTAGAGTTTATATAGAGCTCATATATAAATATATATACAAAGTCTGCATGAGGGACATAAGGGTCTCGGTCCATTTTGTCCGGCGAGATGGCTGTAATGAAGACTTCTAGAAGAAGAGGACCACTAACCTGTCTGCTACAATGACAGCAAGGCTTGTTACTCTTCAGAACAGGCTATAAATAAAGTCCCTACAAACGGAGCCACAGACAAGTAAAAAACACACAGTGTGGTATCATAGATAGTGGCATAAACATGTTGGTGCAGGGCACTGTGCTCTAAACTATAACGAGGTAATGCTGCATGTGACAACCGACACTGTTAGTAATGTGCAATTTATGGAATGACAGACAGTAGGTGTAACAGCATGCATTTATACCTTTCCTGGTTTCATTTTATATTAACTGTGGTCAAATGGATTCAGATTGGTTCCGCCCCCACATGAAACGCCTGTATGTAAAATGAAACTCGGGCTTTTTGGTACAATGGTGATCATGCTCAGAGTGATTTTCAGGAATCTGTGCTTGTTTGCATGTGGCTTAGTGGTTTGTATGTACAGTATAAGCATGAAATTGTATGTGTGTCTGTGGTGTTTTTCCCAGGTGTTTACCCTGGCGTTAGCTCTTGGTCTAGGGAGGCTTGTGAAGGCCAGACTGTTGGCAGCAGCTGCAGAGTGTCAGCAGATGTGAATTGTCAAGCGTTCTGTTTGGTTCATTAACTGCTCTTCCACTTGCACCAAACACAGCTGTTGCCTGGCCCACGGAGCAAAGGGAGATGTGCCTATGTGTGTATGAGTGTAAGTAAGCTTGATGAGTGTTTAGTTTATATCCATGCGTATTGGTGTACATGCACATGCGCATTTCAAGTCTGTCTAACAAGGTAGATACATTACTGTACCAGTTGAGGCCAGTGACTCATAGCGTTTTGTTTTTCCTCTCTCAGTTACCTCAGTATGGTGTTGGATCCTTTCTTTTCTTCTCTATATTGCTTCAATATTTCCCTGCCAACTGTTTGGTGCGTCTGCCAGCTAACCAGCCAAAGTATAGATTCAGAGTATTTTTTTTTCCATCTGTCAAAGAAATCTTGTGCAAGGCTCTGTTTGCAGTGTGTGATTCCTTACCTCACACTGTGTGAAGTGTATAAGCAAGGAACATAGTGAACACAGGCAATACTTTTGGTATTTTTTTCCAAAATATAATATTTGCAAATGCATATCAACAAAACCATATACCATACAATAGGCACGGACATATAATATGTACATATATAAAAAGAAGCACCAGCAATAGAAACAACAGTACAATATATCACTTTCTGTGATTCTAATTTAGTTGCAACAAATACAGTTAAAACTGAAAAACTTCTTGTTCTGTGAATAATTTAATGTTTTTCTTTCATGGCTGCTGTTTGTGTGTAACAGCAAACTGTAGATACAGTTTTTAGCATTAGATAGGAGACTCATTGAATTACATTTTTAAGCTACTCTTTAATTTCGCAAAGAAATACAGTGGACTGTGTGACCCTGTCACCAACTGAAATAGCTGCTCATTTATACACTAATGCCTTCGAAAAGTATGTTAACAGGATTTCTGAACCTTCCACATAAATAACTTGAGAAAAGACTGCTACTTTGTCTTTTCTCAAACACTGGTCCAAAGTCTGTGCCTGTCATAGCTGCAATAACACCAATAAATCCCTCCTTAGTGTTTGTGGCTTGTTGATAATTAAACTGCTGTAGTGCTCTATATACAACTATTATTACTCTTGCCATTTTTTCTGATGTTGTTTACTCAGACTGTATTCAACCATTGTCCTGGCTGGCCAGAGCTTGGTTGTGTATAATGTGAATGAAGACAGAATAAATATTTATTCAGAGCCAAGGTCTGTTGTAATTAACAGGAAGGCAGCTAGAGAAATTCTATTATCCTTCTCCCTGGAGTCACCAGCAGATCTGTAAGTCTCAGGTCAGCTGGTCTGGGTATGGAGATGTCTTGTTTGTACATGTCTACACACTGTGTTTGATGCATTCTTATGAATATGTGTGTATCTGCGCACATGTGTGTGTATATGGAAATATTGGCAGAAGCCAGATACAAAACATGCAGTCCGCAATTATTATAACTATATTAGGCTGGTATTTCTTCTGCCAAGACTCTAATTGGATGGTAAACTGCTTTTAATAGATAATGCTCAATGTATGAAAACAATTCTAAAGTCCAAAGTTTGGCAATACTTGTGCAATGCAATGTGCACATTAAAAATGGTAAAACTCAGTAAATGTCCCAGGTGTATGAGGTATTCATTGGACTGATGAAACCAAACAATATCAAATCCCCAAGCCAGAGCAAAAAAAGATAGCAAAGATTGTTTTTAAAGACACACCTTACAGCACATTGGCCCCAGTGGTCCTGTAACCTCAAAGAAAGTTAATCCAACTTTGAAATGGCACAACGCATGGAAGCATTTCTGACATAATAAACAAATAAAAGCTCGGAAGTGACACTGTAAAGTTTGAGAAATGAGACAGAGAGAAGGAGATGGGAAGAAATAGCACCGAGGACGGTGGTTTATAGCAATACCTTTCTTCTGCGCTGTTGTTGCGAGTAAAAAGCCCCTCCTTGTCTGCATTTTACTTAAATCCCTCCAGCCTAATTAGGTGAAAAAACATAAGATGTTTATGAAGCATTGGAGACAGGCTATGACAGCCACTGAAGAGCCATCGACTGCAAAAGCAGTGACAGGGTGGATCGACGTGCCCATAGAAGAATATGCCATACGGGTATTTACCCTGAACCTGCAGAGCTTGCACAGATGACATCTTAATAAGCTGAGCACTATGATACATTTTTAACAGAGCCAGTCAGTCTCTCTGGAGGACTGTGCACCAGTGCCCACATCTAATTGGGTTTTCCCTGCCTCCAGCATTACTGTAGCGTTACATTATTGTTGTATAAAGTTATATCCTTATCCCCTACTACTTTACTGAGAATTGTCCACCCATGACACCTTTCTTTTTTCTTTCTGCTTCACTGATTTCTTTTGCATTGCTTTTCTGTCTATTTTGGATGACATCACTTACCAAAAGAGAAGCTATAGAAAGCACTGAACCTTCATACTGCTTATTTAGTACTTTTTCTTATTTGTCACTGGTTCCTTCATTGGTCAATTTTTTTTTTTTTTTTTTTTGAACAGCAACACGAGTTGGATTCAGCTTTTCAGAGAATGGACCTTTATTGTTAGTACCAGGCAAGTGTCTCAAACATGTGCCAGAGCACAGCATTGCTAGCTGCTCTGAGTAGAAATACAGCTCTGAGATATTTCGCTTACACAAACAAGTGTCTATGGGAAGCAACACTAAAAGAATTATTAAAAACACACAAATGAATACAAATATAAATGTTAAAAAATAAGTACTTTCATGAGCATGTTAAGCAGAACAATGGAACTCTCCCAGCCTCCTCACAAATTGCTCAACTTATGAGGCAGCGGTGTGGGAGATAGATCTCTGGAGGCCTGGTGGTTTAGGCAAAGAGGGGGGAACATGTTCAACCTGCATGAGCTGCCAGGGAATCTGTTAATTAAGCATGCTAATGGTTGTAATTGTAGCTGGTGGTGAACCCAGCTGTTGAGGTAAATGCTAGGTTTAGCCCACTGGTTGTCAGGCTTCAACTTCGTATGTGTGTGTATATGCGTATCTGTGCTTTATGTGCAGACATATATTTCTATGCATAAAAGCAGCTTGAGCTTGAACACTAGAAAATTCCCTATTTTACCTGCACAAGTGCAAAGCAGTAGCTGTGGGTTGCACAGACTGTGTGGGTGTCTCTACCTGCTATTTCGGTTCATGTGCAAAATGGCTGGCTGAGGTGGTAATTAAATCACAGGATGTGGTTATTAATATATTCAACCGGTTACATCACAGGAACATGCTTAAAAAAAAAAAAAATTAAAAGTGCAGCACATGGTGATCACAATAATACATGACAACAGCTCAGCAGAGGGAAAGAAGAGACTACATACCCTAAAATATGACACTGTTACTGTTCCACCGTAATCCAACATGGGATTACTTTGGAGCAGACATTTACAAGCGATTTAATCAAGGTAAACACAGCGGATGGCCGTGCATAATGGCACAGGACTTCTCAAATCAGAGGCTGCACACATTTAGCGACATATGTGGTCTGGTGTCTTCAGATGACAAGAGGGATTTATTCAGCAGAAGGAGACACTTTAAAAATGTAGTATAAAGCAGATGTAGACAACAGTCACTCATAATTATTTATAGATAAATCTGAGCAGATTTACTGGTGTTTCTGGTCCTGCTTTAAACAGACCTGGTTCTGAGATATCTGTTAAGACTTAGACCACAATACCAACAACTTGCTCAAGGTCAAGAAATTCACATATTGTCAGAGTGCTGCCTGCCCTGGTTATTGTGCCACGATATAAATACAACCCAATCTGGCCTGGCTGCTGAATGGAAAGGAGGTGAGAGTTAAGTAATAGGCAGGAAGGGTTAAGGGAAATCGAAAGTTGAAGATGGAAGTTGAGTTTTTTTATAGCCTCTCTTCTTCCTCCAAGCATTAGGAGTAATTTCTGCAGCTGCTCCTAACAAATATCCAATAGGTTTTTGCCCTCTGCCCAGGGATTAAGGTTGTGAGTCTGGGCTAATGTCAGACCAATGCTGATCTCACCCAGGTTGGCAGCACGTATGTGGCGGCACCTTCACCGACAGGTGAAGTCCTCTTCAGCACCACTCGCCTTGTCAAACGTTTATTCCAGTTGCATTGGTTTATTTTATACTCAATTACTTTTTTTTAATATTTTCATTTTATTTTCAATTGGTACGCTCCAGGACACATGGAAGTGGAGTTAACAAGGTTAGAACTTAATGGAGGACACAGTAATTCATTAATTTGCCAAGTGCAAAGCACCTTTGTTGGTGCCATGCGTGTTAAATATTCTCTTTATCTTTGACATTTTGTAGAATGTCAGGAGACATTTCGGTGTCTGTTGGGCTACATACACAAAGAGAGAGATAATGGTACCAAGTGCAGACACTTGTCTCTTGACAGAAGAATTCTTTTTCATAAAATAATCACCAAAGGTACAAAACAACCATTTCACGGGGCAAAGAGTGCAACGTGTGAAATATAAATCAGGCTGGAAAAAAATTTCATCATTCCTGTTTGTTTTTTTATTTTGAATAGATTGTACAGTTGTAGCGATTCAAAATGTCACACTTTTTTAATGTTAAACGTTTGCGGTGCCCTGACGGTGACCTTCAGGAATGCAGTGGTTTTAACCCTGCACCGGGCTAAAAAACATCCAACGTGCAGTCCCTCTTTCTGCCACCAGGTGTTGCAAAACTTACTAGCCTGTTTGTTAATGTGAGTCACAGTTTACACAAATCCTGACCACAGAGCTTTTTCTTTACGCCAGTTTCAACTGTAAGTATGCATTTATTACAGTACGGGACACAGGATTGTCACAAGGTGCTGGATGTGTGAGCGTAAGCTGAGAACCACTTACAGAAACTACAGTGTTACACAAGCCGTGCCATAGTACAAGTGACAGTCAACAGTCGCAGTAACACTGGACTTCTGAGATAAAAATGATATTTTACCAAAAAAAACAAAAAAAACATATAGCCTATGATTTATTGTATATTTAGTCTTGTTTAGATTTAGAAGAGCATGCTACTTTACCTTCACAGCTATAGTTACAATTAGATGTGTTCAAACTACATTGTTTAACACACTGAATAATAAAGCCAGCTGTTTAGTGAGATCTCATGATAGAGATAGAACTTGTGATTAAGTCAGAGCCTGTGTGAACATGTCTGTCTGACATAAGACAGGGTGACAACATAGGGCAACTGAGAAATTCCAGTTTAAAATGCTTTGTAGAAGTTTTAAAAAGTTACATTAATTTGAGTTTGCTCGACTGCAAAAATAAAGCTGTTACTTCTCTTATAACTGAAATTAAAAGTCTAACAAGAAAGTAGAAGTTTTCTTTTTCTTTTTGAACACTGGTCCAAAATGGATTTTGCCCCACACAGTAGAAAAGAAACATTCATCATTTACACCGAGAGATGAGAAAGGAAGTCAGTGTGAGTCCTGCTGTGTTGTCTTAGCTGCTCACACTTTGACTGAGGAGTTATTAAATGTATGATAATTTACCATGGCTGTATCAGATGCATGCTAAGCATCACATAACGATATGAGATGTAAACTCTCCTGTGATCACCGCGAGGAGCCAACATCTATTAGAAATCTTTCCTACCATTCTGATAAACTGCAGTCCATTAATTAAAGTAAGGTTTTCTGTGTAGCTCAGATTTTTACAACCAATGTTCAATCACAATAATGGGCTATCTTAGAACGTGGCATCTGTTTTGTTTTTTGAAAACCTTGTAACACGCACATACTTAATCATAGCATCAAATATGCCTTGTCATTATGCTTTTCCATTTGTTTACATGCTGCTTGTAATTTTGGCAAAGTAGACATTGTATAACCAAGTCTTTTTTCAATTCTTTAAATGATGGCCGTTGCATTCGATGCATGTATAATCTAAATGCTTAATATTCTAATGTAAATGGACCATATTTTCCAGGCAATAAGTCACACTTTTTTAGTTCTCTGACTATATATGCGACTTATATAGTGAAGCGACTTAGATATGTGAATGTCATTTTATTTTAAAGTGCATTAGAATGCACTTTATTGACAGCTATACTGCAGATTTTAGGCTGCAGGTAATAAAGTCTGCAGCTGAAACAAAGTTTGGAGTGAGTGTTGGCATTAATGCAACCTGAGAGAGGAGGAGGACACACCGCTTCACCTTCTCCCCGATGTTAGCCAAGTTGTTTATTTAACGTTACTTGATACAGATGAATGAATCCAGTAATAAAGTGCTGCTTGTTTTTATGCCTGGTCTACGTTCTTTATAGGCTACTCCAGAATATATAATTAGAAATGCGACTTATACACCGAAGCAATTTATATATGTTTTTTATTTTCTGTTCTGTTTTAGCTAAAAGTGGCTAATATTCCAGTGCGACTTATAGTCTGGAAAATACAGTACTCATTTTGCATTTAAAGTCATAAAAATACATACTTCTATTCTTATTGTTGTGTCATCGTGTGCGGCACACTGTTCATAAGCAAAATAAAAAAAAAAATAGTAAAACAAGGCATGGGGTGGTAAATAATTTCCTTTGTTGCAAAAACCTGTGCATTTGCTGAAGCATAAACCTGTCACAAAGCTGTTGCTTGAGGCCTTAGGGGAATTAGACATTGATGCTAGTAATAACCTCTGTTGGAGTCAATAAGCAATTTTACGTTACCTGTGTGTTAATCACAGAGGAATGATCGAGGCAGGGGAAGAGGAAAAAGCTGTGGTTCGTAGTGAACAATGGAAATGTGTGCCATCCAGTTTTGTGTAGACATACAGTAACCTGGTATTCACTGACTGACAGATAGATACACATACACACACAGCATGTCCTTCCTCTCTCCTGTTAACTCCTGGCCTGTTAAACCTTAATCTTTTTTATCTGCCTGCACCGTTTGTGGGTCTTTTCTCGGACACTTGTGTGTGTCTGTATATGTGTGACTGAGCAGCCGTGTGTGTTTTCGTGTGGCCGTTTGTAATGAAGATGTCAGAGGGAGCTGATTAGCTGCCTGTTACCGTCTCTCCTAGGAGACGGGGTCTTGCCATGGACAGAGAGTGACAGATGCAGACTGTAGGAAAGAGCACTGGCTGGGTTTTCTTTACACCAAAACATTCCTTAGAGACACTTCATTAAAATAAAATGTATGTTTTTTTTTTTTTTGCATGTGTGCCTGTGTTTATGTGTTTTTTTTTAAAAACATACAATATGGTTATGTGTACAACTGGGTGCTGTTCAAAGGGTATTGGAGGTAACGCTGGGCAAGAGTGTAAGAATGGGACGTGCAAAATACCCACGTGAACTTGTGACCTTGACAGTGCTGCTATAAACCAAAGGTGGTTTATGCACTAGAGAGTCTCAAAGGTACTTAGACTGTCTCAGAGAGCCTGAGGACACAGCAACAGTATGAGATCAGAATCTGTTTTCTTGGCTTTGGGATAGCTTGTGATATTGAGCTTGGAATTACTTTTGTGTAATCCATTCATTCTCATAGCTGATTCCTGGAGGAACCACATTTTGATGATTACTCTGGTAATCTCTTCCGAAGGCTTTGGTATATACATCAGTGAGCAGCACAGTGTACAGCAGTTTGGAAAAGTCTCAGCGGTTTTGAGGAAATAAATGATGACAGCATGTAGGCAAAAGCAAAAGGTTAATGATTTTCATATCATCTAACCAGCTGTTATGTATACTGTTATTCAATCAGTAAAAAGCCATCGTAAGAAAGCATCTTTCAGTTGCATGAGTTATCTTAAATGAGCAATCAAAATGGTTTCGTCTCAATTTTTTCCCAAAACATCGCTCCAAATAAGATGCTATCAACTGTCTGTGCTTGAAAAGGGATAGGTTTTTGATGTATGTTCTGCCTGGAGGGGCATAAAATGGGCACAATAAGACAAAAACAAAATCAGTGGGAAAAGAGCAAAATGTGGGAGAAAGGAAGATTCCCCATTGCTATTGCATCCTTTGACATCAATCTGTGCTATTACACCTTTTGACACATAGTTCCATGTGACTATAGGGCCTACAGGCTGGACAACTAAGACAAGGAACAGGGGCAGCAGATACAAATGACCTCCCTCAGGCCATTCCTTTCATCCTGCAGGGGATGGGGGGGAAACGACAGCGAGGGGAGAAAACAGTAGAGCAAACACTTGGTGGAATATTTTTGCACCATGTGGAGGCAGCCGAGCAGACGTGGCCACAGAGCCTCCACGAAGGCACAGAGATGGGCTGAGCCCTGATAATGATGCTACCCTGATACCTGGTAATGATGGTCCTTAGGTGCAGAGACAATGTTGGTTAAACTAAGGGCTCAATCTACAAAGGAATTCTATACTCATAGAAATACATCCAGCAACCAGTTTCTTGGTTTTCTCCCTGTAAGCCTAGCGAGTGTCATTAGTGAGTGGCAGATGTAAAGTAACAAGCGCTGAATGCCTGAGTGCATACGGACCTGTGCAACAAACACAGGTGGCAGCAATAAGAGTAGTGGGCTTTCAAGTGCCAGCAATGGGTGAGCTATCATCATGTCACCTCTGTCCCTAAAAAAAAAAAGCACTGGATGGCCAATCTGCTTCTTCTCTCCACCCACGGAAGGTCATTTGCAGACTTTCAGTGCTTTTAAACAAAATGCGTCAGGCTTTCCTTTCTGGTGCCTTGATGGAAGTACATGTACGGGGCTTCTGCATAGGTAAAAGCTAAAGGCATTTATAAATATAAAGTTAATGGGTATTAAAGACTCTCCAGTAATGTTTAATTTTCAGAAATGATGCTTCCGAGCTGGTGTAACTTTTTTTTTTTTTAAATAACTATAATCAATTGGAATGTGTGTATTTCAGGTGTTCTTGTTCCGAAAACACTCCATCCACCACTACAGCACATTGCGAGAGGATGAGGAGACTGTGTGAGTGGGAGTGAGGAGAATTTGTTTTGTTCTTTGCAACTGCTAATGTAGTGACTGGGCTAGGGCACCCTGAAAATGAACAAACAAAAATGTTAACCTCATGCAACATGACATCAACAACCATTATTTCCCTCGCTAAATTACAGTCACTCAAACTTACAGTATATTTTCTCCCCCATTATTGCAGGTATACAAAATGCATCGTCAGACTTGAATCAGAAAAGCCTCCCTATTCATATCTGACTTCTAAGTGTTGTTGGAAGAAAGGTTTCTATTACCTCAGAGCTTGCTGACAGTGGATTATATCTGTTCAAAGCTGATTATGGTCAGAAAAAAGGCTTTCATTTTACATGCCAGTCCACTCAGGAGGCTTTATGATGGACTTTAGTTGATCTGTCAATTAAGCATCCATTCCCTGTTGAGATGACCTTCTATCAATACATGAGAAGCCTGATGGTAATTTTCTCTCACTGTTACAGCGTTAGTATGTGACGGGTGTTGTAATTGTGATCGCTGCTGCACCATCCATTACAGAGGCAAAAACAGATACACTGTGAAGGGATTACAATCATCACTAGCCTTTGTGGTGACCTTTCAACATGTATTGTGCTATTCTCAGGTTCATCTGGTGTTATTTTCTGTGAGTGCTCTACTGAAGTAGCTCTGTGAAAATGACTGAGTGTCCTTTAAACCCGTCTTTGGTGGTGAAATAAAGTGTGGACCACTTTACATGGGTCTAAATGTCTTAAAAATACATACATGAGGATGAGGAAGAGAGGATTTTTGAGGCTAGCAAGGATGACTGATTCACAGGAACGGGGGCGTTTTTAATCCGGTATGTCGCCTCTTAAATCCCAGTCACTTAATTTAACCTCCTTTTGTTTAATTAACCTCAGATTTCAGAGCTAATTAGGTTCAGGTATTAAAGCCAGATTATGCCTTTTCAGTCTAGCTGCAGGCAGAAGTCTGGATTTGGTCTCGCACTGCGTCAGCTGAGATGTGATTTGGCATGAGATTGGTGCTGTAAGGAAGATAAAAATCAAGTGACAAAAGAATGAGCATGTCTGTGTGTGAAAATGAGTTAGGATATAGGGTTCAAGTGTTGTGGCAATTCCGTCATGTTGAAACGCAATGGATATTGTATGTGCATTTAATAATATTTGTTATACCTTTTACACAATAAATACTATCACACTGCAGAATATGAGTAAACCAAACAGAACAAAAACATATTTTTATGTGGAGAAAAACTCATTAACAACCAATAAAGGATCAAGGTTTTCTATTCTGTTTCTTTTCAGCTCTCTTCTTTGTGACTTTGTGCCTGTAGATGATTGAAAAGTTTCCAAGTGAATTTGGCAAATTATTTCCTTTTCTCTGACCACACAAACAAACTACACATTCAAAAACTCAGTTCTTCTAAAATACAGAGTATCCGTATTCAGTCTCGAGGGTCTGATCTCCTAATCAATCAGCTCTCTTAAGTGTTCACAAACATCGTAGCCCCACTGAACGTGGGTCCTTTTTTCCTGGAACAAAAACGCTGAAATGTCAATCAGAACTATTGGAAAATTTGACCCCTGTTTTTAATAAGGCTCTGTAGGACAGCAAGGGCACTGTACTGAGGGGGGGCTGGCACTAGTATGTACTGCTCAGTGACAGAACATGCCACAAACAACATCCTCTGTTCACCCAATCACCAAAGTTGTCATGACATGCCTCATTAGCCTGAAGGGAGATCCATAGCAAGTGGTCCCTGGACTAAGCTTCCAAATCAATGCAGGGATGGGGTGACAAGAGCATCCACACTATCTGCTGGTCCACAATACTAGTGGTTAATTATTGAGGCGGTGATTGGAAATGGCCGAGCCACTTTTATGGATGGAGCATAAACAAAAGCAAATTGGAAACAGGTATTACACAGCTTCCATATAACACCTCCCAGAGGTTTTTGTCTGATTACAACAATCACTGCATGTGTCTCTGGGCAAGATAAGTGAGGCACATGAAGTGGTTTTAAAAGCACAGGCATGAACATCCATCCCCTCCCTCCATCTTTCCATCCATCGCTCCTGCTTGATCCTCTACTGCCACTTATCCATATTCGAAATTACAAAAGCCTCTCTTATGGGTGGCTTGTCACCCATGTAATGACAAAGTTCAAATGTGAATCCATCTGCACAGCTCAGAAAGCCATTGAAATCCTCTCTGAAAGTTGCTGGTGGCTGCAGCAACTACTGTACTGTCAATTTATGAAGTATTGGTGTCTAAAAAAACGGATTAAAATTTTGTGGCTGCACATTGCAAACAAGTTCAGCACTCTTGGAGACATGAGAGCTAAATCCATTTTGTAACATGCCTTTTTGAGAGGACTGATCGTTTTGAGTCACAGCAAACTGAGTTCCAGCATTTTCAGCCAGCCCACAGTCTGTAAGGATGTCTTTGTTGTGCACCTTTGCCTAGGTAGCTACAGTATTTATTGAATGTGGAAGGCAATGACTTACCCTTTACTGCCCACGGGTAAGCTAAGGTGGTAACATAGAGCATCACAATCAAGTCCTCTAACGGATATTAATTGCAGACAGGTAATTACGAGGTCAAGGAAGGACATAGTTTGCAACAATTCACATCCCATATAAATGTACTGCACTGCAGAAGCATGCGATGTCAGTATTCCACATTTAAGCCGTATTAATCATTACGTTTCAGACAATAAAAATAACCTGAAGTCACTTTCACAGAATGAATGGATCTCATTTTACAGCTCTTTGGTTCCTGCTTGAAAAGGGCCAGCAACATTTTTTTTTTTTGTATATGTTGAAATACTCAGAGCTGAGAGAGAATGCCAAAGCCTGTAAATCATTTAGTTTGTAGCTCGGCATAGGTGACTTTTTCTTGAAAGGGATTCTTTTGATTTCTCTGACTTTGCCTCCTCTCATCACAGCGGTGTCAAGCGTTTCCCACATGCACGCAAGGGCCCTGAAAATTCCCTTAAACCCGCACAAAGAAAAAAGATCGGTGCATGTTTTAGACTGAAAGTGCTTATATTTTCATACAGTTTACTTTCATGTTCCACACAGCAAATAGAAAAGTGCATTAACACAAACACACACACACACACACACACACACACCTCTTCATCTCCCTTACAGCCTGAATGCTTGAATAAATAAATCATTGGTATTGTCAAAGCTGTGCAGTTACGTTACCAAGTGAGGAATATTTAGTATTAGGTGGTTCTCACAGTAGGATACTGCAGTGGTATTGATGTTTCATAGCTTGCTTTTCTAAATCAAAACCACAGAGGCAAACTAGCGCACGCACTCACCTCATAAACTTAACACAGAACAGCAACAACAGAAACACAATGAACGGCCTCTCATCCAGGGCCTCAGTATAATTAACTGGAGAGGCTGAGTTTAGGGATTACTGCAGGAGGGGCGGCGAATTAAAGCTCAGCTAATGAGTTGAAGTTTCTTAATTTGTTCTCCCCCGTAATTCCAGAATGGATTAGCAGTAGCTTTAGTCGCCTCTTCCCACCGATTAGCATGGCTCGCTCAGTTTAGCATTTAACGGCAAGGAGGAGAGAGAAGAAGGGAACAGTAGGGATGGTTACACAGCTTATGAGTCAACCTGTTCAGTGGTAAATGCACAGCAGTGCTCAGCAGATAAACTCTTTCACCTACTTGGGAGTGAGAGACAAACATTTCCATTGTCCCAGTTAAATCAGTGTGATAAGGGACAATCTGGGTGTTTATTGTACTGAGATTAAATGAATTATAAGTTTGAATTTCTGTTATTGTTTAGAAAAGACTTGAACACAAGTCACAAGAAAGAATATAGAATCTATATATTTTCCATCTGCCTTAATCTCCCCCCCTTCATCTTCTTCTTTCCCAGCGTTACCTCTGCAGCATCAGGATAGTGGACTTAAGACTGTCAATTAGGGTTAAAAGGCTCTGAGGGTGGTGGAGTGCAGTCAAGCATGACAGCTGGACCTGGCACAGCACCTGATGCCTAATAATGAAAATTGACAGGGCTTGTTTTTAATTCTCCTGCTGCTTGGGGCCTTATTGCTGAAGAGCACAATACAGCCAGAGGATGGAAAACCACACCTTCAGGCAGGTTTCTCCATTTGCCTTATGCTCCTTCCCCTTGCATGCTGGAGTGAAATACTATATAAACCTTGAGTGCAAGGTTCTCTGAAGGCAGGTGATGGAAACTACCCTGCTCTGTATGGAAGCAGCACTGGATGTAAGCAGCAGCAGCAGCACATGGTTATGTTATTTTTTTCTCCTTTTCCAATGAAAGCAAATGGAGTCTGAGGATAACATGAAGTCTGTTTTACTGTGAATATGCAATGATGTGATGCTGCTCTTCAAATTACAGTGTGCCCTCTCCGCAGCATCTAATCAAAGCTTTAAACAATCAATAATGCTAGCCTTGAAAGCCTGAGAATGTTGCCTGGATAGTGGGTTTTTGCAGGTGCAGTACACTTTTCCTTAATGCTTGGATCTCGGAGACTAATGACAAAACACGAGAAAGATAAGCTGTGTAGATGCCAGAGACATAGTCAGAGTGTTTTTTGTTTTTGTTTTTAATTAATTAACAAATTTTAACCTTCACATACAACCACACTTATAATCCTATGCCATTGAAGCAATACGTCACATTTTAAAATGTCTTGTCATTCTAGAGAGTTGTGATGAACCGGTCAGTTTTTGATCTTGATATAAAGGTAAATTAAAGTCCATTAATAAGCAGTGACAAAATAACCCAAATAGAATAATAATAGGACTGAAACAAACAGTAGGTTTTAGCCTGATTACATGAATGAACTTCTTGCATAGTTTGAGAACAAAATGTGACTCAACAATAAGATGAAAATCCTTGCAAGGCTGCTGGAAGTATTTGGGCTCTCATACTGTCAAAACACCCAATAAAGTAGGTGAGAAGGTCCTGCAGCCAATTAGGGAGCAGTAAAACACTGAGACTCAGGAGAGGTTTTATTGTGAAACAGCTTCACTGCAACATCCTCAGATTATTTTTAGCCTCTGCCCCAGAGCAGAGGCTTGTGAAAGGTGTGTGAATATGCCCTTGCCTGGGAAATGTCACACCCGCACCGCAACATCAAGTGTTGAATTCAGTTGTAGCTTAAGGTATAAAGTCAAAACCACTCTTGGTCTAGAGCTGAACATGTGCACTCTCATTAGGATCTCTTGTACGTGTATGTGAGGAAAAAGAAAGGAAATGCACAGATTCTAAAGCCTGCGGCTGACAAATTAGTGGGTAGGTGCACCTCTAAGCATCGGTTGTCTGTCCGATTAGACTGACGCAGGAATCTCATTGGAGGACAGCTTTCATCAGATAACTCAATTGCCATGGTGACAGTCGTGTAACTCAGGATGGCAACAGTGGGCGGGCTTGTGGCATCCTGTCATACTTGTAGGCACTCTTATTGCTTATGCAGCCACGTACTGTACGCTGATATTGCTTTTGTTTATGGCAGCTTGTTTATTTTTTATTTTATTTTTAAGCCATGGATGGATACTGAGTGAGTGGCATTAAAGTGGTTGAGTGTGGTCATTTAGAGTATGTGAGGGGCCTTAGGATATTAGGGTTTCACTAATGAGAAGTTTGTTCATTTAGGAGTTTTATTGTGTACAGTGTGCCAGACATTTACGAGACTACAAAAATTACTGCACTGTGAATGTAGATTATGGGTTTGCCCTTGTAGGTATCACAGATAAAGTTGGAATCTGTGTGAAGGTCTTAGTTTGTATAGTGGACTTATAAAGAAGTGAGAAGGAAATGCACACGGGTCTGTGACAGTGAGAGAAAACACTGGTATTAAGTGAAGGGGCCCGTTCTTTAGCCAGAGGGTGCAAGTGCCACTGACCTGTGCTGTGACCACAGTCGGGTTGACAGCAGCTGCACTTCACACATGTTCCCCCAGGCCTGATGTGTCCACTATTCTTTAGAGATGATACCAGGCTATAGAAAGACTTATCAAGAGCCTGGGCACTAAAACAAGAACACTGAATTGTGTATCACTCACTAGCATATACTCCTACTGGCCTACCTGTCACAGACATGTTTTAATTTAATGTAAACATGGCAATATGAAACCTAAGCAAATGCAGAAAAATGGAGACTATCTGTGTGTAGCATAACTCAGGCCATTTGCTCTGCCTTCATGTTTGTTCTAGATTTTATGTTAGCTTTTTGTGGTATTTGATGGGAAGGAAAACAGCATGTGCACATTTATTATTTTCTGCCAAAGGGACATAATTAAATGACCAATGTGTTGCGACAGCACTGGAGGTCTGACTAGTGAAAACTGTCCCCATAGTCAGTGAGCTAATCAACAAGGCAATTTTCTATATTTTATTATTATTATTAGTGTTTTTTTTTTCTCTCTAACTGACTACATTAACACTTTAGTTTATTTGGGCACTATTCAGGCTAATTGGTAATGAGGAGCCAAACGTGCAAATATATGAACAAATCCATCTGGAGTGTCATTTCTATCACATGTTGGCTTGACTTTTAAGGATTAATTCCTACAGTACATTGTAATTAAGCCTTGGGTAATCATATTCCTCATGGTCAAGAGCAAAGATTTCCCTCTACTCATTTTATATACTTGCGCTTATTATTTAATGAATCTGCCAGTTAATTTTATGCCAATCAAAGTCTTGTTTTCCCAAGGTTACTCACAAGGTCATGTCTTTGTACTTTTTTTTAAATTTGGTCTAAAGCTGAGTCGAAATTGCCGTCCATGGTAATCGGCATTGTTCAGTAAAGTAAAACTGACCACAGGTGAGCCAGTAATAGGGACAAAAGGCTGTTTGTTATATGCCACAGCCTGCTCTTTTATAGAGTGGGAGGGATATCTCATGTCTTACTTGACCATCAGCCACTAGGAGCAGAAAGGTTCACCACAGCTGCCATTATTCCATTCTATAATTCATCAAACACAATTAATTTTTCATGAGGGATCCGTCATCAGCTTAGAGTTTGTTATCGACAATAGGCTGCCTTGTATCTCACTGACTAGTTTCCAGACAAGCTGAGTAGCTCATGAGAAATTAAGATGAAATGCTGTGTTAGGATACCTGTCAAATCTGTCAGTTCCCCAAACCTTGTGTGCATGGCCCTCCTTATGATGAATTAATGATTAATCTGGGTTCTGAAAAAAAGGTCTCAGTGAATGATGGAAAAATAATGAGACTGTCTTTGATCATTTTATGGTAGCTCAAGTCAGTAATTTTTGGTAAGTCATCTGAATTCAGCTATGGAAAATTCACTGTAAGCTGGAAGCCTATTAAGCCAAACGGCTGAAATCGTCCACATCAACAAACCTAACACAGAATTTCTGATATCCGGGAAGATTTGTGTTACAGTCTCTCAGGCCAGCTCAGAGATTCAATCCTCACTGTGGACAAGCCATTA
Source organism: Mastacembelus armatus (assembly GCF_900324485.2). Lineage (NCBI taxonomy): Eukaryota > Metazoa > Chordata > Actinopteri > Synbranchiformes > Mastacembelidae > Mastacembelus > Mastacembelus armatus. The sequence goes on along the minus strand of NC_046645.1, from coordinate 2,083,172 downwards.
TTATGTCCGTGATTAGACTCCCTGTGTGGGAATACCCAGTGCTCTCCCCTCTGGTTGCGTGAGTCTAATGCTGTGTGGCAGGTCCGGCACTCCACTGCCTAAACACATCTGTCATGTTTTGTCACACTGACACAGCAACCAGCGGACACCCACCTCTGTGGCAGGGGATACTATATCACACTACAGATACATTTGTGTGCATGAAATGTGCAAAACAGAGAGAGAGCGAGTGAGGTGGAGTAGTTATGTAACTTAATACGGCGCACCATCAAGGCAATACTCACAATATATAAACAGCACAGGGTGCAGAAAAGTGACAAAGAACAAAGTGAGAATTTGGAAGAGCGACTGGGTGAAGCAGAAGAGACTGAACATCTACATAAGCCGAAATAAAAGCTACACAAACATATATCAAAAAAAAAAAAAAAAACGTGCACAAGTTCACCCCCATCGTATGTTTTACATTCAAAATGCTGCACATGTATCCACAGCTTAAAAACTCCAGGGCGCCTTTATGGCACAGTGGTCTGTTTTCTCCCACCTATACAGCAACCTCAAAATCAACATAAAAATAAAAGTCAGAAAAAAGTTTTTTTCTTATAATTTAATTATCAGGTACTTCTCAAACCAGCTTTTCCATCTGAAACAGCTCATATTTTACACCCAGTATAAAACTATTCTCTTTGATTCACTTCTCAAATTGCTTAGAACCCAGTATTGACGTTAACAGGAATTGATTAGATCTAACCTAGAAAAGCGAAACAAATCGGTAAGATGTCTGCTGGCTAGCACAGCATGGTGTGTTCTTCTGCGCCTCTGTTTACCCTTTAACATCTAAAGTCCAAAGCTAACTTTTAGCATTAAACGATAAACAAAAGTCCAAGGAAAAGTTTGAAGTTTTATGTTTGTATAGTTTTTCTAAGATGAAAAATTTTCTTTGGCTTTTGTTGTTGCCTTGGAATTACATACAGCGCATAAGACTCGGCACAATATCTGAATGCACAATCAATAACTTACATAAATAATGTGGAAAATAATGCCTTAACTTTTCTGGCCTTTTGAATTTAACAATCTGATTCTATGTCAGTTTTTCTGTTTATGCCGATGTGCAGGATTTCTTATTTTTGGTCACTCTGCAGGGTATTTAGCTTGCTTTTGATAGGCAGTAGCACCATGGATTATTTTAGCATGGATAAATTAGTGCTGTATCTGTCCATAGGCAATAATGCTATAAGAATCACACAGACAAAGCCACACACACACACACACACACACCCACGCACACAAACACTTCTTAGTAGTGTGTGGCCACATGTTCCTTGCGCTATGCTAATTAACCCATAACAGAGTGGAGAACAGAAATGTTAATAAAATAAGACACCTTGGAAAACTCAATAGTTATACTAAGTGCAGGGGGGTCACACTGGAAATCTCAAGGCTGAAATTTGAAGAATGTCTTAAATCTCTTTCTGTGGCACAGGGAAACCTGCCATTACATTACAGTAAGAAATATATGTGTTTCACAGAGACTGAGCTATTGCTTGCGAAGTATGCCAGTGGGCAAACAGATTGAAGTACTATTGCACCTGTAAGGAAACCTGCTGGCAAGGCATCTTTTGATCATCTTAACACACATGAATTAAATGACCTCATGCATGGTGCAATGAGAAAAACTTGCGGGCTATCCCTTTTAATGCTGTCAACCACAGGGTTTCTGAGAAATGCACACGGGTAGACATAATTCTTCACTGTCAATGCTAAGCACTTACAGTACTGAGACAACAAGCTAAGTTTAAACACTTGTTCCCAGTGGCCAGGCAGCGTGAGTGACAGAGATGAAGGAATGAAAGCCACTGTCACTCAAGATTTCCTTGGCTGTCATCAGAAATGTGGTGCCTGTCATCACATTGAGCAGATGACGGGGCACAGGTGGAGCTAAAAGTGGGAACAGCTATGGGGAGAGTTAACTGTGAATGACAGGAAGAATTACAATTACAGTACCTGCCAAGGGTTTTGAGTTCATTGGAGGTGAAGATAATTTAGGAGACAATATGTTTCTGTTCTTTTAAATCTTCCCTTTTCAATTTCTGCATGGTTTTGTCAGCTATTCACTAGTTACTGATATTCTTCCTGCCTCCTCATCCTGGGTAAATGGGTTCTATTATAGTGCTCAGGTGCCTCTGACTAGGAGCACTGCCCATCTAAAGACCTTATCTTGAACTTAAAATCATCCACTGTTCTGACAACCTAAAGCAGAAGTCAGCCTGAGAAACACTATTGTGGCCTAGTTTCCCTAGCAAAAAAACAAAATAAGTCCTTTAAGTCTGTCAGGCCATATGTGAACTATTTATATTACCTCTCTACTGTATATGTAAAATACTAAATGATGAATTTCAGGTACATTTTACACCGCTATTCGTTAAGAAGAAAAAAATAAAAAAATCAAAGAGTTATGTTCGGCACAACAGCATCTCCAAGTGTGCAGGCTCTCTAAACAGCAGGAGACAAACATGGCCCCTCTCCAGCAACACAAGATGGCACAGGCAGATGGCCAATTACATCCCATAATGCCTAATTGTAAATGATGAGGCAGGTGTCAAATTAGGCATACCTACAAATGAAGGGGAATTCATAATACAGCACCCAAGGCAAATATATTCTGTAATCTGTAAAAGAAACTGTGACAGCAGGGATTACTGTGAATTTATACAAGAAAAAGATGTGAAGTATAGACGGTTTCATGAAATAACCTGTTAGTGAGAAACATGTAAGATTTCAAAGAGTCAGTGAACAGAATCAGCTTCTGGTGAATCCAATTACAGGCTGTGTGAAAGATGACGGGCAGTGCACATGGAATGGTGCCGAGTTCTCCGAGGTTCATTTCACTCAGCGAGAAGAGGTTGTGGTTAGGTGGCAGAAGTGTAAATATCACACCCAGAGTTCTTCAGAGCAATCTTCAGAAAGTATTGGCCTCTGCACATATGCAAAACAGGAAATGCTTTCGACTGATGAATTGAGTTGAATTTGCTCAATTTTTCATTAAGTCCCCCCAGCAGTATGCAGCAGAGTTAACCTAAGATGTGTTAAAAAAAAAAAAAAAAAAAAAAAAAGGTTTACCGTTAAAGACTTGAATATACAGTATGTTTTTCCAGCATTTGATTAATTATTTAGCACCTTTGTACAGCTGTTGCAGTGATTTACTCAGTCTCTATAGAGGGCATCATTTACGTGTGTTGATTTAGCAGTTTCGGCCTGAGAGGTTGTCTGAAATCTATAATGCTTCTGATGTCAACAGGGTCATTATAAGATAGGCCTGACACTTTATTGAGTTTGAAATATCAGATCAAGGAAGGTCTATTAAAGACTCAGTTGTTAGAGCTTAACTAATACTAGGGACAACAAGTTATCTCAGCAATTACTGCTTTGATTTTTACCGTTTGCTTTCATTTTCTTCAACGTTAAATCTTTAGTGTTTCAAAGAATGATGTGTAGAAATATATATAGCACTACTAACATGCCAAAGACACAGAATATACACCTGAATTGATCAAAGCAATCCAGTCCAAGTGTTTACACAAATCTTGGAACAAATGGAAAAATAAGACACTGCAGGAAATGTGTTTGGACGTCAGTGAGTCACTCGTGGTTGTTGCTACAAGGCAACGTAGAAGGGCACTTTGATTGCCTCAATCAGTTAAACAAGTCTGCCTTGCTCTCTCTCCGTCTTTGTTTGTCACTCTTCCCTCACAGGTCACCATGTCCCTTTTCTCCTTCTCGTCCTCCCAAACCTGATTATTGCCTCTCCATCCAGACACAGTCACTTCTGTTAATTAGAACAAACCTTTTAGTCTTTGAACATACATCTTCTCAGACCGGCCAAGACCGGAGCAGGCTTTCCACGGGGACCATCATTAATTTCAAGTGTCTACCCTTTCCGTCTTTTTCCAACCCCTGCCACCTCTCTGTGGTGGCAGCACACCTCCTGTCCAGGAGCACTGAGCTGCTAAACATCCTCAACAAACCACCCTGAACGACCCGGCGCTGAATATTAAAACTCCGTCAGGCAGCAAATCAACAAGCCCGTACATGGCGAACACCATTATTTTCATGTGGTGTTACCATCAGCCTTGGACCCCCATTAACACTGCAATGTTATAAAGAAAGTGAATCAGCAGCATTATTGCGTCTCAGAGCCAACAACCTATTAGGGACTTCTGACCTGCTGGTTCACCATTTTGCCATGACCGCGTGATGGCGACTGTGTTAAGAGAATGTGTGTGGAAAAGAGAGGGATACTAAAAAACAGAGGACAAATCAGCAAACTCCAGGACACCCACAGCTCAATGAAAGAAAAAAAAAAAACAGGAATTCTGAGAGCCTTGGACAAAGAAAAGATGTTGATTGCTTGCACTCACACTCAAAGGTTGTCCCTATAAAAGCTTGCCCTTTCCTGAGCAGCCTGGCCTTTCTCTCTTATAAGTACGCTGATATGCTTTTAACGACACTGCCCACCATCTCTGTGCAGAGCCTTTGCCCCAGGAAGATACTGTTCCATTACCCCCCCCTCCCTCACAGGAACACACAAACACATTTGATGAAGCTGTACAGCATGATGAGATCTGCTTTAGGGTTCTTTATTCAGCCAGGCCTTAGTCGCACGGTGGGGTCATGCAGGTGGAGCTCTGGGAATTCAGGTTGTACAGGGCAAATACATACAGGGTAGAAAATGACTGGGAACTGACGCAGAACCCAAACTCTGTTTGATGACTTCAGTGTCAGAATATGCTGCTTGCTTCTCTGGAGACAGGCAGAACTAGAGGCCGATGTTTACACATACGTTATGGTGCTGCTGTATAGGGCTCTTCTCTGTGATGCTGCACATATGCAGACCAAGAGGAAGAAGAGAGGTTCTTAAGATGATGGTGGCATGAGATGGCAGGTACCTTCTTCCCAAAAGCTTCCAGACTGGGGGAAACGCATAGGAAGTGGTCATGTTTAATTTAGTAAACTTATTTAAATGGTGAGTGTTTTATCATCAAACTATTAATCTGCTAAATTAAATTCTGTTTTTATCATTTGCAACATAAGATTTGGACTCATCATTGCAGCTTAGAAAAATGTTGAAATGAGAATTGAATGAATACTGTTTGTTCTTGAAAGAAAGTGAAAACATTTTTTTTTTCCTTTTACCTTCCCTGGGCATATTCACATGAAGGTCTTGTGAGACATTTTTACCATTCCTCTTGTCATCTGTTTCTTGTCTGCAATGTTTTTCAGCCTTCCCTGTTTGTTCCAATGTTTGGTAAATATGGTCTTCAATAAGTTGCCAGCACACTCTCTGTGCCATGCACAACAAAGAAACAGCAAATCCCCAGAGTGTTAGCCCTGGGCTAAGGGCTCTGTCCCTCTGACCCACTCAACAAGGCCAGCTGAGCGTCCCACATTGCTTGCCCACACCACAGCATATGGAAGCAACGTTCTGCCAATGGTGCAAATGGTGGTTTAGATCCATCTGAGCCCAATGATCACAGGGTGGCACCTGGGGCATAACTCTCCTCAAACTAAACTTGGCTACAATCAGGCCACAGGCATGTTGAAGAGAAACGGTTGCAATATAAGCTCTCTCCTCCCTCCAGCCAACTTAAGAGGTATTTCATCTTTTCCAATCTCCAAAACAATTTCCACAGACATCTATAAAAAGTGAAATTATACCCCTGAATTGTGTGTAAATGCGGGTGTTATTGTTGATATACACTTCCAAGTCTCATAAATGGGCTAAATTGCATTTTGAAATTGTTACTGTATATGTTTTTTGACAATGTTTTTTTTTTTTTCTTATGCAAATAAATGAGCAGCGGCCGCTGTCTCCGATGCTTCTTCTTGCCCTGCCACAGGGCAGATATTAGTGTCACAATCTTTTCAATAGAGGCATGTCATAAAAAACACATCAATAACCAGAGATGCCTTTATGTTCTCCATTATTATTATTCTTTAAGGCTAGCAGAGGCATGATTTAATACCCTGCACTTTTTTTCTCCTGCCTGCCATAGTTTATCTACGGAGTTTCATTAGCATACAAAGCCCTGTTTTAGTGGTCGGGGGTTTGTGGTAGATAGCAGTCAGCCAGTTAGCTCATCTTACTAACTCCCTTTGTGTGTGTTTCTTGCTGCCAGGGCTAAAGATGATGGTTCTATGGCACGTTTGGGAGGCTCTGTCACATTAATCCTTCCCACATACCGCTCTAAACCCAGCAGTACACAATCCTACTGCAGAATTGCTCAGATGGCCCCAGATACTATAAGCAAGAGGGTTGAAGACAAATAGCATCTGGCAGGGGAAAAAAGAAGTTGGACAAAGGTAAAAAGTCATTCAGGCATCTGTGCTTACTCAGCTGAGTTTGTGTGTTTGTTGAAGAGAGGGAAAGCGAGATGCAGCAAGAATATAAACTCTGCTTAGATGGGCGGTTTTATTTTTGGGAAATCATTCCATGCCTTTCATAACAGGACTCATAAGGCATCTCCTCCTATTCCATCTGGGAGATGGTGCTGCTTTACTTATTTATTTATTTATTTATTTTATTTATTTTTTATTTTTTTGTATGCCACGCCTGTCATGCATTTGGGGGCTGAAGTGTAAACTTGCTGCCAGGCTTGGCCTGAAACACGCATGTTTATGCAGGGAGTTTAAGCAGGATGCCTTCAGCAGCATGGTTGTTCTCTGCCCTCATCTTTCCAAGTATCTCCAACATATTCAACCCCTTCCAGTTTTCTGTTACCTAAATGGGAAGCATCTGCAGTGTCAGGGGGGAGACAGGGGCTGCAGAGACCCAGTAAACAAGCTATTCATTTTCCTTCAGTCTTGCCTACCTGAACTGTGATTAGTTCTTTCACACTAACAGAAAAACACAGCATGTACACATACACATAAAATTATGAGGGGCCAAAAAAATGATGGCACAATGTCTCAACTTCAGACTTGGAGGCGACTCTGAAGTGCAGAAAATTTAATTTATCATGAATAAGTCTGGCTTGTTTTATTTTTCCCCCATTCTTGCTGTTTACTGTAGAGGTCCTTACGCGATTCAGTCAACTCAGACCAATGAAGCACCACTATGTCACGGATGCTGTTTTTAACATAACTGCAAGCACACATTCAGACAGCTCCATCTGTGACCTGCCATCATCATAGGAGTGAACTGGTATTACTTTAATTTGCCCATATCGCACCTGGCATGATTCTACCATGAAGTTAAAATGTCAGCTGGCACCAGGAGCTGTGCTGGCAAGAGGAGGAAGATGTGTTATGTGTGTTAAGATAGGTATTGTAGATGTTGGAGAGAGCAGTGGGAATAAAAAGGCATTCATTATAATGTGTTACCTAGCTCAGAAGAAAAAGCTATAAGAGGGCTATAATGACATTTAGCGCTAGCACAGAACACTGGGGATATATCTAATTATGAGGCATATCTTTAAGGAGGCTGTAGGCTGCTTCAAAAAGCACTTGCAAATGAAGAAAATGGCAGAGGTCACAGAAAAACTCCAAAAATATTCAGCTGCATGCAATATCTGTCTACTTTTAAACTTCATGTTTATTTCTTTGCTTTTTACATTACACATACCAAAACATGTGGAGCACACACTTGCACAAAATGTTCCCTATGGCTAACACAGCTGTTTGCCTTAATAAGTTGCATTAGAGTAAGCACATCCCTGGAGGGTAGTGCTCCGAGATGAAGTGTAATGCTTCCATCTCCATAGGTCACAGCGCCCTATCCTTCACACTGGCAAGTCAACACTTGGACATGGAGTAAATCTAGGGCACTGCGCACTCATGTTGGATCTTATCAGAGTTGTGTAAATTTCCTTCAGTGCTCTCAAGTTATGCCTTAGCTGGTTTAGAGCATGAGGTGAGTGTGCAGAAGCAGTTGCTGCATAGAGAGCGAGTGTGTGTGTGTGTGTGTGTGTGTGAGTGTGTGTGTGTTTGTGTGTGTGCATGTGTGTTCTTGATCTTCGCAGGAAATCTGACAGGCCAGTGTGCCTGCGGATTAGAGGGGCCTCTGTTTGGGTGGCTGCATAATTAGGACAACTGTGATGACAGTGCTGCAAAGTGGCCTGCTTTTTCAACACAGCAATTTTCCCCCTTTTCTGTCCTGTCCCTTGACTATATAGTTCTCCCCATATTAAAGCCATTCTTGAACTAAAACCAGCCTGAAGGAACTTAGGGAGGAGATGGTTGCAGGGAATTGCAAATGAACTTCACAAGCCCTGTTATGTTAGATGTGGTTAAACAGTCCTGGGATTAGAGGAAGTTGTGACTCCATGTTGTATTCAAGTTTTCTTCCCACAGTCAAGATTAATTGAAAATTTGTTATCCAGAGTGTGTCTCTGCCTGTAACCTCCAGTAATGAAGGCTGGGATGGGCTTCAGCTCCATGTGACTTTAAGCAGTAATAAGCAGGTAGAAAATTTGTATTGGATCTCTAGATTCATGGTCACAAGGTTAAAGATGTTACCTGTGCAGATCGACTGAAGAAGAAATATAGGGAGTCGAATGATGAGTTGGTATAGCTTTTCTTCTTGAAACTTTAAAGCAAAGAAAAAAAAAAAAAATCTACCCACCAACCTTTTCATTTCACCTGTAATATCTGTGCTTGAGTCAGTCATTTGCTTTCAAAGTCACCAGAGATAGGGTTCTGGACACAAAGAAAAACCATCTCTTCAGTCTTATATTGTGTATTTACATTACTGGTATTTGTAGTATTCAGTTATTCTTTCAAGGTCCCCCCTTTTTTCTTGATTTTTATTTAATCTCTTTGAGTTTTCTGAACTACGCAGAAAAGAGAAGCGATTGTGTGTGACAGTTCCAAAGGGAACAGTTGTCATACTTACTGTAAAATACAACGTGTCTAATTGAGCCACGTAGCTCAGTGCCACCCTCTTGCCAAAACCATTCAGGAACTGCTCAATTTAAACTGTGAGTGGAGACCTGTGTGTGTGTGTGTGTGTGTGTGTGTGTGTGTGTGTGTGTGTGTGTGTGTGTGTGTGTGTGTGTGTGTGTGTGTGTGTGCGTGTGTGCGTGTTGAACATGCTGTGAGTGCGTGTGGGTGGGTGGCTAGCTGTACGATGAGGGATCCTGGCTCTGCTGGAATGCTCTGTGGCAAGGTCTGTCGGCCTGTTGTGCTCCAGGTAATAGCTGACATTTCTTCATTTGTGCACCTAATTGCTGATTTACACTGCCTCTAATTGCACATGAAGTCAGATCCAGACTCTGTAATGGGCAAGGGAATCTAGCCAGAGGTGTCTCAACAGTTCACGCTCCCTCTCTGTCTCTCCCACTCTTGTGTGGCAGGCTGACATCTCCTCTCCATCCTTTATCTATGCACTCTTCCATCAGTATGGAAAAAAGCCAAGTGAAATTGTCACTCAAGATCAGAGATGAGTTTATTTCTCTTGCACTCACTTTTTCTTTTTTTTTTTTTTTTTGTTGATGTCTTCCCATCTTTCCAATCATGGGATGACTTGTACAGTCCCTGCGTACTGAGGCTAACAAACGGTTTAGAGATCAGTTGACTGGAAAGAATGGAAAGCAGGTTGGCAGAAAGCAAGTCAATGGCTCGGCTTAAACTGCCACTAAGCAAAATCACACTGTACACCATTTCCCCTTGCATTTACTAAGGATTATGAATTCCTGAAAGAGGATGCAATATGTTTTGTTTATGATTAGGGAAGCAAAGCAAATGAATATTTTTGTATGAAATGAATCCTAGCCAGTAACGTAATGAAGTTGCAACATTACTGCCTGCTAGCATCTTTCTATGTTTTATGTGGTTATGAGGTGGAGACAAAGAGATAGAGGGCGTGCTCAACCATTTATTACAGCATAAGGCCTAAGTCATTTCCTGGAAATGAACACACTGGGGTGTGATATATGGGATCTTCTCTTCCATGTAACGGCAATCTAAGTGTCCTTTATGATTTCATTCACAATCCTTCGCCCTTGCATGGTGCAACTAAACACATTAAGGCAAAATGACGGATGGCCCCTGTGAGCATAAAGAAAGTGGGTGGAGGATGCAATATGTATTCTCCGCTCGCAGGGGTGGGGGATGGGAGAGTTCCTATTAATTATACTGAAAGAATTTGGCCCACTGCTTATTGTTCAAGTCCAGTGGATAAGCACATGCATGTGCATGTGTGTGATGGCTCAAGTGTCCCGCAGTGGCATGCCAGTGTTGTTCTAAACAAAGCTGACTTTAATGGCTGCCTTAATGAAATGCCCAGGCCCTAATTAAGCCCTCTCCACATTTGTGGGGACAAGCTCAAGTCAGTCTCTCTCTAAGTCCCTGCAGGCCTGTCTTCCTCTAGGATGTGTTGCCTTGACATCTAAGCTTAATGGCTAAATTGTGTTCGGCATGTACGTTTGCCTGTGCCAACATATGCTGGAGCAACAGAGCTTTGATATCACAAAATCTAGTGTCAGCTTTTTTTTGTTTTGGCAGCAAATAAGCAGTGAGGCAGTACACACTTCAGATTTTCTTGCTCATCAGGGACCTTTCTAAATGGAGACGATCATTGAATGGAGTCCTATTAGGCTTGGCTTGAAATATTATAATTGTCTTTGCTGCAGTTGCTCAGAAATAACTCATGTGTAACAGCAAATTGACAATAGTGTGAGTTTATAATTTCTGTCATGTCTGTCTGTGACTCGAGTTCAATCTTTTGATAAGGTACCTAAACACAACATCATGAGTATGAGAAGCATGGGGCACGAGGTGGCCTTCTGCATGTCCCTGAGCAATGTGACAGTTTGGTGACATCATTGACACATTGACTCTTGAGATAGAAAAGATTTGGGAATACACATACCTAGCAGTGATTAATGCTCCCTCATACACAACTAAGCCAGCCTTTGATTTTCCCCACAAACACAGGGCAAAACAGTCCTTCTCCATCTGTCACACTGACACACTACACCAACAGTTTAATGGCATAACTAATTACAAGAATACCTTAATGAATGTATGGCTGTTTTCTTGAAATATATTCAGTCATATAAAATAGTGTGACACACAGCCTCTGTTTGCATTTTTCTCTTTAACTGGCAGCTATGACCTTCAGCTGTGATGAAGTGCAAAGCAAAGGCTTGATAAAAATCAGTTCACATAATCATGGCGGCACTGTTTCTCCTCTGTTTCTCTCTATTTCATTTGACTTTCTTTAATCATGTTTCTCTGCTAGCTGCCACAAATAAATAATGAGTAGATTTGAGATGTCTCTGATTTGCAAGGCCTTAGCTGGGTCACAGATCAACTTACATGGACAAGAAAAAAAAAATCAACTTGTTTGCTAAGGGCTCATTAGGAGTGTTGCAGCGTGAAGCCAGGGTCACTGGATGACATGGAAACTTATACTGAAAACCCCTTGATCATGGAGATCACAGAAATATGCTCCACCATGATGGCAAGAAAGAGTGGAACAGTTTCTCCAGATGACAAATTATATGCTTTGGGGCTTGGAGATGGAGAGAGACAGGGCCAAATACAGCCAGACAGAAAAGAGAGAAAGAGGGAGTGGACATAATCTATACCTATGTGACTCCAAAGCCTGCAGATGAAAAGTCACATCATGTCAGAGCCAGTTTTGATGCATGCTGCCCAAAGAAGAGGCAGCTGGCAGATATACTGTGGGTAAGAACGGTACTCGATAACATTTCTGGAGGGATATCAACATCAGTGTTTGACAGTGCCCCATATAAATGAAAAATGCAAATAAATCATTTCTATCCCTCAGAGCCGACTGTGCGAATGAATCCAAACAGCCATTAGCAAAGCAGAAGTAGGCTACAGTGCTGTGCTGGATGACATTTGTAAACCTCACATCGTCCCTTCCTGTTCATATGCATGCTCTATGCGCTAGTTTAGATTGCAGATAGAATCGTATACTGATTGAGTTAGCGTGGTTGCTTCAAAATCACTGGCTTCAAGCAAGAGTTGTGCTATGATTTTCTGTCTGGACTCCTCATGCTAATCTGATTTACATGGGCACTCAACTCATTTTCACTTCTCATGCTTTGTTTCTGTCTGCCCCGGTAAACAACAGACAACTTCAAAATTTGTGCGCACACACAAATATGAACATACTCTGCATTTGTGTTTTTTATTTATATAAATACATAAACACGTCAAACATAACCTTATAGCAGTAGCAGGCTTCATTTTTAAACATTTGGTCCGTCATAATGCACACCATGCCAACAGCTGTAGAAGAACCCATGCTGTGGTTTTCATGCAGTAAGTCATTGTTTTTCTCTTTTCTGTGTGGCAAATATTACATCGCACTAGTATGGGCCTGGATAATCAAGAGGATGGATTCTCAGTGGCATAAATGGCGTCTATTATTCTGAATAGGAACAGGACTTAGTTTCCCTTGGCCTTAATCCCGATTATTCTGGTGTACCCCATCCGTCTCCCTGCCTGTTCTGTCCATGATGACTTTATTACCTTGGAGATGCATGGATACAAGGTATTATTATTCATTAAAATATGCACCTGGTAATTAATAAAGTGGCATTATACATACTGCTGTATCCTGGTAATATATTTGAAGGTATTTTTAACACCGGGTAACACTGCCACACAGATTAGGACATGCAACCGATTATTCATACTCAGCACTCAGCCAAGGTTAAATGTTGGTATAAAATACCAAAGTGGTAATAACGATATCACTACAAGGAATATATGTTAATGCATACTTCACATTTCAGTTAGAATCTCCACTTAAATACAGCACTCAAGAATTTCCAATCAGGCAAATCATTCAGCCTTTCTTTTTGTTCTTTTTGTTATTTAGCAGGACTTTGGCAGAAACAATTTGCAGTTCAGTATCAAACTGCCCAGTGCTTTTGGTTAACTTTATCATATGCGTGTGTGTAGCATATAGTAGTACAAGTAGTAGTCCGTAGCTAAGGATATGTTGTTTTATGTTGTGCACACTACTTTGTGTAGAATATCACATCATCTATCTGTGGTTTTACAGTCTGTGGTTGCCCACAGGTCTGTTCTTTTAAGTGGGAACAGTTATGACAAATGCTGTCAACCTCTACATAATTAGCTGTGGCTATTCAGTCATTTTTGGTACATATATTTATATGGCAGCAGAGGGAAAAAAGCTGTGAAAAGGTAGTGATAAAGATAGAGAAATGGTGAGCAAGAAATTCAGACACAGGGAGTCCAACAGAGTCAGAGGAAGATCAGGACAGAAGGCTCAGGTTGTGACATATTAATTGCTCCTCTGCAGCCAGGTGCAGGAGAGAGCTGTCACCTCATAGGGTCTAGAACTGCCTGGGAGTCATACAGTAGCTTCACATTTCTTCATTCACACGTGAAGTGTAGCACTGAAACAAACACACAAATCTGCACACACACAAGCACTGCCTGCAGTAGCATAACAGAATCTGATGTTTATCATCCCAAAGGGCATCACGTCACATTGCCAGTTCAACTCACTCCAACTGATTGTAACAAACCCACTAAGTGAGATATACTTGCAGCCTTACTTTCCCATGGCAGTGTCCATTTATAGCCCTTTTCAAACAGCAGGTAAGGTACCTGTTAACCTTTACAGGTATCTGTGTAGGTTAAATGTTACAGCCAATAATTTCTCCCCTTCAAAATGTCCCTTCACTCATTGTAGTGCTTCCCGATTGTCCAGGAAATATCACTGTGTTTATTCTAGTGCTGAATATTGCTGCTTTTTTAAAGCTTGGAACCTGATATTCGTTCATATTTCTAATGACTGCATATGTAGAGTACAAGCCTCTGGGCTGTGAAAGTAAGGCACTGAAACAGGAGAGAAGTCACACTGTGAGGACTAGCTTACTAAAAGGTCATACTGTCAGTACAGGCCAGCCATTCTAATCTCCCCTGACCTGACCTTCAATAGCACAACATTATCTCTATTAGTGTCTGCAAAAGCAGCACTCCATTTCTGTATGCAGGCACGTCATTTATATGCGTGTATGTATGTTTATGTGTACACCTGATAGTGTTCATATGCTTGTGTGTCTGTGTGAAAGACAGTGTGCAGAATTTTCCAGCTCGCACATGGCCGCCTGCCCAGAAGTGGGACGAAAGCTCGAGACAACCTAGGCAATGGCAGTCAAAGTTAATAGCCAAGGTTAACTCCATGAGTGCTGAAGTCACAAAGGCAGTTCAGTGACCAGGCAAAAAAACAAGTGCAAAAGAGCCTGTAAGTGCCTGGTAAAAACTGCAGAGAACCATGACTGCTTCTTGTTGAGAGGCCATCTAATTAGCTCAGAACATGTATCCTCACCACTTCGAGAGGTTCAAGATATGCCTCCATAACCCAACAGTCATGAACACTAAGTGGAGAGATGGTGAAAGCCTGCCATGGGTCATGCACACGTTTAAATAGGGTGAAATCTCCAGTAGATGTCACAGTTTCTATCACTGTTTTCCATACTTAGCGTTCTGGTGGTAATGGTCTATTTCCAATGTGCTCTCTAAAACAATGGCAGTCCAGGATGTTCCCCTGCTCTAAAAAGTGGTCATTCAGTTCCCTAATGTGCTACACTGTGAGGAAGAGGCATTGGCAATAACCAGACCTTTTCCTCTAATGTTAATGAGATACAAAATATGAGAGGAAATACACACAATTCATCATCACATGTTGAGCCAGTGAGAGCCAGGTAGTAACAAAAGCTACAATGGCATTTGTCAACATGTTTAACCCTCAGGGGTCGATGAACGCGCCGGCGCGTTTTGTGGCATCTTCTCCCGAATATGCCAAAACAAATTTAAATTACTCTGTAAGTTTTGATCGTATAGATAAAAGAAATCTATCATTTGAATCTGTAAAGGGTTTAGTTTTAGTTGTATACCCTCATAATAACAAAACGACTCAAATGAAAAACGTTTGGCTCCGCATTGTTTTGTATTGTGTTGCACTAATCCCCTCTCAGCCACATTGACTGAAAGGCTCATGTGGTCCTTTGTGCGGGTCTTTGAGTGTGTCTTTTGTCTTCTCAGGTAAATCACATGACTATTCATCCTGAGACACACCTTCCTGCATATGGCCTTTCTAAAAAAAGTGTCTTAGCAAATTTAAATCAGTGTATTGTTTACTGTGAATGAGTGAACAAGATGACTTTCACATCATTGTGAAGCAAACACTTCAGCCTACAACATGCAGGTCTCCAAAGTCTTGTGAACCAGAAAGTCTTCCACTAACCATGCATAAACACTGTTTTCTCAAAAACACAATCATGTATAAACTTGCTGCTCACATATTATTGTAGCCCAGTCAGTGCTGATTACAGTGGTGTCAGACTTTAGTCATTAATATGTTTAAAAGCAACTGAAAAAAGCAAAAGTGTCAGGGCATGTCAAAATTTGTCCAGGCCCCCAAAACATCCTCAGACCCCAGAGGGTTAACTAAACCTACACAAAAAATGAAAACTGTCAAGAGAAAATCTGATATCAAATTAGTAAAATGAGAAAAAGCAGAGGTAGATATTGCTGGGTGAGGGTTTTGAGGTAGCGATGGGAGTTTGGGGGTTCAAATCTCTTCCATTACTGGGAGCTGAATTATGGCCCCAGGCAATGCTGTCGGCAAAAGAAAGTTCAAGAGGTGTTGGACAAAAAAAGAGAGGAGCAGTCTCGAAAAAAGGCTTTCTCGAGGCTTTACAGTCTAGTAACCAAGATGCTGAGCTGGATGTGGCGAAGTGCCCCCGGGGGAGGCCAGGAGCACTGACAGACAGTAACCTCACATGAGAGGTACCTGAGCTTCAGCATTAAACCACTCTTGTGATCCACTGAAGATTACACTTTGTGTATTTGCTAACTGATTCCCCAGCCATAGCTAATAAGAACGATCTTCACAGTTCGATCAGACTGGCCGTGATAGACATCAGTCAAGTAGCATCAATTTAGGTTTACACATAGTGGTTCTTTGTTGAACTTCTTTAATAAAAGTGCTTTCAGAATATAAAAAAGCCCTTGCTGCCACTGAAAATGTATTATATTGAGATTTTTGAATTAAGATGTTTTGCAAAGATGAAGATTTATAGCATCTGTTCAAAGCAAACCATTTCATGAAAATATGTTTGGTTCAGGTGAAGGGCCCTCAACTTGGAACAAAAAGTTCTCGAGTAAATCGTATTTATTTCCATTCAAGCAAAGCAGTTTGATAAACAGCTATTTAAATAGATGGATCTGGTTAGAATATTGCGTGGTTTCAAGAAGAAATACATACAGTAAAAGGAAGCATTTTAATTACTTTTTAGGCTTTTTGCCCACAGAGTTTCAGGCAAACCTTTTGCTATCATTACCCTCCGTTTATATTACTGCTTTAACTCCCCTAAATCCTATGACTGCTGCATCTCGCACAGCTGTACACTTTTATGGCATTTGCTAATGTACTGTAAATGACATAAAATACGACAAGTTTAGTTTTCTGCCAGCTCTTGCTTTTATATCATTTTTACACCATTTTGAATTCCCATTTATTTATTTGAAAGCAGATGTGATTTTATGTCCTTGCCATGGCTGTAAAGTGCTACTTTGAAATGCAAATGAAGCTTTGATTGAGAGATTTTCCTGAAAAGGGTGTTGTGTATGAGGTGATAGTATGGAAGCTAGTCTAAGGGGAGATGTTTTGTGGTCCCATTTGGGGCTTTGTGATGTATGGCTTAAGAACAAAATAAACTGGTAGAGGACGCTCTAGGACATGATACTGAGCTTCTAACTCCAGTCTCTTCCATGACAAGCACACTTTGCCGACAGTTATCTTGTCTGGTGTTTTCACTGTGAACCACACCTTTTATAAAAGCTGAATTCCCATACCAAACGCTAACCCTTCGCATCCTTTTTCCACTTTAAAGACATTGCCTAAAGCTTTCTGGAAATAATGTTTTTGTCCATTTAAGGGCAGATTTAGAAAAAAAAAGCTTTGGGAATCTAAATTAAATTACAGGATGGAGTGTCTGCTTATGGCCTTATATGCACTTAAAGGCAGAGTGTATACTTGAAATATAATGGCTTTCTGCAGACGAGTATTATGGTGGCTCCCACACTGAAATGGATCTCTTTACTCCTGCCTTGACAGGGTCCTCTTAGTAGATGTGTGGCATAATATAGTTCCGACTCAGGCCTCTTATCTCTTGTCAGTGGTATCCTGCACACCTTGATAAAGCCTTCTTTCCTCCCTTGTCTTGTAACAACATTCCCCTCTGTCTGACAGGTACTGTAGCTAGCAGGAGTGTGCCTCTCATCTCACCACACACACATACATACACACATGCACACACACACACACACAAGTTTCTTCGCTTGTCCAAAAAGCTTTTTTTCACTAATGTGGCAAACAGCATTTTGCAGAAATGGACATGAATTTGGTTAATCCAAAGTGTATTAAACTCATCGTCAGCACCTGCATTTATGTGCTGCACACAGGGGTTAAGTGAAAATCTCCACTAATGTAACAACAAAGGTGGTGATTAAGTTATTTGATTGTAAGAACTAAAGTAAGAAGAAAATGAATCTGTGATGGTTGTGACATGCCCTTCAAAGGGCCTTTTGAAGTTGTGAAGTTGTGAAGAGCATGTCACAAAGATATGGATGAAGTATGGATGCAAAGGTCCAATATCTGAGCCCAGATTCCATCATCTGCAGATAATGGCAGACATCTCAAAGCTCTACATTTACCCTACTTAAATATTACGATTACAAGAAAAATAAGTTAGAAGATAAATAAGAGAACAGCCTATCTAAGACAATAATTGTCATCCATCCATCATCTACACCCCCTTAGTCCTTAACCAGGGTCCCAGGGATCAGCTGGAGCCTATCCCAGCTCTCTCTGGGTGAAAGGCAGGGGTCCACCCTGGACAGGTCCCCAGTCCATCACAGGGCCACATAGAGACAAAGAACCTCACACACTCACACTCACTCCTATGGGCAATTTAGAGTCACCAATCAACCTGACATACATGTTTTTGGACTGTGGGAGGAAACCAGAGTACCTGGAGAAAACCCACACAAGCACAGGGAGAACATGCAAACACCCGGGCCCTTCTTGCTGTGAGGCAACAGTGCGACAATAATTGTCATTTACAGCATAATTTTCAAACCCAATACAATAAAAAAGTGTAATTAGAGCTCACTTGACAATAGACAAGGCAGGGACTGTTACTGCAACATTTATGAGCATTTATGGTAAAGCCAGAATGTCTGTGTTGCCTGTAATGGCCGTGGCTGAGCTACTGATGTTGTGATTTAACCTGGCACTTTGGCAGTGGTGAGCCGCTCCTCCAAATCAAGGCTAAGTGGCGGCTTCATCAGTGCCCTGTCGAGATGAAACACTCGCCTGGCGGTGACACAGAGATGAGGCCCTGATTGGGACAAATACGTCTCCCTCTGGTGTCAGCTCTCATTCACCGGTCTAAGCGCTGGCTGAAAGAAAGACAAATGTTTTGATTAGGGGTCTCTTTCAATGTCACAGCAGCCAGCGAAGAAGAATGAGATGAGGCTGTCTCCAAGGGAAGCAAATAGCTGAAGACGATGAGAGGAAAATGGATGTCTCCACTGTCTGGAGGGTGTCGAATAGGGATTTTATGAGTCAGAGAAAGCTCAGTGAGAGCATCTCTTTTAATGAGACCACATTCCTTTACCAGAAGACCATTTCAATTTCTGTTTGGTTATTGTAAAAATTCAGGATGCTATAAATAAAAATATTTCAGTGATGTTATTCTTTAAGTGGAAGAGGGCAGTCAGAAGAGTTGTTCCTAAACACAATGTTTGTGAAAATATCCATTCATTTAGCAAAAAGTGCAGTGATGTGCTAACAATCATCCTTAGTGTTTTTACCATTATCAGGGAATTTGAGTGAAACCACATGAGTCTGATATGAGTCACAGATATAAGACCAGTAATCACTGGAAGTGGATAATTATAAATCCATCTGGGAGATATCGTTCTTTCTATATCATTTTCTCTATCTTTCTATGACAGGAAATAGGGCATTTATTGCATTAAGCCATCTCAGAGAGGAATTTACTTTCTTGAAATAAAGTAATTTGACACCATCTATTGTTCTATCTTTCCATCTAAAGGCACTGGTTGATGTGAAAAGAAAGAAAAAGACGAAGTTAAAGCAAAGTTGCAGAGCTTATGTTTCTACACACATCTCTCACGCTCATGTTGTACCTCTCTTCATCCTGCCAGTAAAGCTGCAGCCTTAACACACTGTCTGTCTCCCGTAGCTGAATATTTCCTCAGAAAGAACAAAATGTTGATGCCTGTGTTCCACGCGTTAACGGTGAAGAGTGAGCAAAAATACACAACCACAGCTTTTCAAGAGATACCTTGACAGATATGACACATGTTTCAGTGAGATGCTGAAAACAGTAAACAACTCAAAGTGGTGTTACTGTTGTACTATGAGAACGTCATCTTGCACAAAATACTTTCGAGAGTGTGGTTTCTTTATTTATAGAGCCCCTTACCCCCAATCTTTATAGCAGTTGTCTACTGTAATCATTTCTATTCTAATGTAAACAAGATACAGTCATAAAAAAAATTATGTGTTTACTTCCAATAAATTTGTGCATATAAGGGCACACAGAAAGGGAATGTTGAACCTCAATGTGTATTATTTAGAGGGATCTATTAGCAGAAATAGTATAAAATATTCATAAATGTGTTGAAAAATAGCAAGCACTGAATTTTCTTAATTTAGAATGAGCTTTTTAAATCTATATGGGAGGGGGTCTCCTTTCATGGAGGCTGCCATGTTTCTCCAACAGCCCAGAATGGAAAAATCAAACACTGGCTCTAGACAGGCAATTGTGTTTTGTTTTAAAGGTGACAGCCACCGTACCCTCTCCCACACCTGGAGACTGGAGGGTGGGGTGTGAGGGGGTGCTCCAGAAGGTCGCATTCTGCAATCTCACCAATAGATGTTGCCAAATCTCTTACATTTCACAAATTGCATCTTTAATATGTGAAAGATGTTCCATTTATGTCAGGGTTTTATTCTTAATTGCAAATCACAAATACAAATATCACCACAGAATTCTTTAAAGCATGACAGCTTGTAAGCAGCGCCTTTGACTTATTAAAAACTTTAATAAGAACTGGACACTTTGCTAAACCTTTCTGACACACAGATACATCCCCTTTGGCTTTATTGTCCAAGGACTTTGATCTATCTCTTGATTTAATCTCTTTGATTGAAGACAAAAATGCTCCAAGTCTTGAAAGTCATGGTACACTTTTATCTTTGTCAGCCCTACAAAATATGAGTTATGGTTGGACAAAAGGCAGCTTAATGTGGCTTTCTGTGCCTGTGACATATCATGTAATAGAAAAATGGGGCTCTCCCTTAAAATATATGATATGCCCTATTGGACTAAGGTCTTCTTTACACCACATCCATCAAATCAGCCACCTGAGTCTGCTTCAAATACTCATCATTCCTTAATGAACATGATCAATCCAAATCTAGGCTCACGTTGAACAGCCTTCAAGGTCCCTCCTCAGCACAAACAAATTCCCTTTGCAAATCATCGTCTTGATTCCTTGACATCCATACACTAGAAGAACACTCAAGTGTTCACGTGTCAGCAAAGAGACAACAGTAAGGCTGGCACTGAGCTAAGAAAACAAACATCCAAACAAATACTCCAGTGACAGAGCACACTGAAGAAGTAGGAGGTGACGAAGTAGTGAAAATTGACAAAGAAAGGGTGCAATGGTGGACTAGAGAAAGAGAAGGGTGCTTTCCTGTTCAGTCAGACCCTATCTGAACTTCCAAACTCCTTTTCTTCTCCATCTCCCTGAGTCATTTGCATCTCTTTTATGTCCCTACTTCCCATTATGCAAACGTGTATGCTAAAAAAGTAGCCCAGTTTGCAAAGTGAGTCACTCCATTTCCTCACACTTTTTTAATCAATACCAGCCAGGGGAGGAGGGTTATGTGGTGCTCACATTTATGCTAACTAGAATATTTGAACCATTCTCTTTGAACTGTAGTTACCTTGGAAACCAGCCCACAGGAGGTGCTGCTTTATAACAGTAATTATAATCAGTGGTCAGACTAGGTCTTTTGTTTACAGAACAAAGCACGCATGCATCTTGTAAGCAAACTAGTTTATGGGTATTGTTCAATTTTACACTACATAGGCTTCTTAGGTGGCGACAACCTTGAAGACCTTTACACTTCATTAAAGGACTCGCTCCCTTTATTCATCATGGATCTTAAACAGATTATGTTAAACAGGAATTTTGGAAGAGGGTAAAAACCCCTTTCTTTGCTTATGATGCCTTCATGATCTTTGGATCACTGTTTATGCAGAAAAGATGCAGCCCAGAGAGATTCAATAATGCATTTGTGGCCCTTGATACTCCAATTTGTGATGTCCATGAAATCTCACTTCTGGCTATGTAGCTGATGAGCGAGTGAACGCAGAAAAGGCCTTCCCACTGTTTCCATTTGTAATTTTTGGAAGTCATCATGAGAAGTGATCCATCTTGACTGCATCTTGGCAACTGTCATGCTCCACCAAAGCACAGTGTGAGAGGGGGCACAAATACAATGTCTTCCGGCAGCACTGATGTTTATCTTCTAAGCTTCATGAATTTGCATTCCTACGAATTTTACTCATAATGGCACACAGCACAGACAGGCCTGGCGTCTTATCAGTCTGCATACAGTGTTTGTTTTACAAGTGGACAGACAGGAAAAAAGGATTTGAACATTCTGATGAGGAAGCCAGATTGATGATAATACATGCTTCCTCTAATGGGCTTGATGGGCTTTATAAAATATTTATTAGTGGTAACTATTGTTGTAACATTGCCAGCTGCATCTGAGGGATTACATTTTTATATTAATGAAGCAGTCCATGTATTAAAGCCTAGCTGCTCTGAGAAATAGGGCTTCGTTCCATATCACAATTTATGTTAAAACCTTGGTGCACGCAGGTTGGAAAAGTTTGAATTCCAGCATGTCGTGAAAAAAAAAAATCCTATTATTACATTGAATAGCATGTACCACCCAGAGCAGACTCATGATAAATACTATGACAAATATTTGAGGACTTGTCATTTCTGCTACTCCCCTGTCTGAAGGTAGATGTTTGTTCGCAGTCTCGTGTAATTTCCCCTTTTCAGAACACACTGAAGGCAATTTCAGTCAGAATGACTTGAGTTCATATAAAAAGTGTTGTACTTATACCATCTCCTGTGCATTGACTGTAGGGGTAGACCTCTTTTCTTTGTAACAGCATGCTGTACCATTTATGGACTTTCACAGATTTATTTCAGTAAAGCGAGCTAACCTATTCATTTTCAGTCACTTTCATCTGCTGAGTTAGTGCCTGCATGCCCTCAGTCTTAACTCTAAGATTAGTGTGGTGTGACATGGTCTGTGTAGTACTGTTTGTATGTGGGTGTGTGCATAGTGCAATTGCTCTACTTGGAATGCATCTCCATTTCTTGTGTAAACAAGTCTTTTCTGAAACTTGCCATATTCTGGTTTTAACAAATCAGAGGTGCCAAATATCAAAACAATGACCCTCTAATTACATTATTAAACTCTTACAAGCAGTAAATCAATTACATCTAATCAGAATTATTGGGTGACTTATGATGTGACCCATTACTTTTGAATGCATATTGTGAATTAATTAGATTATAAAACATAGTTGATCAAAACATGACTTTGGCTATGACTGGTAATTAGTTTTGCTGTTTTCCTGCCAAGTTTCTGTCAACAATGTTGCTTTAACACCTCTGAAATTAGACACGCTTCTTCTTTTTGTCAAATTTGTCAAAAGGCTTTTTCAGACATTTTACAGAATTAATTTATGACCAATCTGAAAATAACTTTCACAGACATGAATGGAAGTGATATAACCATAGTCAAGATAGAAGACATTCTTATTTGAATTCAATCCTCCGTATGGATTGATGAATCTCACAGCAGCATGCCTCTCTGGCAGTGTCGAATAAATGATTATGCTCCAGATAATTAAAGTGCACAAATCATGGACATCAGACCTGTGGTGAAAATTAGAGAATGCACGTTGGAGCTGTGGGCTTATGACTAATCAGTATCTAGTGATGAAGGACAAGACTGGAGGAGGAGGTCTGGTGAAAACATGGGGGTGGATTGCAATAGCCAAGTTTGATTTGGTAGAGATAAAGCTTTAGATAAAGTAATCCATGTGGCAGGAGATTTGTGTTTATACTGAACTACAGGTCAGAATTAAACACACCACTGGAGTGCTTTTGTAACTGCTAATAATAATTAATTTACAGCCTAAAAGGAATCTGGCTGTATGCTTAGGGTAAACACAGGTACAAGAGGGGTATCCTGCAGGGAGAATGGATATTTTTCATCTGACTTATGTCCTGGTGATCATTTCAATGGGATCTAGAAGAAAAACTTGGTTTAGTCACATATGGCAAGGTTCCCAATGTATGAGAAGAAGGCAAAAATAAACCTCTCCACCTGTTTTTCTCCACACTGATTTGACCACTGAAGTCAACCAGCATCAATGTCATAAAAAGAACCGGTGGTCATTGGCTACCAAACTACAATAGAAATGACCAAGTCACCCACACCTCCATATTCCGGGCTTCTAAATTGCTGCTATAAAATGCCCAGGCCAGAGGGGTAATAGTTTTTGATAATGATCCTGGGCTAAGCTTTGGTGCTGTGTGACCACATGCTGCACAGACAGCATGCTGATTATTTCTCTGAAGTGGGCTGGATGTGTGTCCGTAACGGTAATTTCCAGGCCTGATTGGCAAAGAGCGATGAAATTGGGGGCAGTTAGCACTGAGGGGAAAATAGTTCTGGAGTGTGGGGAAATGCAGCAGCCATCCAATGGTAAACAAATTATCTGAAGTGAACTGACAACATTAGGTGATACAAAGCGCCGGTCCACATTATAAATATGGTCTTTAACTACCTGTTTTTTCCACCATTTGAAACGACTGAACAGTCCTTAGAAAGGAGGGGCCACAGATCTTTGATATGTGCAGGGCATTCAATCAAAACCACAGTGAATCAAAGACTATCACTTGATGTGCATATACATATCCAGTAATGGTTTGAAATGCAAAGATATTTGCAAGGACGTTCAGTACTGTCACATAAATCTGACTATATAAAAGATAAATACAGATATGCAGATATAGAAATGTAGAAAACATGTTTACCATGTTTTCGTGTGTGTGTCTGAATATTACAGATAATGTTTGAGCAAATCATTTCTTTTCTCTGTTATTATCTTAGCTTTTGTTGGACAATTCAATATATGACAGTCTGTACAGCCACATGTGTTTCTTAAGGATATGCCCCTAACCCCATACTAACAAATATAATCATTCAGATAAAAGCCTTTCTAGGCCTTAACGATGCTGCAGTAGTGTGGCCATGCTGAAATGATACTGTTCTCCATATCATAATTGGGCTGAGACAAAGACAGAGCAAAGCAAACATAAAAACAAGTTACACTCCAATTAACATTGAAAAGTATGTGATGGCATTGTGAAAATCTGCAGTGTGTCTTTAAGAAAAGATAGCTGTTAGATAATAGTGGATAAGCTCTTATGAAAGTGGAACAAAATCCATCCATCCATCATCTGTACCCCCTTAGTCCTAACCAGGGTCCCATGTGGATCAGCTGGAGCCTATCCCAGCTCTCTCTGGGTGAAAGGCAGGGGTCCACCCTGGACAGGTCCCCAGTCCATCACAGGGCCACATAGAGACAAACAACCTCACACACTCACACTCACTCCTATGGGCAATTTAGAGTCACCAATCAACCTGACATACATGTTTTTGGACTGTGGGAGGAAACCAGAGGACCTGGAGAAAACCCACACAAGCACAGGGAGAACATGCAGACTCCACAGGTTTGGTTGCGAACCCACGAGAAGAGAGTTTGCTGTGAGGCAACAATGCTAACCACTCATCCACCGTGCTGCTGGTACAAAATCACAAAACTCAGTTTCACAAACCCAAAGAGCCAAAGTAAAGTGTCATTTCTAATCTTTCCAAACAGTATATGAAAACAAGGTAAACAATTAATATTTTTTGAGTTTCTATTCATAGTACATGTTTAGCTGTCTGTTGTCTCTAGCGACAGACAAAAGGAGTCTGTTTCTGCTCTCTGTGCCCACACATTTACAGAACATAACTCTTGAAGTCAAAGCCCATTTGTCTTACAGAAAATTGGCATGTCTAGACTGTTTTCCATTTTATTATTCATGTATTTATTTATTTTTAACCATGCTCTCTAGTAAAAGTCCATTAGGATGCTTAATAAAGCATTATTAACCTGGATCTCCCGGTCTGCCGGCACCTGAGCACAATCACGCACCTCCCATCCTATTACTGTCAGTGATAAAGTGTGCAAAACGAGGTGTTTAATTCTTAATTGGGCATTTTAGGTTATGAAAATATTTTTGATGACTAAGTGAGGGGAGAGTCCTTGTCTTCCTTCTGTTACATGTCATGTCTGGCAGAGAATAAAAAAAAAAAAGGTAAATTAGGGAGAGGCAGGTTTTTTGACAATGCGGTGATGCACAGTGAAGGATAAATCTGCCAGATGTGAGAGATATTTATTTGGTGCAGAGGGGCTGGATAAAGTGTGGCCACGTTCATCTAAGCCCCAGCCCTCTCGAACACATCACCGCTGTTTCTATACTGTGGTGTCCCTATGAAGACATGTTTGTTGCTAGAGTCAGCCAGGCTTTAAATTGAATGAGGGAGGTCACTGTTTAACTGTTTGAGTGAGAAGAAGAAGAAGCTGGTATCAGTCTTTGATTCTCTCTGGCGCATGTTATCATCTCTTCCAGGGCAAACACATTTAGGGCTGGCAACAAGGAACAAACTTTTTAAAATCAACATGCTTAAACAATTAGATGCTTAAAAAAAATTCAAACGTTCGCTTAAATTATCGCCTTATTCATCAGTCACTAACATTCACTATTCAACAGTTATTCAAAGACCAGACCAAGGACCTCCTCTTTGTTTTTAAACACAAAACCATAGTTTAGTCATAGATTTTTTTTTTATTTAATGTAGTATTTAAAAATGCCAAACCCTACAAAGTACAAGGTCTGTATGACTGTAGGTCATTTTAAAGTGTTCTTTCATATAAGATGGGTAATTTTTAGTACCCAGTATGAATTGACTTCTAAAAAAGGAGGATCCTAAAATTCCCATTATACAAACGCAGTAGTCATTTGTTGAGAATTGTAATCCTCCAAGCGAAAGACGAGATAACCCTAGAGTCATCATCAACATTTTATCCTTTGGAAAGCTTCCTCCATCATCACAGAAGACATTATAAAACTGTCTTTAAAGGCTGAGTAGTGGCCCCTGTCATGAGTAATCAGTAGAGTGCATATTTAAGTCATGAAGCTCAGGTTCAGGGAAGGTCCACGTGATGTCGCACATGTGTGTATTTGTGTGAAAGATGTGCAATTGTGTTAGTGAATATTTTTGAAGAGGCCCTTTAAAGAAGTCAAATTTTTTGTTTACAACACTTTCAGGGCAAAGCGTGACAGAATTAGCATGCACTCCTGCTGCAAATTGTGTGCGAAAATCTGTGCGTGTGCAGACGATCGCATAAAACAGCCAAGAACATCTGCAGCCTAATTGAGCGCTGTAATGAAGCTGATGCTGCACTGATCTGACTGGTGAGAAAATGATCCAAAAAAAAAATAAAAAAAATTAACCTATTTTTCTTTTGGATTACACATGACAAGGAGGACTAGAGTGAGGATATAGATAGGTTGTAAGAATTATATAGGCATGCATGCTGCCAACACAACAATTCTACCAACAATTACAGCACAGGCTCAGCTGTTTGGTTATCTGTCATGACTGAGCAGATACAAGAGTCCCCAGCATTTACAGTGTTTTTTCTGGAACATATCAAGAGATCTGTTGAGTATCTGTCTATATGTTAGCGTGCTTCGCCTGTGTGCTCTGTATGTGTATACAGCCAAGATAAGCAACTCATGTGGGAACAAAGTCAGAGATGAACAAAGCTGTCTGGGTTTGAAGGGCAATATATATGGTGAGATAAAATCTCACCTAGCCAGCATCAGCCACAATATACACACATTTATGAAGAGCCTGGTTAGCCAGGGAGAAGCTGCTGAGCTTCAAGATGATGAAAAGCTCATTACAGTTTATGGTTTGAGGTACAGCACATTATTTTTCCTGATGTTGGTTTAGTAATAGACATATATTAAAATGAGGCAGTGCACAGGATTGTGCATTTCTGAGTGTGTGTGTGTGTTGGCAGTCGAGTGATACAGGAAAGGTAGTGCATGAATCAATAGGAAAACTTCTGTTTACATCATTAACAAGCTATCTGTCAGATGGAATTAAGTTCAAGGCTGCAAAAATGATTGGTGGTGATTCAGTGGAATTTTCTAACTAAATTAAAATCATTCTTTTGTATGACAACAATCTTCCTCTCATGTGGTTCAAAATCTTACAACAAAGCAAATCAGCTTCCTTGTCTGCAATAGTGTAAGTCATTTCCTTTGAATATAAAGTAAGGATATAAAAACTGCACTGCACATGACTGAACTGCAATACAGAGATGTAAAATGCACCTTTAGGTTGCTTGTCTGCTCTGCTTGTTATTTTAATTTACTGTTATTCTCCGATCAGCTTTTATTTGTCATAATTATGCGAAAAACGTGTGAGTGATTCTCTATAATAGAGTAGTACATATTCCTTTTTGTACAGCATGTATGCCTGTGTTTGTGCTACTACGCATATCAAGGAGCAAGAAGGATGTTAAGTTGTTCAAGATAAAAGTAGTCAGTCTGATCCAAGCAGTTGAAGCTTTGAAAAAGAAAAGAAACATCTGTCAACAAAACTGCCGTAATAAAATGTTATAGACGAGGTGACACTTATAAACCTTTGCTGCAATTTGTTTTCTCTAATCACACTGAGTGTCTGAACGAGGCATGTCAGTGTCTATATGCATGTGTGGGCTTTAGTTTATAGGCAGTCTATCATTGTTTATAACTACACATCAGCACCACTCTGTACCCTCCAGTCTGATCCACAACAATACCCTTCATCTCTATCACCACCATACCCTTCCCCATTAATACACCCTTTGCCTCTAATGGAGTTCACTGCATACCACTTTCCACCTGAACAAGCGGTAAAGGAGTGCAGCTAATAGCTGCTGCACAGTTTGAATACACGGGTGCAAGCTCAAGTTAATGCATGCCACTAGAGCAGTGTTGGCAGACAGGACTGTGTTATCTGCTGTGGTGTGTATGGGCCCAGCCCATCTGTACAGTGACATCCTTCATAAATGAATCAAGCTGAGCTGTGACGCCTGTCTCTTAGCCTGCATGTGCTTCAGTCCTGGTGCCACACTGACACCTCGGATACACCTACAGTATTTTGTCTGTGCACCATGAATAGTAAAAGAATGTGCCACAATTGCATATCACCCTTTAGGGTTCTTTAAACACGAGTTTGACAAGAGGCTTGAGTGAAATTGGTGGAAATGGGCATGTGGTCCACTTCACTTTTCACTTCATTCAGCACTTGAAACATTGAAAGCATGTGTTTAAAAAAGCCCAGTTATTCATATCTTTGATCTGGAATTTCGATGTACAATTGTCCTGATTATATTATATAACTGGAATAAACCTAATCTTCACTTTCTTCTTTTGTTCATAAGGGGTGGAGACCATGTTTTCCCAGCAGCCACAGGACCTTGTGGTGGTGGCGGGCCAACCTGTGACCTTACCGTGCACTATCCCTGGTTATCATGGTGTTGTTCTCTGGATCAAAGATGGACTAGCACTGGGCGTTGGCAGAGACCTCTCTGGTAAGACGCAGCATCCTCTTGCCACCAGAAATTCTTCCATGTAGACAAACTGTTTCTCCTATCAATTACACTCTATATTATAACAAATGGCTGATTCACTGTATGTCTATTAAAGCCCTCACATGTCAACATCCAACATCCTCTGCCAAATGCATCACTCCCACAGACAGATAAAAGAGTTCCATTATTATGAGTACATTACAAGTATTACATAAAGCACCAACAATTGTATCACTCAACTTGACCAAACAGAATCAAAAATTCATTTCTGTCCCTGTGTTCGATGTAGACCTAAATTGCATATACTTTGTTTCTGGCAGAGAAGCACAAAAATCCCAACGAAATGTGGAATCAATAGTGGCACTGGTCTTTCTCTGGTGCTTCAGGCTGGTAAATGGCTTTTTGAAGAGGCGTCCTCTAATTACACTGCACCTCATGTATAATTGCCTTAATTGTTTAATTTCAAGTCAAAGAGACTACTGCGCTGTCATTTAGTAGCCTGTTGTTCCACCAGCCGAGGCTTTATGTATATTCATGACCTAGATGGATTTCAAGGAAAACACATCACTTCCCTAAATAAACATTTACAACCTTCTGAAGCGCTGAGCAATTGAATAGGAAATCCATAAAAGCATAGTAGGGCCACTTCATTTATTGAAATGATCATTAAATTCTTTCAAAACAGAGATCCATTTGAGCCTGTACACAGCACTCCATACACAATAGGATAAATTACTCTATAAGGTCACGCTCTTTAGTTTACAGCTTTTTAAAATACAAAAGTCTCTAATGATCAGGAATGATTAAATATTTATTCCACTAGTGACTGGGGGTCTTCTACCGTCTGACCTTAGCAAACAGTCCTTGTCACTGATGTGCTGTGTATTTAAACCGCAGTGGCTGACAGAGCCCACAGTAAACCCATCCTCTTCCCTCTTTCAAGTCCTTATCAGGCCCAGGGGAGACTAAAAGGTTGCACTAAACAATGGTCCTGCAGCCTTTGAGTCTCCTTTGGAGGAAGAGGGGGCAGACTGGAAGAGCACTTGTGAGTTGACTTGTGCTACACATAGAATGAGATAGAGAAGGAAAGAGAAAGCACAATTTTCTTTGGGGTCAGAGTGAAGCTGAAATGGAGCGTATGTTTTATCCATTTGTATGCTATTGATTTAACAAGCTAAGACGATCAGGATGAAATCTAATTTCAACAATGGGTAAAGTAAGAGAGATCAACAGAACAGATAAAGCACAGAAGGTTTGGCAACAACACACAAGAGAACTACAGTAGATCAACCTTTAATAACACAACAGTGAACAGTTTAACGGTCATAGAAAGAGAGCTATGATCCTGACCTTGCCCTTCTTTACAACCATTAACTTCTCATTCTTCTTTTGTAGGCATAATCAGACCAAACGTTGGGTTTAAGTTAACTTGAAGTCATTAAACCTTTAGCCATTATAAAAAACCCACAGGGTTTTGCCTGAAGATAGCTCGCTAACTGTGTCTTCTACTGAAGCACATGACACTTTTGTAAAGTAAAGTGCTCCACAGCTGTCCTTCTTATCACTCCTGCCTACATAAACAAGCAATACATGCAGCAATAAAAGAGTGATGGTACATCCACAGAAAGATGTACACAATGAAAGGAAAGTGGCAGCTGTATACATAAAAAGTGTGACGAATCAAATGTTACATGGCGCTTTTCAATAATATAGGTCTGCTCGGCTATTCATAGAAAGAAGCTGTGTCGGCAATGGCATGCTCCGCCTGGGACCTGGTTTCCATTCACAGGAGCAGTGATTAAACCGAGAGAACTCTTTCACCATTCAGTGCAAGAAATCACAGCACAAAAGCCAACGATTCCTATCTGTCCCTGAATTTCCTGTTCATTCCCTTTTGTGTCACGCTTTTCCACTCTAATTAAAGACAAATAAAGTATCCCCACAGTGGCTCAGAATACACCAATTAATGTCACGAATATACATGACAGCTAATGTATCTGCTACACATGATGACGGAGACAACAGACAAGCAGCTATAAGGTGAACTCTCCAGGTGCGGAGAAGCAAGTGCTTCTATATACAATGCATCGTTAAAATTAGGATACAGGAAAATGAGGGCTTGAGAGGGAAAGCTGTGAGTTAGAGGACCTTCATCAATAAGGACGTGTCACTGTAGCCTCTGGTGGGAGACAACTGAAGACCCCTTACCTGTCTGCAGCAGCAGCTAACCTGTTTCAGTGCCCTGGTGTTTACACTATGTGTAACGTGTTCTAGGTGAATTCCATAAATCATTAGGCCACACCTCTAGTGTCTATATATTTACATGCACTGACACAAGCACGTATGCAATTGATCCAGCCTCAAGACAAATCCATTCCCCCCTGATGGATTCATTACTCCTTAATGGGGCTATTTTACATTGTTTGCTTTGGGTAACACATTGTGTCTCTGAAATTCACTCAGAGATCGAAGATCAATGGCCCTTTGTAGAAGCACATAACATTCAGAGGTGATCAGTCTTCATGTGCGCCAGTATAATTTCAATCATACTGGCAAAAAGTATGATCAAGGTGCTTATAAGGTGACAGAAACACATTAGAGTGTGTTTATGTTCTTTGAGAGTGAAATTATAATGTTCTTATCATTTACGATCCACCACAAATGCAAATGACTTGTCCTTTTGCAACCAGCTGATAATCTACAGAAATGAAACTGGAACAGGGCCATCTCCTCACACAGCATTCTTAGTTTGCCAGAGGCACAGATGAGGTAATTGGCCAGATCATCTGTTTGTCTAGAAGAAACTGACATGGCTCATACCTTGCTAAAATTAATACAAGCTAGACAAAAGCGCATTTGAAGGAAGTTCTGATTCTAGGGTAAGCACTGGCACTCACTAGGTGTAATGGAGTCAAATCAAGGTCATAACACTCAGAATATGCAATAATCATTACCCTTGTGATCTGCAATGGTATTATTGCTTTGAATCTCATCAATGAACATAAAACTCAAGCAAAATGGTTTTCTGGGTGACCTTGTGCGTATAATGGTGCATCCTCTCTTTTAGGCTTTATTCTGGTTGTGAAAAGCAGAAAGCTCATCTTCTTTCATTGTCAGTGATTATTAATGATATTAATGGAAGCTTTTAGTTTTGCCCAGGTCTCTATTAACCTTGTTACATTTGCAACGTGTTTTACTGAAGCCATGCTATAGCTCAGTTAGGACACACTGTAGTATGTCATGTGAAAGACACTTTAAAAGACATTTTAGAACCTGTGTGATAGTTTTCCCACAAAAACAAAACAACAAAAAAAAACTGGTTCATCTTATTTTTTCACGTTTTAGTTAGTTTCCTATTTATTTAGCCTTTTCTTCCCCCCAGCTTTAATGTTTACATGTTCTTTTTCCTCCGTCCTCATACTGTACACATTAAAGGCTGCATATAAAAGGTTGAAATGCAGAGACTTGCTTAATTGGCTGTAACTCACCCTACCAGCATAAAATGAGTCCCACTTCATGCTCTATTAAAAGCAAAAGGTTTCAATGAAGCACCAGTCAGTAATTGGACTTTGAGCATACGATGTGTTTTCGCAGTAGACAAATTCAAGGACTTAAAAGACGTTATAAGGCTGCCCAGTCTCTTATGTTCCTTTTGGGCGCTACAACATATAACCAGATTGTAAAACCTTTACAGTGAAAGACTGAAGTGTTTGGGGATCTCTGAAGTGAACATGAGTCATCGGCTAGCTGTTACTGACAAATCAATATTTCACTCCACAGCATTTGTTGGCATTGACCCAACACTTGGATGGGTAATGATAGACTTTTTTTTTTTTTTGTTTTTTGGAAGGGGAATGACAAGTGTCAGATTCTAAAGCATAAAGTTTTCTTTTACAAAGCTCAAAGTTGGCTTTGTTCTGCTCTGCAGTTCTCCAAACTTAGCCATTAGTTTGTTTTATTGATCAATTACTTAAGAATAACTGGAGGGAAAAAATGATTTGCTGGAAAATATTAACTTCTTGGAAGTGCAATTTTTATTAAT
Source organism: Mastacembelus armatus (assembly GCF_900324485.2). Lineage (NCBI taxonomy): Eukaryota > Metazoa > Chordata > Actinopteri > Synbranchiformes > Mastacembelidae > Mastacembelus > Mastacembelus armatus. The sequence continues at coordinate 2,050,220 of NC_046645.1, read as the reverse complement.
AGACAATCTCATTTCATTGCACATACTCTATCCTCAATAATTAGAAAGATAGAGTGAGAGAAGAAGAAAAGGGATCTTCAGAGACAAGCTATTCCAAAAGCATGAGAAATACCCCATAAAGCTTCCCAGTCAAGCACATTCTTCTTCCTGCTTATTTGCCCCAGCGGAGGGATGCACTCCACAACACATTCGCAACGCATATTTCGATAATAGTTAAGGGACTATCTTTAAAACCATCTTGCTTGACTTGAGTAAAATGCCCAAGTCTCATGGATATTGCTCTGCTTTCTTCCATTATTAAACTATAAATCATTTCACAAAGCAATGCTGAAACAACTCAAATTCTTGCTGTTCGTCTTTACAGTTGCAGAAAAACATCATTCACCAGAAAGCTGCAACCTGCACCACAGCTCATTAACACTGCAAGGAGAGCCATAAAACGTGTGAAAATGCATTGCAAGTAAATTAACAAAAGAGCAATCAAAAACTATAACCTATGAAGTAATCTATTACTCATCTAGCTACTGTTTGAATTGTCTGGTTCTGCAGCACATTTAATGTTAAAAAAGCTCATTCCATTTTTCTGCATTATAACGAGGTTATATTTGTTTATGTTGTTTCGCCAAATGACACAGTGTCATGTGTTGTCATAGAGCTCCCTATATATCCGTTAGGTTTTTGTTTTGTAAATATGTAAAAAATTTAAATCACACTTCTTGTTTTAGCAAGGTGATTAAAATGAACAAATATGTGCTGCAGGCTATCCTCGTTACACGGTGATTGGCGACCACAGTTCAGGAGAGCATCATTTGCGAATCCAGCGTGTCGAGCTGATGGATGATGCTGTATTTGAGTGCCAGGCTGTCCAAGCTGCCATGAGGTCTCGTCCTGCTCGTCTCACTGTGCTGGGTGAGTCCAAATTAAACGCACACACACTCCAAACAGCATTATTGCATTTGGTACAAACCACCTCCAGGCACTGAGGTGCAAAGCAACTCACAGAAAAGGCTTCACTGGTGTCACTGGCTTCTCACTGCATCATTAGTTTTTACATCTTTCATGTTAGTTTCAAAATGCATGGGCTTGTTTTTTTTTAATTTGTATTATGAGCTCTGTGTATGATCCTTTATTAGAACAAATGAAAAAAGCATAAGCAGTATTGTGCTTTTATATATTAGTGAGATCAAAGCCCATATTCAACCCAGACCTACATCTCGGGCCTGAACACTGGGCAGAAGCACTACTAGAGCTGCATGTGCACACACACCAAATATGTACATTTACATGTCTTCTGCAAAACATTATAAAATGCCAGGATAAAACCTCAGGTCAGGAGGGAATTAAATCTGTACTAGCAGTTGGTTTTAGTATGACTAAATCTTTATGGACCCTTCCACTTCCACTTTAATTTCTTCCTCTGCATGCAGCCTCCTCCTGCCTTATTTCTGCAAGCTTCAGAGGTTACTGGTTGTTAATTAAACTTTACTGGGTTATCATTCAATGTTGCCATTTCTACCTTATTGGGTAGCACTAGTGCAATCTCTGGCTCCCGTCTCTTTCTTGGGCCATTCAAGCTTCATCCTGTCTCCTGCTGTCTCTCAAAGAAAGATATCTAGAGCCATTGACAGAGGGAAAGAGAACAAAGAAGAATGAACGAGGAGGGGAGAAAAAGTTGGAGGGGGGGGGGGGGGTGTCTGCCACGCAGTATCCTCGCCATGAGCGACTGATCTGCCTTATTGATCCAGCCTAATGAAAAGTGAAACTAACGATTTGGAGGGGAGAAGGCAGCAGGAGAAAAAGAGAAAGGGGAAGACAAATTGTGGCTTAACGTTTCTCTGGCTGCCAAGTTTCCCTGCAAATGGATATGAGCGAATAATTATGGATACTTCTACAGAGCTGGAAAATGTCTGTTGCAAGTGCACCTCCCAACCCTTCACTACTGTCCATTGTTTCAAAGATGAGCTACTGATAGAGCATCTCACTACTGTTTAATTAATCACAGCAAGGTATGTTATTCAATTTAATTATCATATTTAATGACATTACTTGCCTTCTTAATATCCGTGCGTCAGTTTTTAAAGTTTTGTTTTGGTTGAAACTGCAAGTTCATTTGAAAACATTCTCATGCAGAAAAAAAAAAAAAAACAGCTGTTTTACACAGCAGATGCAAATAATTCTTGTTTTTTTGTTTTAATTGAAACCCCTTTACACTGTGCTTTCCAGATTTGGCAAACTGTACGCAGGCTACTCAAAGTAATTAAAACAAAGAAACAAAGTATTTGCAAATATTTGTTTTTGGACTGCAAACAACATACAGCAGCAGGAAGTACAGCAGTTGGCCCTAGTGTATTTAAATAGCTAATCACTAATGAGAAACGGGAAGCCCTTATTACCTATTTGGCCGATTGAGGGTGAGAGAGTGTATCATTCCCCCCATAAGCCCAAATATAAGGTGTTTGTTTAATCCTCTGTCGAGCTAGCTGACTTTTGTATGCACTGCCAGTGAGAACTCCACGCTGACATAATGGAGGAAATATATGCAAGGCCTGTGTCACAGCAAACTCCAAGCTGTCAATTATTTGCCAGCGGTGACAGAGTGTGTCTATCGACTCAGAAGACAGCTATGGCCCCACACACCTATGCGCACACACAAATGCATAGACCTTTGCACACACCCCCACATCCACTAGTGTACAGCCTCCCTTCTCTGCGCTGACAGACAAATAAATCTAAAACTCTCCACTCTTTTTTTCATAACTCACCATCAGCCAAAACCCCTTCATGTGCCATGGCACAGAAACTTCTCTTGACTTTGATAGGAAATAACATAACACAGAGAAAAATCTTCATCCATGCCAAGGAACAGAAGCCGCATGTTTTCCATTTTCCTGCTTTTCTTGTTAATGATTTGCTGAGTTTGTCCTTGAAAAGCAAACAGTTCACTTGAGCCAAACATACAGCAGCACTGATCTTACCCATCGATGGCAAAATTCCTAATAAGCAGCAAAAGCCTTTGTTTTTCTTTCATTCATTTCTGCCAATACTCTAAGAGCATGAGCGACAAAATTACCACATCGACACTTATAAATCACAATTAAGTTCATTCGTCTCAGAGCTTCGAGAACTAAAGTTCTGGTGAACCCATCCAACCGTTTGCATGGCTTGCAGACTTACCCCCAGATGCCAAAGGAGAATCAAGGTCTTGTGAATTAGTCATGAAGGAAGGGAATAGAGGGTTTCAGGTCCAAAAAAGACCCCTGAGGCTAATTATATCCCTTGCAGCAAGTTGGCACTGCGCCAGACCTTTGCTCTTATCTTTTTACCTTAGTTTTGGGACCACTAGAACAAAGGGAAGGCAGATCACCAGGGTTTGAATGTCTTTGGCTGAAAAACTTGAGTCGGTCTGCATTTTTCCGTATACACAGAATGTGGATTTCCACAGAGGGAAATGTCTCACATTGTTATAATTGCAATGTGGTGCCATTTATTGACTTATAGCTGTTAATAGATCAGTCACTGTCTCAAGTGTTTGTCTCTTATATTGTCTTTCTTTTTTCCCCTCTGACTCTCTGAACCATTCCTAGTTAATGTGGAGTCATGGATTGCTTTGATAACTACATTTTCTTAATTTAAAATTGTGTTTTGAGAAGATACCCAATTCATTTGCAAAGTAATGCTAAGATAAGATAAGATAAGATAAACTTTATTCATCCCCAAAGGGAAATTCAGGATGAATGCTGATGTACATCTACATAATCTCTGTTAATTGAAGCTTTAAATTTGCCTATCAGGTATTTACCAAAGAAAAACAGGAGGCATTCACAAAATAGTCTAATTGACTATTGAAAACTATTGCTGTCATTCTGAAAACATTAATTACTGTTCACTAAAACAGTTCTTTCCTTGGATATTATGAGTTTTCTTATGTAAAATTATTACTAGTATGTATGTATGTACATTAATCAGTTTATTTTGAGACTTAAAGCATAAAAATTATTATTTTTATAAATTCTTTACTTCAAAGGATGTGAATGTGTAAACATAAGGGTAAGCAAGGCTGGTTTCTTTTTATATATATTTTTGGCAAGTCTTCATAGTTAACTCTAACTTACTAGTTAGCTCTAACTCAAGCTTTAACTAGTAAAGGAATATTATATTATATTATATTTGACACTATACCACTGATTATTAATAAACATTTCCTTTAAACATAGCTGTCAGACAGAAAAGTCATAATTACAGTCATAATTATGATTGGAAAGTTGTGACCAAAGTTGGTATGAATAGTCAGATGTCTAATTTTCTCTGCACATATATTATTGTTTTTGTGTTATATATGGTTCATTCCTTTATTAAACAGACATGTACATGAAACTTCAAACACCTTCTGCAAGATCTTTCAAAATAGGATTCATAAACACATTATGATGCCGGTTGTCTGACAAACATAATTTACAGCACGCTGTTTGAATGAGCCATTGTTAGCAAGATATTAATTTTTTTCTACATTGTTAATATTTTTGCACCCACAGTTGGGCGACAATTTTCATGTGCACAAAAGCCCAAGGGTACCCTTTTGTCATTGTCTGAATCTTCCATTTTTGTGGAGTCTCATTCATTATTTCTCAAGGATCACGATTCCATCATTTTAATAACAGTGTTGAACTTTGAGGACATGGTAAACAAATGGTTTTTATACTAAAAACAAGACTCAAAGTGTCATTTTTGTTAAACTGTTTCACTGCTAATTCAGCCAGTGATACTGCTGACCAGTGACACTGCTTGTAACTGCTGGCCTGAATATACTGTATAACAGTGAGAGCAATTAGGTTGTTGTTTCTGGAAAAAAAAAAAAAAAACCTTACAGAGAATAATTTTCCTCTGTTCACCTATTATCATCGTTGGGTCATGCAGTGTTCGGTGTAAATTGTGTCTCAGAGAAGCTTCTGTAGAGCAATATGACAGTTCAGCGGCGCTAGAAGAAAGTTTAGTTAGTCTGCTGCTTAAGGCACAAATTACCTCATTATGGTTGCAGTAAATACAAACAACATTTTTGTGCCTAAAAAAAAGGCTTCGTTGTTAGTAAGCTATTTGTATCTTTGAAAATTTAAGTCTAGCTGAGCATCTCTCATCTGAAGCATACAAAGAAACCTGTTGTCAATTTTTGGGTGTCAGCAGTCATTCTGGGAAAAAATATGTAACATTTGTATTACGGAGCCTTTTCTGCCATTTTGTCTGCAACACGAGACGGAATAATAACTACATCTATGATATCAGAGAAGCTGTGAACAGGTGCATGATTATGGTAGACAGACTGTATGTAGGATGTTTTTTCTCCAGAAGGAGCAGAAATGACACAAATACATCTGTGCTCTGCAAAACAACATTACTAACTGTGTACAGGTGCTGAGTGGATTGAATTCATACCACAAAGTGAATAGTTTCGCTCTCCACTAAGTATAATTGTTGTTAGCAAACTAATGATTGGCACAAAGAAATCTAAAACCACAAGGGCTAATAAGTGGCAGATTCCTAAAATAAGCACTATTTTTAACTGTGCTGTAACGAGCCTGAATCTCAAATTTCCTGCCTCCCACCCTCACACACACACACAGATACATAGCACAACTCAGCCGGGTGGTGAGCAGCGATGTCAGCACCCTCCCAATCTGTTGAGAGCAGCTTCTGGGGCTGCACATGGCTGTGCTGTGACAGAGCAGGCTCTGCACGTCTCTGACAACTATGGCATCTCCCCCACTCCTCATCTCATCTTCATCCTTCCGTTCCTCCGTTTTATTTGGCACTGTTCATTTGGTGGATCGTGCCATTTCATGTGCACATGCATATGTGCACACATGGCTTTCAAACAGATGTACAACGACAGCACTTGAAGAGGGCAGGTGATTTGGGCCAGTGAGCTACACATGTCTTTTGTATCCACCTGCATTGGGTATTCCTCTCCTCTCCCTTTTGTCTTCTTTTTTGTTGGATCTATCTATCACAAACTCTGCAAGCTGTCGCAATGGGGTGACAGGCGGCCCGTGCAAAGATTCTGCTGAAATAGACAGGCAAGTCAGGAAGCTCATTGTTGTTCAGGACACGTTTGCTGGAGCAGAGCACTACAGCAGCCACACATTGCCAACATTCCTCTCTCCTACACTATCCAGCCTCCTTGTGAGGAGCCCTCTCTCATTCATTCACCTCCAAATTGCTTTTCTCTCCTGCTCATGTTCCTGGAAAGCCAGGGTGCCCATAGGATTTCATTGGCTCCTATGGAGTTCCCACAATATTGGTTTGCCCAGCAGGGTCGCGGACAGCAACACTAGACCGAAGAGGAGTTCTGAGTCAACTCCAGCACGTTATCAGCTTTCACTCACATAAATTCAAGTTTTATGTTTGGGGAATTTTATGTTGAGTGTTTGGAGAATTCATATGTATCACAGGCCACAAGGCAGCTTTATGACCCCCAGGGTTTATTCAAGACCCTTTTGGAGGTGACAGACTTACTGCCTAGCACTGAGTTAATTACACATCACTTTGCCTTGGTCTTGTGGATATCTTTGATTATGCAGTAAAAGTAAATGATCTCACTGAAGTCCAGGTTTTCTGACATCACTAGGTCTTTTTTTTTTTTCCTTCTTGACTGAGGTGTCCAATGTGGGGATAACAGTCAGGTTTAACATCAGTAGATTTTGGAGAACTACAACAAATGAAGCCTAATTCCAGCCGACGGACCAATCACAACACCTGTGTAAACTTATAATAATAGTGGAATTACCCATCTCAGGGACCAGGATAGGTTAATTCACTGTACTTTCCAGACTAAGTCACACCAGAGTATTAGTTGCTTTGTGCAGCCTTGTTGAACAGAAAAAAAATATATGTCGCCTCGGTGTATAAGTAGCATTCATAATTGAACCAATTATAGTCTAAATTGAAGAAAGTAGGTTAGGCATAAGAACAAGCAGAAGTGCATTACCGAATTCATTCATCTGGGTCAAGTAACGTTAAAACAACTGCACTAATATCAGGGTGGGGGGAGATAAAACAGTGTCTCCTCCTCCTCTCTCAGGTGGCCTGAATGCCGACACTCACAACAAACTTTTTTGTTTCAGCTGCAGACTTTATTACCTGCTGTCTGATATCTGCAGTATAGCTCTTTCTCTTTGTTGGCATTTTCACTTATCTTACACCAGGAGATACAGTTTAGCGTGAACACAAGCGTTTTTACTTTTTCGGCAGTGCAGTGTTATATTCAGTTGAGTCGAGAGTACCAAGAGTGGCCTCTAACGCAAGTGACTACTCCACAAAATCACTGTTAATGTACACATAAGTCGCTTCACTATACAAGTCGCAGGACCAGCCAGAGGAGTAAAAAAAAAAAGAAAAAAAAAGAAAGTGTGACTTATAGTCTGGAAAATCCAGTAAGTTGTGACAGATCTGTTGGATTTCTCCCTCAAACAAAACAAAGCTCTGAGCTCACAGTATAAAATGACATCAATAAACTAATAAAGCCATGGGTCATAATAACACCAACAAACATTAAAAATTCAGATTCTGTGTAAATAAAATCCTGTGTGTATGCCTGCGACAAGGGTCTATGTTCATGCATTCACCAAGAGAATGCAAATTTATGAAAGCATTGAAATGGATTACATTACCCTCCACAAGGAAAAAATAGTGAGCAGAACAGGGTTTGCAGTGAGTCAGCCCTGTAATTAAAGAGAAGTGATCAATCTGTACCACTGACCACACTACTTACGCCAAGTCCATTGAATGGCTGCAGTAAAGAGCTAATTTAAAACCATTAGGGACTGCCGAGTTTGCAAACAGCCCAGTAATGATGATGGCTGATTCAAGTTCAAGGCTTGGCCTCTGTATAACTGACAGACCTGGAACTCATATGGCAGGATCAGTGGAAGAACTTGGACTATGAGAAAGGACTAAATATCTATTTAAATTCATTTTTCCTAGTCATTCATTTGTATTCAATGGATGTTGGGTTACTAGTCAAATTTTCTCATTTCCTCGGCAGACACAGACACGGCAGACAGGCCCGCCAAGAAAAAGAGCAAAAAAATGTTCATTTTTCACTGGACTCTTCTATAATCATGTATAACTTATCTGGCTTTTTTGCCTTGTTAGAAAGCTCCTTTAGTGGCGGTGATCTGAAAACGTGTTAAAGGAGAGCAAGCTTTGTACTTTGCACTTGTGGTAGTTACACACATAAGAATTTCAGTCCAATCTGTCATATATGGTTTCTGGACACTAGCGCTGTCCACGTACAGTAAAATTTCAGGGCAGAAAAATACAGTGGTGTAGATGTAGGATGGAGGCACCCAGACATGTCCTCCTCCTCCGTGTCTGTTCACCATTCACCCTCAGTGTCTTGCTGGCAGGCAGTCCTCTAGAGGGACCTGACCTGAAAGTGTAGCATTGGTCTGCCTGTGACCTCCCATGTAGCTCCACTATGCACAAAATTGTAAACTCCTCTCACACCATGCACTCTGACATTCCCCAATGGAAAACACAGCTGAATAACAGTGGACGACTGACACTATTAAAGGTCAATGGGAGGCAGTGAGACGTACTGAAGAAGTAAGCACATGCATGAGTTCTGTCAGATTTCTGACCCTCTCGTATGTATTTATAAACTCTGAAATGTACTGCTGTAAAAGAAGGAATCTTTGAGAGAAAGCAGAAAGCCTCTGATCTCGCTTTTTCTCGCTTTAATATGAAGTAAGTAATAACAGGAAAATCACCTCACTTGGTTGTCAGCTGAGCGAGTCCTATCAGTCATATACTGTCAGACTTTCCTTTCTAATCTTCTTATCTCCCCATCTTCATAAAAAATACTTTTATGGCTATGTGCTTATATGCTTGACATTTAATTAATGTTTCAGTCATATGTTCAAGAGAGCTCTGACAAAAAAGCTACTAACGCTGGCTCTTTGCAATCAACTGTCAGCGCTATCACCGAGCCTCACATTTTGTTCATTTTTTTTAATGACAAATGGGAGAGCTAGCGTCTCTAGAGTCCTGGTTCATAATGTTTTTCACATGCTCCCTGTCTCATTTGCATATAACACAGTAGCTCTATTCTTAGCATAAGAGTAAACTCGTGATCTTCTCGACCTTGTTTCCAATTGCTGATAAAGGACCAGAAGGTGACCACGTTCTCACAAAGATTCTTTCTTATTTGCCTAGATCAGCACACTGTTTTCTGATCTGCCAGCACTGACCCGAGATTCCTCTACCTCTCCCATCCCTTTGCATATTAATGAAGACCAGATGAAAGGAAGCCCCAGCCAGAATTAACACTGCATTTCAAATTCAAACGCACAATAGGACCAGTGAGAGTGATTCGTTGAAATAGATCGACTAGTCTAGGTGGTCAGAGTTATTAGTGTGGTTAAGTCAGAGACCAGTATTTACTGTTCCCACACTGGTCTGATTCAGTCCAGACTCACTGAAAATGTGAGGTACTGTCAGCTATGTTGTCGGATAATTTTGACAAACAAATAGTTGTCATTTTTAGTCAACAATTTTATGTAATGCAAAGGCATTAGTCATAAGAGCACCATACCAAAATGCCACCCCCATGGACTACTCAACCACAGATTAGGAGATCAGCTTGTCTGTGACAAAGAACTGAGTGTGATGTTACTGTGGATGATCAGTGCCAATGTGCCGCTTCACTGGCTGTGCATGACGCTAAAATGAGACACGCTCATTTGTGCAACAAACTACATTTAGAGTTTTAAGTCCAAGAACATTTCGATCCTGGCTGATTTGGTAACACCTGTGGTTACCACGGTAACAGCAAGTATAGTTTAATACCACACCAAAAACTCCTTAAGCAGCCACTTGGTGCATCCTTTCAAAGCGCAACCAAATGAATTTATGCTACAGACTTAAAAAAAAAAAAATCCAAAATACTTTAAAACTGCAATCTAACTTGCACAGGCGAGCAGATTTCCTGCTACAGAAGTTCACGACACCAGTAACAAGTGTTAGTTGCACAGATGCACAACAGCAGAGTAGCAGTAAGACTGTGATAGAAAATTAAAACCAATAATGCTGAAATATGTCCTGCATCATTTTCTGGGAATGTTTTGTGCATGTAGGAGGGTAATTACAATCTTTTGTGGGAATTCTGGACTGTTGCGCTAACAATCAAAACTATTATGAAAAGAAATAGTTACAGAATTTAAATACATTGAATGTCTGCACCTAAAAACCTGACACACTGTCATTTGTGTCAAAACAGTATTTAATTGAAAAGGAATTAAAGTGATATAAATTCAAATGAAATACAATTTACTGAGAGTTCGAGTTTGTTTTTAAAGATAAATTTACAGCAACTTAAAACTAAAACTGAGTTAAGTAAAGTGATTACATTTTCTATCAGTAATTTCACTGAACAATAAGCAGCAGACTACGGCATGTACAGCTTTTTGGAAATGCACTAATTTATGTCTGCCATTAAAGAAGCCTTTTATGCATACTGTCAGTAAATGTACCAAACAGTATCCCAAATTACTTTTTCTTTGTTTTCTGTTTGACGACATAAATCTAACCCATAACAATTTTCCTTCCTATCATGATGCTTCTGCAGGGGAGTAAAGCAGCTGCCTGTAGCCTTTGATTTCATCTTGCCCCAGATCTGCATTGTAATGAGCACTCGGGTCAATCAATAATTCACCGCAGTTTCAGTTATTAAAAATAAAAAAATATAAAAAAAAAAGAAGCTGATCTGCTCAAGGGTGCAACAGAAATAGAACTTTGATCAGTGCCATTTAGAGTAATGTATAACACTATTGATATGCTTTCATTTTTGGTGTATTTGTCAAAACCTAGTGGGGGAGGAACAGGTTGAACAAGGGTTTTGTGTGTCTGAGGGGGACTATACAGAGTCAGAATTGCAGTTAGTGCTAACATTTATGTGTACGCGGTGTGTATAGCAGAGTAATCACAACTGCTTTGACTGATGGCAGAGTTGATTGGTGTTTAGATATTCATGCTGTGACTTCTGCAAAGCTTTGCATGCCTCAAACTGCACCATCTACTGCTAGTTTTCCGTTAAGTAGTACAGGGGAAATCTGCTTCTCAATGTGAAATCATTAAGTTCCCCGAAACGACTCACCCTGAAGCATTTGTCTACAATAAACCGAAAGTCTGTCTCCTGTTGGGTTATAGGCCCTCTCATTATATGTGTGATGAAGTTAGGTGTCAAACAGTCAAATCCATCACGACTGTTTTGTCTTATGTGGTTCATCATAGATTTTCAAAATAACAGTGCTGTGGAAATACAATATATCAAATACAAATAAAACTGATGCCTGTAAAAATAAAACCATGTGTTCTTAATCTGCACCAATCAAAGACAACACATTACACACTGAATAACAATTCTATTTTCTGTGTGTTCCTATCAACAGTTCCCCCAGAGGATCCAGTGATCAGTGGAGGGCCGGTGGTGAGCCTAAGAGCTGGTGACCCACTCAATCTGACCTGCCATGCTGATAACGCCAAGCCAGCAGCCTCAATCATCTGGATCCGCAATGGAGAGGTCCTTAATGGGGCCATGTACTCCAAGGTAAGCACTGAGGTGTGTGTCATACTGGGGTTGTAGACCAGCTGGGAGACTTTTTTTTTTTTTACTGATGTAGGGAATACATATTTTTACATGTCATGCTCTCTTGTAAATAACCACTGCAAAAGTCACTCTGAAATGAGATGTTTCTCAGTGAATCCTTGAGTCATTGGCGGGTGTTTTTTCCTCAGGGTCCAGATTGCTTTTTGAAATGAATTCCCTTGAAAATCCAGGTTGTGTTTTGATTACAAAAAATGACTGGCTTTTTCCCCCGGTATACAAATCAACTCAAGACGAGCAGATGGTGAGATAATGGAATTATCAGTGACTGTGCATTTCTCACTGTTGCTTTAATCTCCTCCTTCAGTGACATTTGTCTTTCTTCATCTTCCCAACCTGTTCTAAAACACACTACGTCCCTTTCTGTGCTGGCTAAGCCTTTTCATGGCACAGTGTGATTCTCAATGACAGGCTGTCTCTCTACTTTTGATGCCAGAGTACACAATGGCCACTGTTCACACCAGCTTAGTGGCATGATCACCTGACCCCACATACTCTTGATTGACATTAATGCTCAAGGCTAATCAAGCAATAAACACTGTCATGTTCTATTTCCATTTAGACAAAGGACAAAAAGAGACCAGGCACTTTAGAGCACTAACACCTCCCCCGCCTTTGCGCCCTGTGCTGCCTCATCCCATTATCGGCTTTTTTCAAAGAGCAGATAAATGCCATTGATTGGACTGGGGTGCCGCACCAGGCCGATTTGAATAAAGTGATTGCTGGAGGTGCTGCTTGCTAATGGTGGGTGTAGAGTGCGCTTCCTGCCTTCACTTCCTCTCAGAACGAAGGCATATATGAGGATATTCTGTGCTGGTAGCTGATGGATGCTCACATGCCTGCACTGAGCCCAAGTATGTTCCACTTCCCTCTCATCTCAATTGCCAACCATTAAAAAGCAATGGGTCAGGTTCAATTAACAGAAGATGACTCTTTTTTGGGTCCAAAGACCAGTAGGGGGACATAATCATCTGCTCTGATGGTCTTCTCATATCACACAGACTAAGAGGTCTAATGTGACCAGATGTGGTGAAGGATTCACAGAAATGGCTTCCCTGATGGTGTCATATGTAATGACAGTTCTGACCCACAGATAATTTCCTATTAAAGTCTCCAAACCCACATCTGTGCGACTTCTTAGAAAACTATTTACTAGACCACTGGTTAAAGGAAAAGAACATGAGTCAAGCGATCGTTGGTTTGATGCATTGCTTGTCATTAGTGGTTTAGCTTAAAAACAGAACTATAGCGTATTATGCAGGAGCCACCCCAACTAATTAAGATGCAGAGGCATGTTGACTAGTTCAAAAATCACAACTAGAAGTAAAAATGTGGGGAGAAAAATATTAATGAATCATGTTCTCTCTTCCCTCAAATACACAACTCCCAGCCGCTCCAGTGGAGCTGCTCAGTGGTAAACAGCAAGGACTGTTTGTAATATGCAGCCCCCAGGTCAGAGCTGTAGTTTGGAGGTGTGAACACTTGCTCTATGATACCTTTCTACTGGAGTGATACAACAAATCATCAGAAAAACATAATGTATTCCCTTACCACAGAGTAATTCTCCTCAATGTGCAACATATTTTTCTGAATGTTCCAGTGGCAAGCTGAGAGGTGAGCAGGAGACTGGGGAGTTATCTCAGTGTTAGTAGGTTTAAAAAAAATATAATGACATTTTATGAGCTGGCAATAATGCTTTTTTATTGTATACCCTCTCAGCTTTGCAATAAAATGATGTCGCTGTTTAATGCCAGGTAAATTGCTAAAGTTTACATGAAAGTGCTACTGCTGATGGATATCGTTTTCCATAGTGAAAAAATGATCATCTTTCCAATCTCAGCTTTACCATGCTTCTCCACCCTGCTTCCCAGCCTGTATTCAAAGCAGCTGCTTTTTCTCCCCCTGTATCATAATTTTTCTCAGATCCTTCATGCTTCATGTGTGCACGTGCGTGCACGTGTGTGTGAGAACTTATATTGCTGCATTGAAATTTAATCATCAAACTAGTAATTAAAATTTGAGTGGGTATTAAACATATCAACATTTTTTTGCGAGACAGGTATAGTGTTCCCCAGGTACTGAGTAGCATACTAAGTCCAAAGACTTACTTTAAACTAATGTAATCCCTTGTGCCGTTTTTAAGAGATCTCAACAGATATTGGGTAGTTAATTAACCTCATTCATCCTGCCTCAAAATTAAACATATGGTTTGACATATATAGTGCATCACTTCAATTTATAGCTTTGAACAAATTATATGTTTGAGTTGAGATAAGTTAAACAAAGGAAACCCATTAAACCCCAGTGACCATGGTAAAAAAAAAAAAAATCTACAGTACATAAATATATAGTGCAGTGTTAAAGCAATTAAATGATTTGTAAAAGAACCTTTGTGTGGTCCAAAATTAAAAATAACTGTTTGAATAAAACCCAGAGATACATTTGATATCAAATCAAAAGGCATGTTGGATGAGTTACCACAATATTAATGATGGATAAGTTATTAGCATTTGCTTACTTGGTAAATTCAGCACTAGTCCTGGGAGGATTTCTATCTCTACACCTCATATTACTGGCCCAGTTAAGGCGTTCCCCTGCATGCCTGCCAGGTGTCAGTGGGTCTTTTAAATTTCTGATGTAAAACATTAGGTTCATGCTTTAGATGACGTGAGGAGCTCAATGAAATGAGCAATAACCATTAGGGCTGTGTATCGTTAAGGACGTCACGATATGATATGTACCTCAACACATGAGCAAACATGCATCATTTTAAAAATTATGCTGAAAATACAATTTGCTGTGTACCACTTAGGCAATCTAACAATAGGCAGGCACATCTTAATATATTGGTAACCTAAACTATTGATTGAATTGAATTTTCATATTACAGTTTATTGAAGGCCACATAATTCTTATACAGTATGAACATGAAAATATAATGCATATGTCAGTGTTTTTTACATTCTAATATGCTATAAATATCAAAAGTGCATGTAAGTGTTCTTCCATTCAAATTCACTGTAACATAAAAAGTGCCTTAAGTCTCAACCCCTGCACAGAAGATTGCAGTCATCTGTGTTCAAGTTCAAGTCTTTTCTCGCTGCATAAAAATGTAGAGTTTAGTCCCTTACTGCGGGACTAAGTGGTCACTGACTCACAATTTGGAAAATTCAGCAAATTAAACCATAGAAGCTCAGGGGGAAAACATAATAATAAAAGGGCACGTACGGATAATTCTTACATTCATTTTCAATAATTCAATATAAACCAAAAAAAAAAAAAAAACTACATGCATTACGCTAAAAATCTTCAACATTTATTTTATTTTTTAAAAAAGTCTTGTTGTGAAAACTTAGTGCCTGAAGCAGCAAATTCTGAAGATATTTCAAGTGCAACAGAGTCTGAAGATTTTTCAATAATACATATATTTTTTCTTTTTGAAAAGCACTGCTTAATGATTACATTTTGTTCTTGCTTTGCCTTGTAAGCAGACATACCAACAAGTCATCCAAATGTGTACTTGTCCTTACTGTATGATACTAAAACGTAAGAAAAGTTAGATTTGTCGCAGATAAAGTGTCAAAAATCCCTGTTGAAAATTTACTAACCCTTTTATATTGTGAAAATGCTGTGGTATTTATTTTGTTACTTTTAGGCATGAACACAATTTATAGATTGGAGTCTGAGTTATATACTTAACTAAGGTCCGAGGACCTTTATCATCGATCCCAACGTCCTCCCTTGACAGCTCTATAACAGTGTCAGCTGACGCCCTCTTTTGTCTGATTCACATATTGAAAAATTTGCTCTAGAGGACAAACATAGAGGTAAAATTTGGTACTCTATGTATGTTACAGGCCAAATGTAATTAATTCTTCTTATTATTAATATGTACAAGCACCAGAGGACAGTAGAGGTTCAAAGTAAACACAGCACTAATTTAAAAATGAATTACCTTGGTTGGCCACAGATTTAGGTTTATTTAGTAGCTAATCCATTTAGATCTACTATTATTTTAATAAGCAGATAATCCAGTTGGCAAGGCTTTTTCAGCCACCAGCTAGATTTACACTAACAGATCACATCCCCATTAAGTTATATCTTGGCTTGGGCTTTATATCTTATATAAAGGTGAAGCTTCACTAGGTTAACTGTTGCATTAGCTGTTAAGGATCTGTGCATCTAGCAAATTATAGTAAATAGAGAGAGTAAACAAACCCTGGAATAAAATGTAGGAACATTTAGATTTGATTTCTAGAGAGAGAAAAAGAGAGGTTCTTGTTTCGGCTAATGTTTGCCAAGACATTAATCAGCTTGATAAGCTAAAGGGTTAAAGGGGGTGTATGAGAAATAATAGAGGTTCAAACATACCAGGAAAAAAAAAAAACAGCTCTTTCTGGCTCAATCTTGCCACTTTCGCCTTTCCTCTCCTAGTGTGGTTAAACGAATTCTTCACATAGACTTCAGGCAGTAATATGAAAATTTATCAATCTGTAATATGGCATGGTGTTGAATTCAATGCAGCAGCCTGTAAACCCCCTTTGTAAGATTAATGACTTCAGACAGGTCCAGAGCGACGAGGAAAACAATCTTGATTGTGTCAGAAAGAATATTACATTGACATATCCTGTGTCTGACAGCTAATGTGTTCTGCTTTAGAAGTGACTCGTGCAACTATGAATTTCATCACATGGTCCTTCATATACAAATGGACTCCACAGAAACATGAAACGCATCTATAATATCCCTAAACAGTAAAAGTCTCAATAATACACAGAAAATATTACACATGTTCTAAGGCAGTATACCACTTCACAGGGAACTTGAGGTACTTGAACTCTAAAAGGAATTCTTTTGTAATGACTTGAAATTTGATTTTACAGAGTCAATGACGTATTAGTTATATTATTCATAATATAGCATGCTTAAGTAAGAAGGGAGCCATATAGTTCGATTACCATTTTATTAAATAGAAACCCTGCATTAAAGCAGAGAAATTAGATCATAATTGCTGCTGGTTTGCACATTAACAATGAGCTGCAGCTCAACTCACCTCCTGATTAATGCTTAGCGATTGTGGCGGTTGAATATATATGATACTTAGCTTTCTTGAACTTTGAGGGAACATTTAATACACTGTACCTATGATTTAGTCATGACATTTTAAGTTACATTCTGTGCATTTGTAAAAGTTTTACTTTATATTTAAACTCATCATGCGTAACAGCCAGAGCAACTGGAGAAATATTAGTCTGCAGGCTAAAATGCTGCATAGATAGAGATGAAACATGAATTTTTCTAAGTGCAGGAAAATATCCATGAAGCGATCGATACATATGTTTGGCTAATCCGAAGGAAGTAGCTGAGTTTCCATATGAAGAAAATGTTTGATGTGCTTCTTTTCTTCAAAACCACAGAGTAGAAGTGAACCTCCTTTAAAGAGATGGCAGGGAAATGCATTTGGAGTTTGTGGTTGACCACACTGTGCTCCATTGCCCACGCAATTTGTTCTAGTCTGTGACTTTGTTCTGTCCCGCACTGGTTAACATAGACTCCCAGAGCCCTCCCCTGAGCATTTGAGGGAGAGTGAGAGCTGCTGAGCGCTACCAACCGATTCCAGATGGCTTCCACAATGTAGGGCTCAGAGGATGAGCACTGAAAAGAAGATTGATTTCCTTTGTGCAGTATGACAAGCCATGCACTAGAGCGCAGCTCTCCAGACACACACATCTCAAAAAATATATTTCTAAGTGTTTTTTTTATTTTATTTTAATTTTTATATATCAGTCAGTTTTCCAGTAAAACTACGAGTTTGCACGAAGGACAAATGCGTGTATTCATGAATTTGCTGTTTTTTGTTTTCTTCTCCATTAAGTTCTGTACATGGTATAAAGTCTTCAGAAAAACCAACCTCAGTTTTAGCTATTGAAAATCTAAAATTCCAGCCTGCCAATCCATCAGAGCAACAGAATTACACACTTCAAACATTTCATTGACACAACTCACTGCACCATTACTTTCAACTTTATTCAATCCCTCTTCGCGTTTTGCAGACCTTGGTCCGGGATGGCCGGAGAGAAAGCACCATAAGCACGCTCTACCTGTCGCCCTCCATCATCGAGACAGGTCAGCAGATCATCTGTAAAGCCTCCAACAAAGCAGTTCCCAATGGCAAGGAAACCAGCGTCACCATCGACATCCAACGTAAGCATACCACATCTCCATCTCCGTCTGTTGTTATTGCTTTTAATGTCGCCCCCTTTCCTAATAGTTCTGGGCCTGATTGGTCCCCCTCAACAAATGTGGGGCTGTAGCCCAATTCAAGGCTTTTTTGCAACTGATCATTAATCTAAAATAATCCTACGTGGGTTCAGTACCATTATTTTATTCAGCTTCCCCGATCTCCTGATCTGGCTGATTTCAACAGAATACCCACAACAACCCAACAACAGTCAATGAGAGCAGAGCAGATGTAACCAAGCAGCTGATGCACACACACACACAGCAGCGAACAAAAAGACAACACAACACAAGCCAAATGGACGTTAGAAAGAGCCTGTAGGGCTACCACAACAAAACAAGTGCCTTTATTATGTGTCATGCAAGACATATCACATAGGGCTGACAAATGAAAGGCATGTTATATCACGCAGGTTTTTGTGAAATCTCATTTCTACGGAATCGCCACTGTGCAATCGTTACTACGAACAGCGGGTGTGTGGTCTGGCAGACTGGCCAAATCAACTAGTGTGTGTCTTCAGAGGACTATAATGTTAAAAATCAGTTAAAGCTGTCCTTATGACTGATCTCCCACATTTTTAAAACTGGTTAAGAGCTGAAAACCCTCTAGTGTATAGGGAGCTTTGGTGATCACTACAGATGGGAGAGAAAAGTCTCTGAATGGCATGAATTACTCAAAGTATGAGGTATTTCTCACATGTAGAGGCGTGAAACAGACAGGCATACGTGCCTAACACTGTAAACATCTAGGACTCATTTTAGGCTCTGATGGATATTTATAATTGGTTTCTGTTTTGCTTTCATACCATGTAGGTGGATGGATGGATTGGTGATGCATCACTTTTTCGTTTGCTATGATGAAATATCAAAGCAGCTGTCCATCTAAAATGAATGGGATTGTTTCTTTTTTTTGATATTTTTGGTTCATCTACCTGCCTTGCTCTGGTACTGGGCACACTGTCTCCATCTCTTTTATTTCCTTGCTCATGCCATCAATCTTTTTGATGAGTGCATGCACAATTCCTCTCTAAAATAGCCAAAGTAAGCTCAGCGTGTAAAACACATTCAGCCTCAATTGTCAAGGAATATTTTTTTTTTTTTTTTTTTTTTTTATCAAGAAGCATTCACAGTAAGAGAAGGGCTTTGAACAAAGGGATTTTGCATCATTCACAGCCCCTTCAACACCATTAAGTATGACTAATAAAGCAGAAAATGCTATTTAGAGAGCCATTATGACTGACGGCTCCATTCTTTTCATTATGTACACCACAAGAGGCAAGCATGGCAAGAGCGGGCACGGCACGATCAGGCCAACTCAGGCGCGGGAGTAAAGATGATTAACAGTTGCTACTGTTTGCAACCCTTGCAGTTTGTCCTCGTCTTTTTTTTCCCCTCATGCAGTGACAGAGGGAAGTCTGCCCACATGTAAAATGATTTGTCACCATGTATAATGATGTGTATGTGATAAACGCTTGCCGTCATAGCGTCATCCTTGCTCCTGAATGTACGATTTAACCCTGAAAAATGAGTGCAGCAGATTTCTAATTAGCATTCCAAAATGTGCTCTTTACACAATTAAAGCTCCTGAAAAGATTTTTCACAGTGTGAGATCAAACTGAGTGACAGCAGAGACTAATTGTCGAGATTCAAATTGTCTCCCACAAGGCTTAGCCTCTAGTTTCTCTCCTTCCATTTTCACTCCTCCACCCTCTCCTCAGACTTGACAGGTAAAGTGCTCAGCACAGTTCAGCAGGGGCCTCTGAGTTTGTGCTAAGATCCACTTCCAAAATTAAGCTTCTCCTGAAACATGCTGTAATTGAACTCTGATTCATTCATGCTGGGTATCAATTTTCCTAATTTCAATGCTGCCTAATTTTATTACATGGTTCTTGGCTCAATAGCAGCATCTGGAAAACTGCATGTCTTTTTATTAAAAACACAAGACATGGTGCAGGTGTACATGTCTGCACGTTGATCAAAACACTGGACTGCAGACATTTCTCCAAACACACGAGTTGGACCCTGTGCCTACTGCAGAGACTTGTGTGTTATTTTTATGTATTTTGTTGTAAAGGTGCTATGTAGATTTTAGGTGCATTTTACGAGTTGTATCTTGTAGACAAATGCACAAAACGAAGCATCCTATTATTATTCACACGTATGTCTACATTCGCTGTTATTGAAGTTATAAAATTCTATTTACCCTGATAATATTCTGAGAATGTTGTATTGTGAAGTTCAAAATCTGGAAACCACTTACAAATAAATGCACCACGAGCTGAAAGCGACTACAGGGAAAAAACTAGTCTTTTGTGTAATAAAGTCAAATAAATAAATAAATAAATAAATAAATAAAATCAATGATGGAACACTGGCAAATGAAAAAATAGCAGATGAACCCTGATCTTTATCTTTTTAGTGACCAGACTCCACACAGGTCTGGCCTATACAAAGGCTGCTCTGCAAAGGGCAGTATTACGGGACAACTAAATGTCAACTATTGATAAAAAGCAGCTGAAAGGCCGTGTCCTAACTTGGGGGGCTGGATCCTTTAAGGACCTGAAATAAGATGGTATAGATAGTTCTTGTACTTCCAAATACAATACCAGGAAGACGAATCTCAAGTACATAACCTAATTACATCAACGTACGCATCAATAACAAGGACAGATGCTGGAGTTTATGCATTGCATCTGTTCTTTACGCCTTGTAGTATTTACACTGTTAAAGAATCGAGGGCTTATGACATGGACACATGACAATTCCTGACCTGCTTGAGTGAAACATTCAGAAATGGATTGGTGCACAATGAATTTTAATACTGCGTGCTGCAGTTGCGTCCTCTAAATATAGAGAACATGTGGGTTTTTGGGCACTTTTGTAAAACAATTCAGCATGAAATGGACACACTCAGCTACACTGAACAATATCTGAACAAAGCGCAGACTCACAGGGACACGTTCATTTATTTGTTACTCATTCATTAATGATAATAATAAACAAGAACAGAGCCTAACATTTTACAGTCAGCGACTAGGCAACCCACTAATCAGGCAATGAAAAAGGCCAGGTAAGACAGGGTGCATGAGAAACAGAACTCGAACCTCTAATTCATCTGCCCACTCAATTAATCTCCTAGTGAGCCTTTCTCGGAGAAGGTGAAAGCCATCACACTAGCTTTAAAAGCAATGGTCCCTTCAGGCACTTTCTGGGAGCTTGTGAAGTAAATGTAACGCTGGGCCATGTCTTCTTTGTAATTGTGCTTAGGTGTTCTTTTTATTCTACAGGAAGAATCAGTCACATGTCAGAATCTAACAGTCCATAATGACTGGCAGTGTTAAATGCTTCAAGGAAAAACATGCACTCCAGCCAGGCCAGCCCCGATACGTTCGACATGAGCTGGCCCCTTTAAATTTGGATACTATCAAAAATTGTCCTTTTGAGACTTGAGAAATTTGTACTTGCCATTCATGACCAAATACTTAATGACAATTCAGATATTTTTTCTTACAATATGAATGATTGTGGCACAGTAATGATTTCTTGCTTCTGGGACTGTTCAAGGTTGTGTAAAACAAAGTGCTTCCTTTCTGTGTGCATCTACATGTTGATATGCAGATGAGCACACCAGTCATCGTGTGAATGAGTCGTTATTGCTCCAGGTGTCAATGAAAGTGTCAACGGGAATATTACAACTAAAACAAGTGAAAATCCTAATGAATTTTCTGAAATTGCTGTTTTCCCTCTGATGGCCTGTTCCCCACTACAGGTTCTTATGTATTGTACAGAGTAAATTCCATTTAATGCTGCTTTTCAAATCATAAGCTCACGTGTTTTTAAGTGACGCTGCAGTGTGCCTCAGTCCCACAAAGAAGATGGAGGGATTAATGGCATGTCTCTGGTGAGCAGTTAGTGTAAGTGGGACCCCGGTGAGGCCTGGATACAGCAAGTCACTTCAGCTACACTGCACACTACTGCCACTTCAAGCCTTCTAACATCACACTGAGTTACGTTATAATTTACTGACCTAAAAGATTTGGGAAGAACGTTTAACCCATTTGTGCAACATTTGTGTTATAGACAGTCATATGAGCGTCAACTTAAACTGCAGGCTTATTTTCCTTCTCCCAGTAAGGTGTGGGAAATTATGAGATATCAAACACAGGGCTAATAATGCCTTGCAGGTACTTCCCTAATACTTTGTGTGACAGCTCAGAATTGAACATGCAGCAGCTGAATTGATATCGATGCTCTCAGCTAACGCTTAGTAAGACAGAAAATAAGCAAATTCCCCCAAATGGCTGAGTAAACCCTGTGAATACTGTCCACTGAGCATTTATTCTCTCTGAGTAAATGCTAGCAATGGCTTTTACTTGTTTCTTTTCTCTGTATGTTCCAATATAAAGTCTCATTCATTTTCTCACCTAGAGTGATCTCATTGACAGTGTTACAGACATAATATTAATAGTAACAAAAGTAATTAACATTTTCTCTGTCTGCCTGCCCATCTCAACATTCTGTATCCTGCCCACCTCCGGGATTAGGTGCCCTTTTTCTCTCAGCTCCATCTTCATAGCAATCCAAATGAGTAATCTAAACACGACATAGCACATGGCTTTACAGCTTAAACCAGCCTGAAATCCAATGCATTTCACAATGGTATTTTATTTTTGTCATCACTTTAATGATTTACATCCACCTCAGCAATTTCGTTTCCACAGAAGTTCATGCAGTGTTATCTGACCTAGGGTTAGACAAATTAGCATCTAAATACAGTATGTACTGGTGATGGTGCCAAAATGAGAGGGATTTAGAACCCACATAGGTGATTCAGAACCCTGGATAGACTGCTGACTTCAGTTGTCCATACCAGTCCATTAGCTGGCTGTAATTATTTGATAGCAGAGGGGGTGGCCACCCCCTGATGCTGTTTTCTCCAGCAGCATGACTTAACTTACATTAAGCCCTTTGGACTTTAATCAGTAAACTCCCCGACCCTCTGGCATAAAACCACTGCAATGAAATATGATTCTGATTCCACACTTTACTATCCCGCTGAATCTCACTCAACACACACTTTAAAATATTCCTCAAATATTTTCTAGTCCAGCTGCCTATCTGCAGAGCATTGCCCCACATAGAAACATGCTCTCAAACACGCAGTGGGACATGAATGCACTAGGGACAACCAAAGCCAAGGTTCTCTGTGTGTTTGCATTACAAACAGGCTGAGCCATGTGGGGAGAAAATGAATGCCATTTGTTGAGACTAATTAATAAAGAACATGCAGATGTGCAATTGGGGAGGATTTGTTTTTGGTAGCTGGTGCAGCTACATGCTCTCTCTGCTTAATCAAGCAGATAATGGCAAATTCATCTGAGACAGAATTTGAAAGTGAGAGGGAAAGAGTATAAGGATAAGAAAGCAATAAGATGCTCTCAATTTTCTGTACATTAAGCCCTAATGATGCCCTAATACAGAATTATCTCACGTGATCTCATGTGTTAGTCTGTATAAATACATGATTTCTAAATATTATACTTCCAGTGCCATGGACAGCTATCAAACACTAAGTTTTGATTGCATCAGTAACAAAACTTTGAGCGTCTTACAGTGTTACAAGGAATGTGGTGTTTTTCCATTTAAACTGCACTGCAAACATCTGCCTTCACTAAAGTGAGTAAATTCTTTGTTGTGCCACAGCTGAATATCTCACAATCAATACGCTGGACCTCAGTTTGTCCCTCCGTCTGCTCTCCTCCGAGGTATTCCCCTCATCCAGCCATATGACAGTGTCCCCCTTATTGCCAGGACTATAAGCCACAAGAGGACGGCCCACAAACAGCTTTCCTATCCTTCAGAAGCAGCCGACACTCCCAGAGTTTGTGGCTGGTCCTGCTGGAGAACAGCTGTCTACAGTGATCTGAAGAGATTGGAAACTGAGCTTTATAAACGGAAAACAACAATCTATGTTGGCATTATCTCCAGGAAAGAGTGAGGAGTTGGAATATTGTTCCAAAAACACCATCTGGTCTCTACTTTGAACTAACCGATCAAAAGCTGACGGCCAACTACAACACTACCCCCCCATTCATCCTCATGTTTTCACTAGAGCTTCGATCTGTCCTACTATCCCCTTTCCCTATCTATCCATTCATCCCAGTCTCTCGCCCCCCTTTTCTCACCAGTACTCTCTTGATGAATCTGAGGAATTAACAGTCCTGCATACTGATGTACTGTCACATAATGCCTAAAAAGCTCTCAATCAGCAACTCATGCATTTATACATCAAAGTGGAAAATGGACTTCTTTATTAAAGAGATGCCTGTTATAGTTGAAGGGTCAATGGTTAGAGAAGTGACAGTCCCCGTTTCACACCCATGACCCCTGCTGGCAGACTTTTCACAGCTGTTACTCCCCGGGCTGTCGTCACTTGTCGGT
Organism: Mastacembelus armatus; assembly: GCF_900324485.2. NCBI lineage: Eukaryota > Metazoa > Chordata > Actinopteri > Synbranchiformes > Mastacembelidae > Mastacembelus > Mastacembelus armatus. The sequence continues at coordinate 2,025,883 of NC_046645.1, read as the reverse complement.
CTTCAGGAAGCTGAAACTATCCAGCAAATTGTCAGTGAAACGGTGCAATAGATGCAAAGTTGTCGTGAAACCACCTCTTGCTGAGATGGACTGAGGTCTTTTTCAGGGAGGGTCAGTTTTTTTTTTTATTCCTCTATCATTTGAAAAGCACTTTAAATAATGACGAGTTTGACAGTAATGAGCATTTGTGTCCTTAGAGGTCTCTTGGTGGCAAGACCAGAGAAAAAGTTTGGCATGACTGAAAAATATGGTATAGAAATGCTTTTAGTGAAAAGACTTATGAAGTGGCTTCTACGGTGCTTTGTCTATTAGCACTGAAACCACCTCCAGATCTCCTCTGCTTTCTTTTTATGTCTACCTCTCACTTTGCTCTCCAGCTTATGGCTGGATTTTATTACCACCTCCACCACTGCCACATCTGTCATTTTGCCCCTGAGGTTCCCGCTGCCCACATTTTTGTCCACGCAATTAACCGCTCACAATGCTAAAAACACCTACTGGGGACTAACACTGCTGCTCAAGGCATGGATAGCTTTTCTACTTTATAATGACGCATACCCTCATGCCCTTACATATGCACACACACCTTTCTTAAAACATATCCCTACATATGCAAACATGGAGACACATACAGTTAGCTGCTCAGTACCTGGAAAGACTTGTTAGCTCACTGTGGCCTTCAGACTTCCAGAATCCACAATGTTGTTTTCTTTACTGGCCTGGGGAGAACTGGCACAGGTGGAGCACATGGATCTGAAGGTGGTAGGGATGTGGGGCAACTGTCCTAGAGGGAAATAAGTCTGCTGATTGGGAATATGGTATGTGTATGTGAGTAGGGAGGAATACAGCACCTGGATCACCCAGTTCTCTGGGGCTTTGTGGCAGCTGAGCCAGCCCAAAGCATCTGCACAGCCACAGGGTAAAGCAGTTTTCCTACACTCTGTGCCCACACACACACACACACACACACACACACACACACACACACACACACACACACACACACACACACACACACAGACTTGGGCACCATAACTAGACACACTACTGCTTGGCTTCATTACAGCTGTGTTCATGTGCTTCTTTAATTCTGTGTGGATCTCTGTGCCCACTACTGCTCTGCCTCCACATGCTGCACAACACAGTCCCTGGTTTGTGGTTTACTATTATTGAACACAGAGCATACAAACTTAGTACACCTTGGAAACAGATGCCTACACCAACATCAGACCAAAAAAAACCAGTGATACCAGTATATCACTGGAGTCACAAATGACACAAAGGTTGAGTCTGTGGATGTGGCATCAGAAGTGGCTCAGAAAAAAAAAAAAGCTACCAGAATTTTCAAAATCTCTGTTAAATTACATAAAAAAAACTCACATTTGTGCATAAATTGAGAAAGTTCAAATTATTACAAATGGCATATAAATCATGTATCAGACAATATGTGGTTTCCTTGAAAGCTAACTTAAAATGGAGATATACAGCACATGAATTGCTCTAATTGGAAACACTCCATCCACTTGATTCTCCATTAACATACAGTTCAGCTTTATCATTTTCCCTTTCTGCATTTAAAGCCCTACGATAAATATACCCAGGTTTTCTTTAGAGACCCTGACAAATAGATTCACCTACTTGAGATTCATTTTCTGTGGGGTAAATAGCTGTTTGTTTCGCATGGGACAGGATTGATATGGAAATTAACACGTATCTTCAAAAAGAATCCCACCTTTGTCAATTAGGATGAATTAAGTTGTTTATTAAATTTGCATAATCTGAACGCTTGTTATTCTAAGAACTGTTTTAATTGTACTGTATGATAGAGATTGTTCGTTTCTTCAATTGCAGTGGATGACACTATGGACTATTCACTGTTTGCAAATTGCCATTTATTGAAACTCATTATCAAGTCAGGTTTTCCTTTGATTCTCTTCTTATAATGTTGCTAATGAACACAGAAGAATAAAAATAGCATGACCTCTCCCACACCTATGAAATATACTACAGTGTTTTTGAATATCTGGGCCCAGACCCCGAGGTGGGTGGCAGGAAAGCTAAAATAGGGCATCAAATTATTCAGAAGTAATTGCCTATTATTCAGGAGAAAATGCTGCCACAGTCTGTGATAAGTTGTCACAACTGTTTCAAGCGGTGCCACGGTGTACTGTAAGATTATCAAAATAAAAAGACTCTCTCCTAGTGGTTTTAAGTCAAGCATATTTACCTACAAAGCTGCATGTGTGTGGTACATCTACATAAAAGGCTGCCAGATCAGTTTTGGGTCAGAAGACAAAAAAAAACATTTGGCAAATGTAGGCCCCCTGAATAAAACTGCAAATGTATTCCTCATGTCGATGTTTGGGCTATTTTCTTATGAGGTTGCATGTTTTCTGAACTATATATAAGGTGTCTATTTTGTCTTGTCTGTAAAATATAGCTTCCATTTTCTTTCCAAGCCTTACTCAGCCACAGAAGAAGTAAACAACATAGTGTTTGTTTACAGTTCAACTGGTTGTCATTTTGTCTGTTTTTTTTTTTTTTTTAGATCTCCCACTTGTCAATCTCTCAGTGGAGCCTCAGCCTGTTCTAGAGGGCAACCTTGTGAAATTCTACTGCTCTGCAAAGGCCAACCCTCCTGTCACACTCTACAGGTGAGATCATAAAAACAAGTGTCAAGGAATAAAAACACGACCATGTAATCTTAAAGTAGGAGAAAATGCAGCGGTTTAAATAAGGTTTCCTCCGACCGCTGACGCTGGAAGAGAACACATTTTCACATTAAGTGAAATTCAACACTTTATTACTGATAGCTTCAGTTATTTCTAGACACCTTCTTGTGATGTCATGACACTATTATGTTTGCCCACACTTTGAAATGAAGAGGAGAAAAACAATGAAACACTGTCACAATGAACACAATTAATGAAAATGCACCTCAGAAAATCATTTGGGAAATCTTGTCATGTTCCACTGGGTTGCAACAAAGCAATTCAGTGCTCTGCTGCATAGCTGTTTGCTTTCTGGTCATATCATCTCCCTTGAACATTAAATGTCCATCAGTGTGTTGTAGGAAAGCTGGGGATATAATGTGTGCTACATTTGATAAAGCTGTCAAGATTACAACTTCTTCTGAGATTGAGTTGTATTCCACAGTACATGTACCCCCACACCCATCCCACCCCACATACACACATACACACACATACACACACACACACACACACACACACAAGTACAGAGTGGTGGGAAGACAGGGTGTGTGTTTGGAACTATTATTACTATTTCTAAAGTTCCAGAAAACTAATTAGAGAAATGTTTGGGAACTTATCACTGAGATTCAGTAGTTTTAGAACATGAGCGTGAAGGTTCAAAGGTCTGCGGCTACAAAAGTGCAGCCTTGACTCTAACTGAAAATCACTGAAATGATTAATCACAATGTAGCTGACACACAAACAGTCTTTCTTTAATTTTCAGTAAGTATGTTAACAGTTTTGAGAACATGTGTTCACTCTGGCTGTTATGTGAAGGCTGTCGATTGATATACAGCATACAGCATATGTGCTGTACATGTATGCATGCAGTCCGTGCAGACAATACTGATGACAAATCTGCATTAACCCTGGAATTGACAATAATGTGAAACGAAAGAAGAACTCAGGTTTTCCTGAAAACAAAGTTAAATGTCCTATATCTGCTCAATAATCCACTAATTTCCACTTTGATAAATAAAGGCATACTACTTTCTGCACTGGCACCAAACATTAGTACTAGGTGTAAACTGTGCTACAGAATCAGGCAGAACATAATACCTAGTGAAATAGTTTGTATTATTCTTGATGTATTATTGTTTTGTTTTTTTTAATTATAACCCAAAAAAAAAAAATAATCCCACAGAACTAGGTATTTTCATACACACAAACCTTCTGAAAAAACCTGCTGTAAATAAAATATTATCTGGCACATTTCTAAATCAAGCCAGAGCCAGAAATGGCAAAGTAAACACATGCACAGCTAGAAATAAGGAGCCTACCAATATATCACTGTGCAGCAATCTTTCTTACCCTAAAGTACTACTGATCTTCAACAGTACGTAAAGCTGCTGTCCTCTCATCCATTTCCTCTGTTTATTAAAGCGTATTGATGTGCACATTATCAGTTGCATTTGCTATTAATTCTTTCTACCACATCCATAATTGTGATAAAACAACAAAATGAACAGTAATTATTCTCATAAATGGCCTTCCAAAAGTGTATTACTGAAGTTATTTGTCAAGAGATGGTTTTCTGTGTGGGTGGTTTTAAAAACCTGGCAAAAAAAATGGAATGAAATCAATAGTAAAGGGAATTGGCCAGGTCTGAATCTTGTAATGGAGAGGGGAAATGAAATGGATATACAACACACTCACAGGTGGCAAAACAGAGATGTTGCCTTTTTGATTGATTCTGCCCTTTTGAAAAAGAAAAGGAGGAGGGAATTCAGTGATATTGTGGAAAACGAGGTTTGTATTTGATTGTGTAGGTGTACAGCAGAGACAGAACATCAGTTGCACCTGCAAAAAGATTTCACTGCTATTGTTATGAGACTGGATCAATGCTAGAATCAGACTTCTCCCCAGGGCATCAAGAGCTACGATGCAATGGCAGTTAAGACGACTTGTTTTTTTTTTTTTTTAGTACAAAAACTCCGGAATAAAAAAAAAAAAAGGTTGGAGGTTGAAGCTAAAAAGAGACTAAAACTGCTGCCCTCTAATTTATTTCTTCCTTTCTTTTCTGTTCTTTCTAGCTGTCTGGCTCTGTGTCATTGACACAATCCACTTCAGGATTAAATTATATCCAGACAGACTAATAACTTTTAAAACTTCAAGGTTATACTCTCCACCAGTCTCCCATTTAGATTTATCTGCAATTTATACAAGAGCTTCAGGACTTGCATGCACCATTGGAGTTCAGAGCATGGTAGACAGGGGATTTTTTGGCCTCATAATGCTTGCCTGAGAGGATTCAACCAGGGAGAACCCCCCTCCTGCAAATTCTCCCTCTACAGAGCAATAGCACAGAGGAGAGGAGGAAGCTGGTCAAGCAGTGTGGGGCCATTATTCAGTGCTAATACACTCTGTCTACTCCAGATCAGATACGGCACAAGGACAGAACAGTTCTTAGACGGATGGCCTCTTTTCCATCCCTAAGAGAGCCATCCATTCCCAGTGTGCACTGCACCACTTTGCCATCCTCCAATTCAGTGGACACTTGAGACATAGGCCCAAGATAGTGGGGGGCACCAGTCGAACACATGGTGCTGCCTGCTGCCTACAACCCCTTGTGATTCCCACGCCGGTTCAGTTAATCTGACATTAAATATGAGAATGAAAATAAGATGAATTTCTGCAGATACCTGAAATTTTGCCAGAAGGCAGCTCAAAAGTGAGTGCAAAGAGGGTAGAAGTCACGGGTTTGGAGAAGACCTGGTGTGGAGAGAGAGGTTGGAAGAGAAGATGAAAGTATTCCTCAAAGTGTGAATGAAGTAAGAGTAATAGGCATGAATTTCACCCAGCACAGAGGGAATCAAGGCATGCTGTGAGGGAAAGATGAGTGGGTCGGAACATCTTCATTACTGTTTATAATGATAGGAGGGCTAACTGCTATACATCAATCACTCAACCACTCTCTGATGAAGACACAGAGGGATTCCTCAGATGAAAACAAGAACCCACCAGAGACAAGAGAAAGAATAACAAACAAAGCAAATCAGGTCCCTCATATGGGTATACAACCATGCACAGAGTGACAACAAACCCCACTTCTTTGCACAGCACTGCAGCGAATAACGTCCCAATTCTCTCCACATTGATTCTCAGTGTTGTTGCTGCTCCTGCTGGATTGTTTGTCTGCTTTTGACTGGCACCACCATAACTTTCTTCTTTGCAAACTTTGGAGGTAGCTAATTGATACATTTTTCCTCCATGCTACTGTTTGTTTTTGGAAATGACTACTGTTGCTTAGCCACCTTCTTTATGCGTACAATGGCTGCAGTCATACATACCATATGACTATAGACTATGACACGTCTAACTGAAACACCAGAAACAGAAATGGTTCAATAATTGCAAATGTGTCTATTAATGTGCACCATTCCAGCAAAACATACAAATCAATATAATCCTGACAAGTTGGAAACTACCCTGAAAATTTGGGACCAAGCAAAAAGCAGTCTGTAACAATCCCAAAAGGTTGTTATAAATTAAGAAAAATAGCATCTCAGCATCTCAAATACCCCTGATTTATTTTTTTTAAATCATAATTAAATGTGCCTAACTTTTCAGGGGCTTCTTGGCTTAGTTCAAATGCCGTTTGAGTGTATTTGAGTGTAAAACTTACCTCTAGATCATAGAACACTGCTATAATTAAGTCCATGTCAAAAGGACTGCGTTCTCTTGCTAAAACTCCAGTGGGTATAGTTGTATAGGTATTTTATATACAACTGAAACTCAGTAGTCATCACTTTCAATGTGAATGTGAGAATGAAACTGCATAGTGCTGTGCTTAACCATGCTGATAATAACTGTAGGGCCTGATTTACTGTTGGTCTTGATGTTGACGGCAGATACCTGCCTAATTTAATTGTTACTGTTTTACTGCCTTAATCACATTGAGCAAATACAAAACTCTCCCCCTCTTCCATGTCTCTTTCAACCTCGGCTTCCATTAACGGCAGACGTTTATCTGTATAACAGTGTTAGCTTACGCAACTGTGCACACGCAAAAACACACACCTTGTATGCTCATGCACGTACACATAGACACACACATGGAGACACTGAAGCGTGCAGGATTCACACCCTCTGTCTGAACCAAATCCCTGAATAGGATACAGTAGTGTAAAGTGAGTCAGCTATTGAGTAAGCTTGCACTACCCCTCTAACCTCCCAAAGGGAATGCAGGTGTTTGTGTTACCCTGGGCCAGCTATGTTTAGACATGAGCCTTGGACAAGGCCCAGCGCACCAACAGAGCTCCCATGCTTCCTGCAGATGACAGCATCCTGTCTCTGCTCCCTCTAACACTGTCAAGGGCTCCCAAACCTGGCAGTGGCAACCTCCACTTGGGAGCAACCGGCTGCCCAAACATCTGTGCTTACCCTGTTACAACTCCTACAGTATGAGTTTAGAAATGTGGCTGATATATATGAAATATATCACCATCTTTATCATCATCATGATGATGCTGATAAGCAAACCTGTCAGCAGATTTGAGTTTCCCTAGTTGTGGCTGATTCACCTATAGTCAAATTTTTATTTTGTTTTTTTTCGCAGCACTTTTTATGATCGAAAACACCAACAAAAACCTCGAGTAGTTTTTTCAAGTGTTTTTCAAGAGCAAGAACAAACTTCAAAAACGCGTCACCAGTCTGATTGAAATTAGCACCATCATCATCTTCATTGTTGTCATCATTGTCGTCATCAACATTCAAGATTCTCATCATCATTATTACTGTTGTCACCATCTGAATCATCATCATTACTGTCTTCATCGTGATTACCGCAGCCATTACCCTTGTAATTAATATCACCATCATCATTGTTATCATCATCATCATCACACAAATAGCAGAGAAACATTCGTAATGATATTCCCGTTCAGGGACACACCACTATGAACATCAACAGTCATCATCATTAACATAATGGCTTTTAATCCTTCCATATGTAGCTTCCATGATTTTCTCTGCCTTGTGCTAATATTCTGCTCCTCAAAGATATAGACTCTGCAGTTATCATGTGTTTACTATATTATCTCCCCAAACTATTATGGAAAGAATACATACATAGATGCAATACAAGTGTTATTACCCCTGAGTCAGTTATAAAAGGCCAGACAGGTTGAAAACACGCATTTGTCCTACTTTCAACATTTTTTGAAAACACAGATGTTGCAGAGCTTTCAACTGTATCGCTGTCACAGAAGAATCCAGATCTTAAAAGATCTACTGCTGCAAAGAAAAAAAAAAAAAAATCCCATGAAGCCCAATTAGAATTCTGCTTCACTTCACTTGCTGATTGAATGAGGTAATCTGTTCTCATTTAAATGATAGCATTTCAGTCAAGCATGGGGCCAGCTTAGTCATGGAAAACAAATGAGTCCCCTATCCCGTGAAAACTGCTCTCAGTACTGGCAGGAATAAAAACCCGGAGACAGCCACTAGTTCTGTTGTCATTGTTTTCATTTGCCACATCAGCATGCATTCACATCTTTATTGTTGAGATGGCAGCATTTACATGCATGATGCATTCTAAGTCCCACAGCACGGTCTAAATTTCCCAAAGACACTCGAGACATCCACCAATGCGTCTGCTTCACTTTTATAAATGGGCCTTGTCTGTTGAAGCAGCAGCGAGCCATTCATGCCACACACCACGCAAGACGCAGTTGCCAGTGACATCATAAGAGTACCACCTAAACATTTGAGGAGTGTCTCAATCCCTGTCACAGAAGCCATCATTCACAAACACAAACAGATGTTCTTTCTGTGATCCCATGTCAATTTATTAATGTCAGCTGTTGCGTGTAATACAGTACGTGTCAACCAACATCTTCAAAGGTGGAGGAGCTACCCATTTGTCATTCTGTGATTTGTTTTCTTAGCTGGCACTCTGTGCTGCACTCTGTGTCTGGCGTAATGAGGAACGTGCTGTCTGCTCCAAGTCGCCTGGGAGCTTGTCACAGCATGGAGGGCTGCCACAAAAATATGCTGAAGCCAGCACAGAAAACCTGCTCAAGAATGATGATTTATTCATACGAACGAATGCTATTGACATAAGAAACAGTGAAAACCTGTCCTAATGCCTTTCCCACTTTTCCACAATTCTTCCATTTCATCCCGTCTCTCCATCCTCTACCTTCTAATCCTCACACCAGGTGGGCCAAAGGAGGAAGTATAATCAAGGAGGTCTCTGGAGACACATACGAGGTTATTGTGGACCACTCCTTCTTTACAGAGCCTGTTTCCTGCGAGGTTACCAACGCTCTTGGCAGCACCAACATAAGCCGCAATGTTGATGTTTACTGTGAGTGGCGCCTTGAGCAAATATGTATGCCCTTTAGTGATGCCAACAACGTGATAAATCATTATTATGAATTTTTGCTGTCTTTTATATTTTAACACGGAGCTCCTACAGCCGGCTCCCCCACAGCTGATGCTTAATTATGGATGAGTCACAGACAGTTGATGATGTTTATATCTTTTAACAGTTGGTCCACGCATGGCTGCGGAGCCTCAGTCCTTGCAGGTGGACCTTGGATCAGATGCTGTGTTCAACTGTGCCTGGACAGGAAATCCGTCTCTTACCATAGTGTGGATGAAGAGGGGATCTGGTGTGGTGAGTGTATGGATTTGCTCTGCATCTATGTATGTCTTACATGAAATCACGTACAATATTACAACATACAGTAGATGTAAAAAAGACTTTATAAGATTACAGCACCTCCATAGGACATCGGACAGTTTTATTTGTTTGTTTTTTTTAATGACATAACCATCTTCTTTCCATCTAACCTAAACTTTTGGGGCCTTAACGAGCTCAGTCTCTTGGCGACCTGCTCCCACCTGAGATCTGTTGATCTGGTCCAGAAATTCAGCCTTATTTCACCTTTACTTTTGTCAACATCAAAGGCCAAAGCCACCCTTTACTCCACTGAGCTCAAACCCTAAATTGGATTTTAATAATTGAGGAGAGGTGCCCTTTAAGATATTAAATGGTCCATGTGATGCTTTGCTTTTTCTCCCCTATAGCACTGCCTTGTTGCTGTCTCAAATGCAAAGGTGCCTTTGCTGTCATTGCATTTGATGACCTTTGACTTTTATTGCTGCAGGTTCTTAGCAACGAGAACCTCCTGACACTAAAATCCGTGAGACAGGAGGATGCTGGGAAATATGTTTGCCGTGCAGTGGTTCCACGTGTAGGAGCAGGAGAGAAGGAGGTTTCTCTCACCGTTAATGGTAAGTTCTATTATTCACGTTTTTTTTTTTTTTCCCAAACATGTGCCTAAATATAAATTATAAATAAATAGCTGTGTCATCAACTGTCATCAGTGTGGAGGCTCGTAAAGCAGTAAATATAGATTTGGCCTTTTCAACATATAGCCATTTCATAAACAGGTGAAATGCTAATTATATTCTGCATGAGTCACAGGGAAGCTGCTTTTCTGAGGCACTGACTGACTAATGAATAACAGCGTTGGTGGGAGACCTGGCAACTCTCAAACAAATGACTTCATTATCAGTGCTTGATATTCAGGGAGCATGCTTCAGTGTGACAGAGGTTCTTAGTTGTGGGATTTACATGTCTCTCATTTTCTCCATGTCCATCTGAAAGAAACATGGGCCAGAAAGAAGACAAACGAACGAGATATAAGATGCTGGCAAGATGATTCTGAGTTAATGCTGACAGTGTATGAGTGTACATTTTGAAAGCTAACAAATGTATTTGCCTGTAAGCAACACTGGCGCTGATATGGGGATGAAGATACATCAAGCAGCAAACACTGTGTACAAAGATTTTCTTTTTAAAATCCAGACATTAGCTTTGCATATCAGAGAGAATGGGATACCAGTATTCCCTCCAGCACAAGATCAGAACCACGACTTTCTATGAACTGCAAAGAGCTTCCTCTTTCTCAGCCAGGACTTCAACTGATATGAAGAAGAAAAGGCATAGTTGACTAATTCTATTGTCTCATTTTCTGTTGAAGCAACCTACACTACAGCCTTATATATAAAAGCACAGTACATAATATCCAGTGTGCCAGTTTATTTTGATACATCTCATTTCTGCTGATTTAACTATGGAGAATGTGCTTTTGAAAATGATGGCATGAGAGAAAGAAGATAGATTGTTTTAATAAATATTATAACACAACACAACCCCAAGCACACTGGGAAACATACACCAAAGCTGAAATGGCATGTTTATTTAGTCTCTGCAGACTTCATTCAGTGAAGTTCTGGATGGCTTCTAGTCATTTTATTTGTTTATATTCTTCCTCTCTTCTTCTTTTTTTTTTTTTTTTTACATCTTGCACCTGCCTGCACAAATTGGCACTTGACATTCAAAAACCCACTTCCCTTCTACCTTTCTGAATAATTGAAATTTGGTTTCCAAACCACTCGAGGAATTCTGAGTTATTTCTTATCTGAACCTCAAGGCAAATCGGATTGTCAAACTTGTGAAGGTGCAAACACTCTGGTTGAAGTTGAGGGCATGTGGAGGGCTGTCTCCTGAGATTCACTGATTGTCCATTGCCACTGTCTGAACTTCAGACAAATGTAAGTGTTCCTTACCTCTCAACCACCTATAATCCCAAGATCACTGACAGTCAGCAGAACCCAACTGATTCTGACAATGAATAGCTAACATCAACTGAATAAGCAAGCTTTGTGGCGGTGAGGCGACTATGACGGTAATATCTCAGGCAAGGCTGTGTACGTTCAGATCACTCATGATGTGTCTGCTACACATCTGAATGTTTCTTTGATGTTTGTTTTCCCTGCGGTTATCCCCGATTCCTTAATGCTATCATTTAAATTACATGTGTTCATAATTTGTCATTCCCTCTGTCTCTCCCCTCTCTGCCATTATGTGTCACTAGCTCCCACTGTGGCATACCACATAGACATGAGGATTCCAACTTTCCCTGGGGACAAACGTAATTTAATTATAATCAAACAGCTAGCAGGGGAGGCAGTTTGTGTTTAAATCACTAATGGATACATATTGCTTACTCTAGTCGAACATTTTCAAAATGGAAAGTTCCCCAGCATTTGCAGCCGTCAAGTGGATTCTAGTATAGAGTGGGGGTGCTGTGCACGTCCATGCATGTGATTATTTATATAGCATACAATATGTATGCATGGCTTTTTCCAGTTCTGCAAAAGTTGGATTGAGAGAAGTTATCTGACATGCTTGAAGGGATTTAGCTTGTGTATGCTTAAGGACCACACAGTCATGCAATACATATTAATTAATATATCCGCCCATGTGAGTGTATCTGTGCATCCGTTTGTGTTTATGAGAATGTGTGTCTTTGGGCAAAGCAGTGGACATATATGTATAATGACATATACACAGTACATGGGGAGCCTAGGGAGAGAAAGCCCATTAATACAATAAGGAGAAGGCAGGGTTGGAAATCCATTAATATCCTGCAGTGCACTTCTTATACATCTTTTTTTTTTTCATGCCATTTCTCTTTATAGTGAGTCTTAATGTGTCCAGTTAATTAGCATTCCAGCCTTCTTTAAACCATCAATGACAATGTACACAAAAAGTGCAAACTAATCAAGGACAAAGCTGTAATTGAAGATGCAGAATTTTTTTTTTTATCTGACGAGCTAAATTTGAGCTCAGAAAGGCATGATCTCTAAAACTTTCTGGAAGATTTGCAATCTCTCTAACTAGATCAGATACTATTTTTTTATGTGTGACATATATCTTTAATTTATTGTTACATTATGTATAAAAATTGTTATACTTTTTTACCAGGATGGTTCATTCTGAAGTTCAGGCTTGTATACACAGGCTCATATGACTGTTATTGGTACTTCAACTTTGAGGCCTACAGTGTCCCCTTATATTTCAGGGGAAGGCACAATGGTTGAGAAATTACTGCATAGTCCAATAAAGTAGAAAGGATATCTATAAATAAAACAAGCAGCTGGGGTTCCCCAACAACCAAGTGGTTTAGCAGGCATGCTATATAAACTAGCACGTGTGTGCGTGATGTTGGCCAACATTTGCTGTAGGTATCTTGCTTTCTCTGTCTCCTACTTCCTGTATACATTTCCACAACCCACTTAACTAAATAGCCCCAAAAATAACTTGAATATTAGGAAAACAGAATTCAATTTCCATTTTTATAATCAACACATTTCTGTTAGGTAAAAAAAAAAAAAAAAAATGTAGAAACTCATCAAAGCACTGACAATATCAACAGAGGCTCATTTAGTAAAGCAAGAATAAACCTGTTTTCGTAACCTGATTGAACCTTCTGTTTAAAATAACTTTAAAAAAAAAAAAAGGCCTCTTACCATAGTGTGGATGAAGAGGGGATCTGGTGTGGTAAAATATTGTGCACCTGAGCTGTGGTATCTGTGCTGAGTTATTACTGTAAATATATTTCACAAGCTGAAGTGAAAATAGTATGGATCAAGCTGCATGCAAAAGCGGTCTTTTCCGTTTTAAAGATATATGGGGCCAAAGGCAAAAGTGATGAAACTGCCTGAGTATTTCAGGTGGTAGAGCTTGTTTTTATAAAAGAGAAACACAAAGGCTACCTCAGCTGGCCAATTAGAGCTGAAGATAAAATTATTTGTGATTGACGCTCCACATCCACCCTGACTACTGTTATTGTGGTGTAGTATAGCTGCAATAAAACAGCAGGAAGATTACCATAATATAAGCAGTAATGATTCTGCCCCTCTTACACTCTCATATAATATACAGACTAACAGTGTAGATAACAAACACCTTAGTAACAACATTCTCCCTCTCACTAATCAAAGCATATCTGATTCTCTTCTCACATTACAACGTGACTCGGCTGTGTGAACTAATGGTTTGCTATTCAGAATTTCCATGGGAGCAGTAGAAATTGTACATTTGTTTGCATTATCAGTTTTCCAGGTAAAACGTTAAAATAATTATGATGCGGGATATTTCTATCTTTTGTGTAAATGTAGAATAAAAACTTGAATTGCATAATTTAAGAAAACTGCTAGAGCATTAACAATAACAAGTGTATCTGTACGGAAGCTTCAAGATATCCTCCTCACGATAGACTTCTCTTTGAGGAAATCATGGCCATTGAAGTCCTGGCCTTTTGACACCCACACTGATGTTGTGTAATCAGATTCCAGTGTCCACTAAAGAGTTAAAACCTCCTCCAATGAATGAACAAAGCATCGCACCCAACATTTTGATTACCTCCCCTGCTGCTAACATTGATGGTGTAGTGCCACCCACCTGCCCGCTACCAGTGTCTGTGCTCTGATCGCATAGTGCAAGAGGCGAACACATTTTACACACACACACACACACACACAGTTTCAACCCAAGCTGAGCCGAGGAGATAAAGCTATCTAATTATATTCCTCATTTGCAGCTCTGATCCATAGAATAGATCCTAACCAGCCTAACAGGCCTTCTGCAGCCTGCAGAGGCAATTGATCCTGCTATATGTTGATAGTCTGAACTCATACAAACTACATACTTACATTGTTTCCTAATCCTAAATTCGCACATACACGTTCTATTTACAAATGCCCTTATATAACCTCTAACAAATACAGTATACACTGTACTAATGCCATCATCCCATGTTGGCAAACCAGTGAAAGAAGGTAAACAGCTTTCAATATGTTTTCCTTAAATTGTCTGCAGCATTCATTCCGCAGCAGTAGCAGCCTTCCAGCATCCTCCTTTAGCATACCAAGACGCCATCTGGAAAAGTCTCATTAAAATGCTAATTCATTTTAATAAGAGACAGGTAATAAACTGCAATTATGTATCGTCAGAGAGATGGCAGAGAGCGGGAGTTTGAGGGAAGTTGGCGGAGAAACAAGCTGTCTCACTAATCAAGAAGCAGTCTAACTTGCCTCCCTCTCAAACCCACATTTTTAACCTTAACCATCACATAAGACTTGCTTAACGTTTGATTTGAACAGTTATTTAGATAACCTTTCCACCAACTAACAAAGGATAACAGAAAACTTTTCTGATGTTACTTTGTCGGAGCAGCTGTGCAGAAACCCAGCTTCCAAATTTGAAGACAATAGAGGTTATTGAGAAATAGGTCAGTTTGTACGAGCATTGTTAAACCAAATTATATCCACAAATCAAACTAGTAAGATTATTTGCCCCAATAAAAACTTTCAAAATGTGGTGATTCTGTAAAACTCTTGGCTGCTGATCGAAAGCCCAGGTGATGCTTTCAGAAAGGTCAGACTGAACCTGGTCCAGGTGAAACTGACAATTTAAATTTCCAATAAATTTACTGCTGATAAAAAAAAAAAAAAAAAACAGAAAATTAACATAAGATTACTGCTCATGTAGATTTCCATGTTTTTCTAAAGTAAGATGAATAATACAAAATTGCTCCATAGCAATTTCCATGTCCTAAGATAGCATGCATTTAAATAAAACAATAATGTAAATGTAAAGAAGTGTACATGTGTGTAGCTTTGTGGTACCTTTTTCTTGGGGACTTGGGTGAACGTGTAACAACCAAAGGGAAAATACACTTGAAAGGCAGAATTGGGTCATGTGTGACATGTTGTCGTCATATCACCGAGTGTGATCAGCCTCCAGACCAGATGGCAAGCAGACCTGTCGTTTAGTCTGAGCTGCCCCTGTCAGGCTGGATCTTGTAGCCTGACCACAGTTTAGCACATGCTGGTCTGAGGTCTATACCTGTAGGTCCAACTGACTGAACTAGCCTTTTGTTCACATTTTCAAATTTCATTCCATTTAATCAAAACTGTTTTTGAGGAAACCTTAATTATGAAGAGCATATGTTAAAAGTACATAAATAGCATGAAACACAGGCATGATCCATATTTAAGAGTGTGCATAGGAATCCAGTGCTTAATGTGTATTTATGTGCTGAGCTATTGGTTCAGGATTCAAATCTGCTGCAAGCAAACTGATTGGGGTGAAACTCAGACACAGCTCCGTTATCTCCCCACAATGGCATTTTTCTCTCTCCATCTGTGTTGTCCTGATTACACTCCGAAGAAGTGCTGTAGCACTTTCCAGGAAAGTTTATCTCAGTGGGAGAAATCAAGCCAGCCATAAATCAACAATTTCTTGATCCAGAATGAGGTCTGGGCCCCCACTTATGTCCTTCGTTCACTTCTGGCATGTCCTTGGATAAGTTGTACAGAGGAGTGAGGTATCAAAGAGCAACACAATCTTCCTCAGGAGTCCCGAATTACTGAACACTTCAGGTGTTACTGCGTGGAACAGGGGAGCAATTACATATAATAACATAATGTACTATAACAACTCAACTCAGAGTTGTCATATGACCTGAAACTAAAATCAGACTTAATTGTTTCAATTTATGTGACTCAAACGTTCTTTGTTCTTCTTTCTCAGGGCCACCTACTATCTCCAGCACACAGACTCAGCAAGCTTTACATGGAGAAAAAGGACAAATCAAATGTTTCATTAGAAGTACACCTCCTCCAGACCGCATTGTAAGTTCACGTGAACCGTTTTTTTATTTCCTGATCTCATCACCTGATTTTATTTCAACACATCTGAAACTACAATCATACGTTTTATCCATTTGTGGTGCTTAAATGCGATAAATTAGCTATAATTAATATTCTTTTCTTATCTGTATCAGAAATAAAATACCTGGCAGAACATTACTGATCGTTTAAGATGGACATACACATGTATAACCTTGACAAAGTTCAGAACATCAGATGCATCATTTATTTTGATTAGGGCTGTCAACGTTAACGCATGCGATTAATCTAAAAATTTTAACACGTTAATATTTTTTTAAGGCAAATTACTCATTTGATGAGGTTTGACCCCAACTTCTTGCCGCCATCGCAGCGCGGATGGATATCTATCATTATGTGATAAGGCTAAGTTACAGCAAACGCTATGCTACTTAATGTGATGGCAGAAGACACGACGCCCGGTCTGCTGAACAGCAAGTTTCGTTATAAAAAGCTTCCAGTTTCCTTAAACTAGTTTGTTATGCATTTCTTTATTTCAACACATTTACAGGTGCAACCTAGTATTTTAAATTTGCGATTAATCGGGATTAATCGCAGTCCATGACTGTGATTAAAGCAGTTAAATTTTTTTAATTGACAGCACTAATTTTGATATGAAAAGGTTGCATGAAAGTGCTTATACTTTGAACCCTCAATTTCTCATTTAAATGCACACTTATGTTAGCACTGATCCCTTTAAGATTTATGGACTTTAATAAACAACCTACTCTCTAAGCTCATCTTGCACTTATCAATTTATGTGTGTGTAGAAGTGTGCATGTTTGCACATGGGTGTCGTGGTTAATTGCCATAATTTGTCATCTAATATTTATTAGTATTATTATATTGATGTCTAGTATTAACTACTAACATGTTGTGGAGGCTGGGACTGCTGAGCAGCTGTGAAACAGTGGACAGCATCCTTACATGGTTATGCCAAGTCGAGTCATATTAATTTGTATAGCCAAAAATCTTAAATGTGAGTGCTTCACAACATTACAACATAGAAACTTGATAAGGACAAGGAAAGCAGTGTGACACTCAATTTGCATGATTCTATCTAGCCACCTTTTAATTACTAGAAGACATTTTAGATGCTGTTTATCCTCAAAGTTCCCATTAATCGTTCCCACTCTGTATCCAGTAAAATACATTTTTTTCTTTGTTATTTAAAATTCAACAAAACTGAGTCACAGTTCTCATAATAGTTCCCCTTAACAGATGCAATGTCTGCACTAAAATGCCTCAAACAAAAGTGGTGCATAAAAGGCATGTAATTATTTTATTCTACAAATAAATCCAGTGTATGCAAATATATATTGTTTTACTTTGGGTCTACAAAGGATTAGTACATCGGCACATCTCCTTCTCATCCACATATGCCCGGAAACATTTATAGCCACTTTGGCATTTGGACATTTTGGTTTTCAAAACATTGTTTTTATTTCCTGTCTATCAAAAGTACACCAAAAGTTAAACAGTTTGAAATTAACTGGATGTACAATATAGATTGTATACACATCCACAAACAAGTCACATTCAAATACCACTACATCTAACATTGCTGTATATGTACAATATGTGCAAAAGGTTGAATCTTTCAAATATTTTTGCAGTGCATCCAGCTCACAGTATCATACAGTATGAGAAAAGGATGTTCTTAGGAAACATGTAATTCATTAAAATAAATACATCTGAATTCTGTTATTAGCCGGGTGTAATTTATTTTAGTAATAATCTTCAGTTCCTATTGCCCTTTTTTTATAGTCCTCTAGTTTACAGCAATACCTGTTCTATAAACAGTTACATAAAGTCTCCCAACAGCCAAACCAAAAAAGTAATTCAGACAGTGTGGTGAGTAGAGATCTGCCTAGAGTACACCAATTTGCAATTATCCATTAGACATTAGCTCAGTCTACGGCTGCTGGAGACATCTCAGTGAGCTGGCAGCTTGTCAAACAGAAATGGAGAGCAGCAAATTGGGCCAGTTAACAAAAACAACTTTAACTACAACATGCTGTTCAAAATTGTTTTAACTATCCACAACAAAACAGAAAACGCTTCATGTATTTCTACTGATTTATTTCCCCATGAGAATTCACTGAATCATTGATGTATTCACCAAACAAGATCAGCTAATGCCATGCATTGATAATTCACATGCCCTGCACGGCAACGTGCACATTTAGCAACATAAAATGGACTGTCGTTGTACCTGCATCATCCAAGAACATGCAGGTGAAATAATAATCAGACCAGCACCATCTCAGATATTTTCTAACTCGAGCAGCCCTTAGAAGCATTTACTAATCACCACTGGGGAGCTGTGTAAAGCACAGATATGTGATTGTTTGGTCGCCTTTGATGCTATAGAAACGCTGTCGGTTTGTTACTGAGTCGAAGAGTCGAGATTCCTTGCTCTAACTTTTGAAAACCACATAACAAATTTCTAATACCTAAAGACATTGTTCGCATTTCACCTCCACAAGACAAAGAATCTACAGCCACTTAGATGAGGATGTCAGCCTGCTAACATTAGCTTGTTAACGTCATTAGTTTGTACAAAGTTAAAGTTTTCACCCAGTGATGGTACTAGATGTAATACCAAAAACTATCAATATGCACTCTGAGCACTATTCAACTTTCGATATGAAATGTCATGGTAATGGCACTACAGGGCCACTAATGCTCAAAAATTTGGCACATCATGTACGAACTACGTACCCTTTGCCTTGTCTCAGGCCTGGTCATGGAAGGAGACCGTGTTGGAGTCTGGAACATCCGGCCGCTACACTGTGGAGACCGTTACCACAGAAGAAGGAGTAATCTCTACACTCACCATGAGTAACATCGTCCCAGCTGACTTCCAGACCATCTACAACTGCACAGCGTGGAACAGCTTTGGCTCTGACACCGAAATCATACGCCTTAAGGAACAAGGTGGGAGCCAAGGTCCGGGCAGGTTCCACCTTCCTCTTCTTCAAATCACATGACTGTGGTATTCCACATAGTGAAACAGCTGCACCCATGTGAATGTATTTTTTTTTTTTTTTTTTTTTTTTTTAAGTGTGATAGGACTTGTTTACTAATTGGTCATCAAGGACAAGTAAAAAAATCACAAATCTTCAACGGACTTGTACTTAAACCTGTATGAAATGCTAAAATGGTGGGTGAATTTTAACTGTGATGACCAGTTACATATACTTAAACAGAATCTACTAGAAATAAGTAGTTCAAAAATACGTTTAACATTATTTAAGTTAGATGATGTACAATGGAAATACATGGTTACGCAGTATGGGTAAAACGTTTCATGTACTTTAAATGTGACGATGATTATGGATAAATTATTTACATATTGGTTTTCTGCTTTACCATTCTTTATGTACTATAGATGAGAAATTTAAAACATTTCTTTTGGCTTCAAAAATGAAAACTATGAACTTTTCCCAGCTACCACAGTGAAGGCTGTGTTTTCTATCCACTTATCGCTAATGATAAATTATAAGCTGCTTATGTGAAAGTGAATAATAATGAATACATTTAACAGGCTTTAATGGTGTAGGAAGAGCACTTGGTTTTTCTGCATTTGTATCAAATGTGAGAATAAGGGCCTTTAATGTGGGAGCAGTCTATGGATGTGTGCCTGCAGGTTTAATCTCTTTTTAGCTACAAATGTACTATAACATCTGTGCAGAAACACACAAACATAATTATGCCTGAACTAATGCACACACTCTTCCACTCAATTCAATAAAATAAAAGCCCTCAGTGAAATGCTTCTATTAGCCTAAATTACTCTAAATTAAAAGTTATTAGACAGTAGGATAATGAGACAATATTAGTGAGTAAATGTTTACCTGCACTGATAACAAAAGGTTTGTTAATCCGTTTTCATTTTAGTTGGACATACAGTACAGAACAAATTCTGTGGCACTGTGCCTGTGTTTTTATTACATGGCCTTGTGCCTAAAGGAAAATGTCCAAGTCACTTAGAGAGACAAAATATAACTCATCTTTTCTTGTTTTACTGTTTGCACACACACAATTAGGGGAGAGTACATGGATTTGTGTGCCTGAAAGAGAAAGGTGGTCTCTACATTATGCCAGTGTCCTGTTGTGCACTCTCCTGTCATGCACAATATCCTGAATTTAATGTAGATTTTCAGGTGATTTTGGGATGTTAATTCAGGAGGATCTATCCCTTTGTTGCTCTCTGCAGAATCTCTCCCAGTGGCTGTGATCATCGGCATTGCTGTGGGAGCTTTCGTGGCCCTGATTGTCCTCATGGGAACCATAGGGGCATTCTGTTGCACTCGCTCCCAGAGAAGTATGTCTCATTGTTCCTGTTACATCCACTGAAGCATGCATGCCAAAGTACTGTATCGTCCCCCAAACACTCCAAAACATGTCCACCTATGTAGATAAATAAAGTAATGTTGCGTGTCTGCAATTTCTGATTTCAGGTTTCACAAATACAGGTCATTTGTAACAAAACAGGTCAAAACATTTTCAGCTTTTTCTAGAAATATCTACACAATACAAGCTCCAATGTAGTCACTCTTAATGCAAGATAAAATCACTTGCCTGGACAGCTTTTTGTGGAGCCAAGATAGCCAGATAGTGACAAGGGCTCATTTCATGCAATCTCAGTCTGGCTGCATTCACTTTCAAGCTATTTACATCATGTGCTATGTTCACTGCCACCCACCCATGTACCAAGTGACTCAGGTTAGAGACAGCCACTGTCTCTTTCCAAGAAGCAAACTGTGCTACTGGTCCCTTCAGCATGTCTATTGTCTGTATACTACAGAGGAAGCGCACCTGGTTATGCCCTCACTGCCCGTCTCCATCTGTGCTCACCAGAGAGAACTTGCAAGCAAAATTAAGACAGAAAGTAAGCCTTTGTTATATGACAGTATCATCAGCATTGTCCCAAACAGAATGAGCCACCATGGAAGGTTGTGTGAGACTGCATATGTATGCAGAAAGGGATAATCTTGTGTTGGCAGGAAACGAATGATTAATAATGCTTTGTATTGTTTACGAGAAATAGGGGAGCTCTGACTAACTAAATCCAGGGATCTTTGCTAAATTCTGTAATACTGAAAACTGCAATGGGTGAAATTATATTGTCAACAAATACAAAATAGTGTTTATCCAGCTTACTGAGATATTTGTGTCATCTGTTTCTGCCAGATCTGAAAGGCGTCGTGTCGGCGAAAAACGACATCCGCGTGGAGATTGTACACAAAGATCACAACGCAGCACGAGAAAACGAAGAACACACCTCCATGAAACAACTGATGGTGAGTGTGAGTGTCGGAACATACTACTTTTCCACTTCTTGGTCATGTTTTTGGAAATAAGATTTCAGTGTTTTACGTTATATTTCTGCATGTCCTTCAATATGGGTGAATTTATGGCATCGCTATTTCCTGTTTGCTTCGTACTTACAGGTTTCTTGATTTTAATTAAAGCAGTCAATACAGTCGACACTTCATGGTACAGCAGGGAAGTGAGTGTAGCTACAGCACAAATCTGCATTTTACCAAGATAAATAAAATATATTCATAGATACATTATTAATGCTCCCTGTCGGTCCTGAGTGAAGGTGAAACATGTCATAATAAAAGTGAATTCTTTCTGTCTAAGAATGTCTTTCTAGCTTGAGTGGAAGAGTCTTGGAAGCTACAGATTTATAGTATAGTTCTGCATGATATCTGTGCAGGTTGAACGAGGAGAGTTCCAGCAGGAATCTGTTCTGAAGCAGCTTGAGGTATTACAAGAGGAAGAGAAGGAGTATCAGCACATTAAGGTACAACTCGTGAAATGACAGCATGAACGCATGAACACGGTTGAACAAGAACAAAAAGGGAAATAGCCCTTGGGGCCGAGGGTGGTGTTCAAATCTGGGACCAAAATAGCTGAAAATCATTAATCCTTCTCTTGGATTATATTTCAAGGATAAGTCCTGAGGCAAAATGACTCCTGTTAGATGTCTAATTTTATTAATTAGTCTCTCATCAGTAGTGGCTAAGGAAATCAGAGGCTGTTGGCTCTTAAGCTGTTATTTAAGTTGATCAAATTGTTACTTATACCTTACGGATTTGGTAGGATGAAACCACCGGGCTACCAGAGCGCCCCCTAAAGTAACAGTTTCAATGACATCACCACTAACTAAATGTGTCACCATCAATGCATAAGAAAGACTGGGTAAACATAAGGTGAATCAAAGCCCTAGTTTTGATCCTTCCTGTCTGGTTCTGTGTATATGATTGTCAGATATTGCTTGAATGTGTCCTATTCAGAGAGGCAAGGATTCAATGAATGTAATACTACAGACTTCAGTGCTGTGTACCTGTAGCTGTCAACATGTTTACATGGCAATGAATGGATCAGTTTGTACAGGAGACACTTTGCCTTAGGTTCCCCCATCACATAAGAAAGCACTTTACTACTTGTAACTCTCACAATGAAATGCAAGAATGAAACGATGATGTACATGGGATTTGACAGATTGCACAGATTCTTGTATCAAGGCTCTTTTCACGTTCCCTGACAGGCTGACATCTAGTAAAGGATGGTCATTGCCCCTTCTCTGTGAATTATTCTGCCGTTGTGACACCAGGAAACTGATGAAAAGAGAAAAACTATTTTGTCAGTTTTCATTCAATTAGGTCAGTAAAACATAAAAGAGCAAATAATAATAATAATAATAATAGGTAAAAGGGCTCCTCCATACGTTTTCTCATGTAACAAAAAAATCTCATTTACTAAGAAGTTGTTCAAGTTATTCAAATATGTAGTAAAAGTGTTTACTGTCCCTTATGAAGAATCCCCTTGGTGCTTTTTATGTAAATGCATCAGTAAATCAAGCACAGCAGAGCACCACAGCAGGTGTTCATTCCACCTCCGACCTGCATTCTTGTCAGCAAGACTGTAGATGAATGTTCAGACTGCAATTATATTCAACAAATACTAAATCACAGTTGTGACTCTATAAGAGTAAGGCAACATGGGTGTTGTGCATTCAGACAGCTACAGCATGCTGCAGCTTATCAGTGCCGCATATGGAAATTCTGTCCTGTTCTGTCCATACGAATGTTGGCACTGGCTCTCTGGAGTATGCTTCTGTTGAGTTTTCAAGCTTACCTGCCGCTCTGGGGTGGAGATTTTCTTTCTACTCTAGTTAATGACAGCACACATGAAGTAAGAGCAGAGGCAGGACTGAACCAGAGGTAAAGGCCACATGCAGACAGTCTCCCTCTCTGTGCTCTGATAACGACAGGCATAACAAGGATCTTCTCAGGCTGTTTCTCTCATCTCCCCGTTATGAACATTGTTCCTTCGGGATCTGCCACCATGCTCCCTATTCTAGACATGCACATCCATTCACACCAGGACTTTAAAAAAAAGAATGAATGAAAGAGAAAAAACACCACATACACATGCACAAATGCCCTAACTGGACCATTAGCAAAAGTGCATTACCTGCATCCTGGCAGACAAACAAATGGCACAGCTGTAGTCTCAGACACCATTTCAGTGCATACATGAAAGTATAGCCCCTACAATCCATTTGGGGTATTACGATCCGGTCCAATTAAAGCTGGTATGTGAGAGAACTTTGCAGTGACACTTTGGACGCCAAACTATGAATCATCAAGGCCCACTTAATTAGCGAGAAACATGATTTTAAGGTTAACGTGGTGGCTGACTAAGTCCCACCACTAAGCTTCACCACTGTTTTTCGTTTGTACACAGCAGCCTGTCCTTATTTATTCAGCAATTTGAATGGTAATTACTGCCACTCTGACCTTGGCTTCTGTTGAGCTTGGAGAACACATAAATGCATGTAAACAAGGAGATAGTCTTTTCTTCCTTTTCTCTAGTCCTCTTTTGCTCTCTTTTTCCTATTGTAGCCTCAAAAAACAAAAATCTAATAATAAGAGCCAGTCCCACCTGGAAGTGGGTAAAAGGCAGTCCCCAGTTTGCCTAACCTGCATGTTTGAACTATTGAGCTTGAGAACATGCAAACTTCACACAGGTCCACTCAGCTGACAGGTTCAAACCCTCTGCTGAGAGGGGAGGTGCTAACCGTCATGCCACCAACAATAATAATAATAATCCGTTTTTTCCTGTGTTTTATTTAGGATCCTACTAATGGCTACTACAGTGTCAATACCTTCAAGGAGCACCACACACCTACCATGGCAGGGAATCAGACCACTGATGTGAGGAACCCCACTAACACAGGTACCCTTGGCAAGCAGCGGGTACCAACAGGCATGTCCTTCACCAACATCTATTCCACTCTGGGAGCAGGCCCCAACCGTCTGTATGACTACAGCCAACGCTTCGTGCTCGGCATGGGCAGCAGCTCCATTGAGTTATGCGAGCGGGAGTTCCAGCGTGGCTCGCTAAGCGACTCCAGCTCTTTTATCGACACGCAGTGTGACAGTGGTGTCAGCAGCTACAGTAAGCCAGACGGCTATGTGCAGTTCGACAAAGACAGCAAGGCATCAGTCTCTTCTTCTTCCCACTACTCCCAATCCTCCTCACAGAACTCAGACCTCACCCGGCCCCTGCAGAAGCGCATGCAGACCCATGTCTGACCACCAGAAAGGGAGGGTGTGTGAAAGGGGTGCAAAAGAATCAACTACAGGAGGTCCTAAACTAACAGTGTTACTGTGTTTCCTCTGGACACCTGCAGATGCCAGGGCTACAACGTGTGACTTATCCAAAACTGGATCAAGAAGCCTTATTAATCTTCATGCTTAACTCATCACCCACCCCCTTTTTAAAGCAGTAATCATAATTGTGCCAACATATAGACACCACAAAGTTGGAACTTGAACATTCAATACTTGGTTTCTGCAGTGGGATCATTAGCGGAGTGAAGGGCAGGAATTCAATGCTTTTGTGTGACAATCACCTCCCTTGGCAAAGACTGTTTTTGCCTTTTGAAGATTGTCATTCAAAAAACTGAGATTGTTACGTGTGCTTGAAGCACTCAGCACGAACGCCATGATAATGAGTGCAAGCCAATGTCCTGCTGTTCTCCTGTAGTGTGAAGCACAAAAGTGAATGTGCACGTGGTTTTAGTTGTTAAAACGATGACACGTCCCTCTACCCACATTTCCTTCAAACACTTTATGTTAAGCTTGGCCAGTTAAAAAATCTTTTCCTGTTTTGATGGAAGAAAACTTTCTCCATGTGCCCAGACATCTTGAACATTGAAAAAAAAATGGCTGTTTTTTCTCTGCAGCTGTATCTGGGCCACAGAGCTGAGCAGATAAAGACGGGCTGAGATCTCATTTTAAATCCCTGAGTCATTATTTTCTTTAACACGCTGCGATAAAAGAATATCAGTGTACATATGTGACTAATTTCTTTTCAAGCATCCAATTTCTGGCTCTGATTTCCCCCATGGAGGACTCTAAAGGAGACGCGAGCGCCTCTTTTTGCACATATCTTCTTTGCCTTGAGGGTTTGTTTGAGCTGTGTCAATACAAACTTTGACTAAGTCAGATAGACATACACTGTTAACTCCTCTGTTGATGGTTACATGGTGTTACCTTACCAAATTCAGCTCCAAGGCAAGCAGCAGGAATGCCCACACGTGTTGTACTTCTGAGTTTCTCCCACTACCACCACAGATCATCAGCCATACACTTCAGCATAGCTGCTGAAGGAAAAGTCAACATTATATTTTAGATAAGCCACTTATTGTGTGGTTGTGCCATCACTGTAGTCAACAACACTGTTGACACTGAAGACTAGTGCATCCTGACTGTATCATCAAGGGACATGACAAGAATTTTTAGAAAATCTGCTGAGCTGATGCTGGTACGCTGACACTTTGCCAATGCACCATTTTATTTTGTTGTGTTTCTCACTGTATGTGAGATATATGGTACAGGATTTTTCTTTAATCACTGACTGTATTTGTTTTAGTTGAGAGTAGAGACAGAATAGTGATGCAACCTGCAGCTACACGTACACTCATACACAAAAAGTGAGCCATATTTGCCTTATTCACCTATGTCACCATCTTAAACAGAAATGAGGCTGAAGGGGACAAAATAACCATCTCTGACAAAAGTAACGGTAGACCTCTATAGCAGCTGTTTTCTGAAATCCTACCTCTTACAAAACAAAGAAATCTTAGAGAGGTCAAACCCTCCACTGTTTCACCAAAGATCATCATGAAATAATTAGCTAAATATCTACGGCTTGAGTAGCGCCGAACCATCCCTTCTCTCGTTTTTACAATAAAATAAGTGAGGGGCGGTTCAGGGTAACATTAAGTCAGTGATCTTATTACTTCATGTTTCCTAAATAATTTGACGTTACTATCAAGAGCAGCATTGCTAAGCAGAATATCAATACATTAAAATGTATGCTGTTTCATGAAATGCTTGGAGGCTTCGTTATTTTGTAGGATTTGTTTTAGCACTTCACATTAGGCTGTCTAGCCAATGTCCTCCCATGGTAGGCCTGCTCTTAAATCAGAATGAAAACAAGAGTAGACCCATGCCTGTTTAGAACCAATGTTAAGACAAAGTTAAGCACATAACTGTAAAATGGTAACATTAATTTCATATGGCCATTGCCATAATGACTGATGCATGTTCTGTCACTCCTAGGGAACTTCCAGTTTAGGACCGTGTCCCCTTGCCTCAGTTTGGTTTTCACCAATGGATGTCAGGTAAATAAGGTGAATTTGCAAGAGTCTCAGCCATGCACTCTGCACGTTTCGTACAATGTACAATGAACAACACGAAGCAGCAACTGGGGAGTTTTGCTTGAAGGGAGAACTGAACTAAGGAAGTCTACTGTTGATGTCTGCATAGTGCAAATACTGTGAGTGGTGTGTTCAGCCCGCATACTACACAACACACTGTGTCAAGAAAAAACTAAAAGTTTGTGTTCAGAACTCGTTATCTCTTTAAGCTGTGTTAAAACAGGCATTGATTGATAAGGGCAACCCCTTGATTTATGTTACAGCCACAGTTGCATCGTACATCACTTCACATTAGATTTTAGCTTTCAGGAGCCTGGTGTCGAGGGGCTTCGAGGTCTGTTCTATCCATACTTTATGGAATCAGTTTGGTTTTTATTTGATCAATCCTCTGAAGGGTATAGAGGAGTTCCTGGAAAACAAACTGGAAAATGCTGTAAAGGAGTACTGATTACAGTGGCTTACCATGTAAAAGGCACTTATGTTTTAGCAATTAAAATGGTTAGATTTACTAATGTATTAGCTAATTAGGTGGCGTACCCATACATCCCATAGTACAGCTGTCAATTAGCTATCAAGTTAGCCACAAACTATGAAATCTGTGTCAAGCCATGAAAAAAAATTAAGGAAGGCATTTCTAACAAAAGCAAGTTGTTGTTGTAAGCATTTACATATGATTATATTCATGGCATCTGAATGGGGTTTTCCACTTGACTGGCAGTGGTTTGGACTCTAATTTTACAAATGGATTGGCGCCCATTGTACAGCTTAAGACAAAAAGCTCTGTTTCAACGCTGATAATCCAGCTTGGCACTTAGCAGACTGTATATAAATCTCTAATGCTGTCTTTGTATATAATTTTCCTGGCCTTTCTTTCTTTGGCATTCATATTTTAGTATAAGAACTCAGCAAATTCACAACATTAAAACTGTACAGCCTGTCAGACAATCATTTTCTAATTTTCCCTTCCAAATATTTCATCAACCTTGCTTGTTCTTTAAAAATTACACGAAAGGTTTGAGTTTGAGCCGTTTCTCATCCCCTGGATCTCATGGGGAGAAAACACACTGAGCAGACATGAAGCTATAGGATGTGAAGCTGAGCTTAGCTGGGACGGCTTTGAAGTGAGATGCAGTAAGAGGTTATTATACCTTCAGCCCTTCTGAGAGATGTCCAGATGCCCAGCAATATATTGCATTTGGCACGATGATGACTGTCAAGTATGCCCCTAACATTTCTTTATTTATTTCCTTACCATTTCCAAGAGCATGATACAACTCCTACCTTGACATCAGCAGCAGTCAATTACAGTGTAATCTTGTTTGCATGGGACAAAATCCAGCTTTCATTTATATTGTTTGCATATATTATGTGTCATTTTGCACCCACCCAAGAATTCAAAAATATTCCCCATCATAGCTTACCATAATGCTGACATTCAGCCTGTCTCTGCCTGAAAACAAAACAAATTTGGTTTCCTATCCAAAATGTCCAGTTTTCCTTATCTGATGCAGCTCCAGCACTGATCCAAACATAATGCATTTTCCCAGTCCAGAGAATCTGCACACTGAACAGCAAACAGATAAATATTTAATAGGCCAGCCTTCTGTCCCATCCCCCCATGGCAGCAGCTACAGTGGGCATGAACGTACCACAGGATGCAAGTCTCAGTCTTTGGGAATCAAAGTCTATATGGGGACAAAGTCTGACCTGCTCACCTGTGCACATCTCTCCAGTTGGTGCTGGCTATGCCTGTTTGCCTGGCTACAAGCACCACACAGATGCCAGGGCATAACAGATGAACAAACACAAAGACCCAAAACAATTACAAGAGGTTGCTGCCCTTTCGTGATAAAATAGAGCAACCCTTTCAGAACAAAGGATGCACGGTAATCTATTATTCAGATATGCTAAAGACTAGCCTGTAGTACACATAGAAGATACAGGTATTTCTAAGGTGAGAGACAGAACCTATAAGCAAAGTAAAGACTGGTTAGTGGGTGTTGGTAATGGCTTTTCTGCTCACT
Source organism: Mastacembelus armatus (assembly GCF_900324485.2). NCBI lineage: Eukaryota > Metazoa > Chordata > Actinopteri > Synbranchiformes > Mastacembelidae > Mastacembelus > Mastacembelus armatus. Next base: position 1,996,823 of record NC_046645.1, on the reverse strand, counting down.
GGCTATAGTATTTCAGTTGACTACAGAAAACTGTTTGCTTGGTCTGAATAAACTGGGAAAAAGGATAAATACAGAATATTAGCACTGTCATTATCTTGTCTGTGCCTGCAAAGCGTGGCTTACATGAGGCTATTTGAAGTCTCCCACATTGTATGATAGGTGTTACTGTCCATGATGGAACCCATTGAACACATTCAGAAACACTGATCATAAAAACCCTTCTTTCTTTATTGTGTAAATGCTTTAAATTACTCTGTTTCTCTCTTTCTATTTCACTTTTTTCTTTTCTACCAGTCAATACCTTGTTAGTACTTAAATAGCATACTATTGTAAGGCCTGGACTTAATAGTATTTGCAAATAATCCTCAGCATTTATTTTATTTTGCTGGTCACACCAAGAATCTGTATGGTATGGTTTCCAAACATACAGTATACAATAGGTCACAAGTCAAATTAGTACTTTTCTCTGGTCGACTGGTCGAATTGCTGTGCACTCAAATAATCCAAACTACCTTGCAAATACTACATCACCCAGGTCTGAAAAAGTCTGTAACTTACATGGTCATCTGAAAACGTTGTATAAATCGTGAACCATAAACATACAGTAATTGTAATGAAAAAAACATGTACATTCTACTGAGTAAACCACTATTTCGCAGACAGTGGCCCTCTGTATCAAAGAAAAAAAAAGAAAAAGGTTGTATTTTAACTGTACTGGTCTGTGAATCTATGATGCTTTTGCTCTGTATATTTGGAGAATAAAAATGATGTTTGAGTTTGTGTTTATTTTGCCCTGTTATCTGTAAATGAGTGATTCAGTATTCACAGCCGAAGTGTAGTGTTATGTTGCGGTGAGATTCAAAGGATCTATTAAAATCAAGACGCTCAGTTTTGATCAATGAGAGGTAACCGTTAAAAGAGGAAGGGTTATGTTAGTTATACAAATGTTGCTTCTTTTTCACAATAATGGGGATGTTTGGCTGAAGTTTACTAACGACCAAATTTTGTCAAACCAGACTTCTAAACAATTACAATAAAAAAACAAAACTAAGAAATATATACAGCATTCTGATGACAATATATACATCACTAGAAGCATATTCTACAGCACTGTAGGGGGAAGAAAAGGAAAGCGTGTACTTTTAAACTGTATTATCTCAAGATACCTGACCGCAACGAAAAAGCAAAAACAAGTAAATCAAAACTGTATTTTGGCAATGCTGGCAAAATACAGTTTCAATATTGTTTAGGATTCTTTTGAAACTAAATGCAGCTCCGTACGTGATCTGTACTGATCACATCAAAGCAGAAAGTGCAAATGAGGAAGAAAGGATGATCAATAAACTGGTGTAGAACTAACAAAACAATCCTATTTAGAGCAACAGCATGGAGGTGTAATTCCACAGAAAAGAGAGACAATCACATGATCCACCACTATTGAACAGTTGGACACTGATTAGCAATTCTCAATAGTTTGTGGCTACAGTATACTTTTACAGTACTTGGTAATAGTGGGTAGACTGCTGTTTATTCACTTCTTCCCCTCTGATATTTTCTTAGGCAGTCAGCAGATTCACACCATTACATTTACATGGAGTCCTTTAATCCATTAATAGGACCATTGCAGTCTTACTCCAAATTAAATGAACTCGCATAAACACCTTAGCTTGTCTCAAGTACTGGCTCCAATCCTACAGAACTGAAACTTAAAAGTGATTTGAATTCCCTCATGCATAGAGTCAATACAATGCAGGGGAAATTACTCTTTAGCTGGATTAATCCACTTGCAGCCTGCATGGAGATGGAGCATTCCTGAAGCCCCTCATCAGAAACAATTCTCTGATTTGTGAGAGCTGTGTGCCTCAGAAGAGAAAAAGTAAGCATTTCGGTGCTACACATCAGATTAGTACCCAGAAACAAAGGACTCACTCAGGCTACCTAAAAACAAGTGCTATAACCAATCTGGTCTTGATATTGAAAATCCATCTGCCAACAACATGCTTCCACTAGAAAGTCTTCCCCTGATGAATAAAAAAAAAAAAATGCTTGTTTTGCAAGCATTATACAAATAGAGCCATTTGTGATGGATTTGACTAATCACAGAGACCCAACTCATTACTAAATAGATCTAGGCCAGGCATTTGCTTACAGTATCGCTTTAAACTCTCCTTGGAACTAGTTATTGGAAGGCACTAATCTTTCATTCCTCCCTTTCCTGACAAAGTAGAAAGCTAACCGAGCTCCCCGTGGGCCTCACCTCTTCCAAGAGATACAGTATTGTTCCAAAATGACTCATAAATGACTGCATCCTTTCAAATGAGCAGTTATAGCAGGATACTACATCATGAATTACCTTGGCAGATAATTGCATTTGGAATCCAATTTAACAAAGGCACAAATTTAGAGTGAATGGCAGACTAAGCGTTTGGTGCACCGATGCACTCTATTACAAAATTATCTACACGCAGGTATTTACATGGCATGAGAGAAAAAGTGGTAGGAGGTACAGGGAGAACAACGGTTTTTGTTGAGGTCATTATACTATTCAGTACTAGCAATCACTTACATTCAGACTAAAATGGTTCTGCTTTTTCTCTGCATTGGCAGCCTGATTAGGTTGTCAGAGATGTGTCATTCTCTCCAAACTGTATACATTATGGTCTAATAACTATGTAAAAAATTGTGTTGAGTGACACATTGAACCAGGCTACACGAAACTGCTACCTTGATGTAATTGCCTATGAAATGCCTCCTTTATAATCATTTGTTTATTAATCACAGCTATTTCAGCAGGAAAGTCACTCAACTAGCATCTGTCTTCAGGAGAAACATGAAATCTAAAGAGCTGGAACATAATTGCACATCAGATAGAAGGGGTAGATAAAGAAAACACTTAAAATTTGCTGTAAGCATCTTTGTTTCAAGGTGCTGCATTTCAGAAAATCTGGTTTCTGCATGACACCTGGATATGGCTTTTACTTGCCACTTGATAAATCTTTCACACCAGGTAGGATTGTAGTGTTTGAGCAGACACAGCCATTGCCTGATACTTTCTCACCAAGGTAACTTGTATGTGTGCACTGCAAACACTAACTGTAGCATAATCCCCACTCCACAAACACTTCTATCCTTTGATTTGCTCTAACCCCTTTTTCCTTTTCTTTTGCAAAGTTTCCTAAAGAGATGTTTAGCTCCCAGTTGAAGTGCTATTAAAGAGCTGCTCCTTGGTAGCTCCTTGGGGGTAAATAAAACAGAAAAATCTCGAGGCCTTGTGAGGCCACTGAAAATCGACCGAGGTGGCGTAATGTTTTTTTCTACCTTAGGAATGTGGATTTAAAGTTGGTTAAGATAAATAAATCTCCCCTCCTGATTACGAGGCAAGTGCAGAGTCAATCCCAGGGAGCATCTTAAATGAATTATTGATCCCATGACCTTTCCCTGTGTTAAGGTTTTCACTTGTTCATTCCAGCTCTGTTGACTGGACTCACACTATGGTCAGTTTGGATTGATCAAACACTAGCTTTCCATATTAGAGTTAATTATTCTGCTTGCATTTGCAGATTATAACAGGTGAGGAAAGGGGCAGTGAGCATGTATCATTACACCATGCCTCAGCGCGCACCAACATGAAAGTGTCTATGCATGTCTGAGCTCTTACTTTTGGAATTACTGTCAAACTGATTAAAGGGGTGTTTTCAGCAACATAATTGCACAGTGTCCTTGATATATGAACACAATAAAAAGACAAACTCAACATACAATCTTAAGAGTTCTTGGGAAAAAAAAAAAACACGTGACAAACATTAGACTTAATTATATTCTACATCATACACTGTTTTTGACAAGGCTTGTTGACAGAGAATTATCTAGATTGGGTCCTATTGTGCCAATTTACTGGAGAGAAATGTCAACCAGTTAATCTTCTGCCAATAATGTGATAGATGTATTTTCGCTACAGAAACCTTCTTTAATTTAATCTCCAGCAAGATGACATTTTGCGGATGTTGACAGACTGACATAAATGGTCAGAGGCGGTATGGTCAGGTATAAGAGAGTTTTTCTAATGGTTCGAGCTCTTAAATTGTCTGTCATCGGAGTACATTCAAAACAAAACGGAACAGCCCACAGGCTTGACATTTGGGGTGCAAGCTTTTCTTCTATTGCAGGTACGTTTATTAGACTTGTCCCAAGATGTTGGAAGCATTAAATCTTAGCACATATGAATATTAACACATGGACACTGGACACAGAGGCAGCTTTTTAGAGAACAACATGAGTGGTTGCTGGCAGTTTAAAACCCAAGCTTATCTAGTTAATTACTGTACTGTAAATCATGATGAGACATCATTTATTGCATTTTGATGAAAGGCTGTGATGACCTTTATTGCAGTTAATCCACTGAAATAAAGGATCTCTTTCCCAGAGCTATAATACAGAAAACAAGACCTTGCCCTCTGATGTTATCAAGAGAGCGGAGCCGGAGCTGCTTCAGTGATAAAGAAGAAAGGGATGAGTTTTTTTTGTTTTGCTGTTGATCAGCTTGGAAGCAAACTGGTTGCACAGATATTGACTTTACTCCCATTGTTTAATACATAAACAATTTTGAGCAGGTTACTTTCGTTGAGCATGTTACTTTTTTGAGCTATTAACTTTTTATGTTCTTACAACTTTTACACTTGGCACACACTTAATAATGAACAAATTCAATGAAGATTGTTTTGGCTGATGAATGGGACTCTTATATAAGTTTTTTTTTTTTTTTTTTTTCTTTAGAAGCTGGCAAAACACCGACTCCAAAAGAAAAAAAAAAAAAACTGTTCTTGTGTGAAAAGAAAGATATTTGATGCAACAATGCTAGACCCAGAAAAACAACATGATCCAGCAGAATGCTCAAGGTGAGAATAGTGAGAACAATATCTTCAAAGTAACATAATAACTGAGGAAATTGTAAAGATGGCAGGAGAGAGAAAAAGTCAAAGATGGTCAGCTGTGGATCGCAGCACCCTATGTGAAAGGGAAGATGTTGAGTGACAAAATGCAAAAGCATCACAGACAGCTTTAGATGAATGGCAGTATGCAGATGGATTCCTTCATGCAGCGCTAAAAGAGAAGGGAAAAAAAAAAAAAAGAGACAACAAAAAGGTGTCCATACGCCTTCAAACACTAATAATGCTCACCCTACCCCCACCCAGCTCCACGACACCCATAACACAGCTACTGGTGTTGCCGTGACTCATGACGCCATGTTTCGGCCTGCTGGATTGAGACGACTGAGGGGGTGGTGAGTGTGTGCAAGCAAACCACGAGACCTTCACAGAGATAGTTTGTGTGTCTGGGTAGAACAGGACACATGAGGAGTGTAAAATGGGTCAGGGATAACAGTAGCCAAGACTTCACAGAGGGCCTGGATAGGAATTGGGGTCAGGCCAGGGCCCTTCTGCCCCCATAATTCACCCTAGAGCATGAGGTCCAGCGGAGGGTGTAATAATGCCTTAATTGTGCCATGCATGGGAGTTTATTGAGTTATTCACACAAGCATGGAAGGAGGGGGTGAGGCCCAGGGGTTGTGACCAAGCCTGGAGTCAGCGAAGGAACAGAGAAAGGACAGAAAACAATGAGTCATTTCTCTAATGAGCTCAACATACCCTTTAAGTGCGTCTTAGTCAGATGCACACCATTCACATTACAAAACAACCGCTGATGACATGATGTGAGCTGAAAGTTAGCACACAAAGCAAAAACCAAAGATTCAAAAGAGCAACAGAATGAGTGTTAATCCTGATTAGACTTTTACTTATTATATTGCTTTTTTATATATTTCTCACCTTCAAATATGACCTTAGTGTTTCCTGCAAATGTAGAAAGTCTCAACTGGTACCATGTGAAAATGGCAGATTAGAGACATGGCAGAGGTCAGACATTTAAGATCAGGTAACAAACATAGGGGACTTGCAGATTTACTGTTTAGAAAAGCCTGAACTCTGCTCATATAAATGAGGATGTCACTCATGTGATGATGATTCCATACTGCCCCCCTGTGTTCACAAGCTATGACAACAATTTTGTGTCAACAGATCGGTTCAATGTTCTGTACATTGGTTTGACCAGCAAGTAACTGTAGCTCCATAAAACTCAGCGATAACACCACCATAAATAAAGTTGCTCTAACTTCTATAACCTTTTTTACAGAAAACTGTATTGTCTTGTTACAACACTCCTTTTGAATCATAAATCATACACGTTATTACATAGAATGAGTCATATGTTGTAAAAGGTTGTCCTGGTGCATCACAAACGTTACGAATCTTATTTGCATAATGAAGAAATTTTGAACGCAATCACACACACGGAGAAAATTTTTGACACTCAGGAGTAAAATGTCAAGCGTAATCAGAGTGCAGAATTAGGTGATTGAAGAACACCTCCGTCTGTGACAATAATTAGAGGTGTATAGATGAAAGGAAACTGATAAAAAGTCAGTGAAACACCTTTCAGGTGCTTTAAACAACTTCATTCCTGAGAAGCAATTTTCATCCAAGTAGTCACTTATTTAATTATCTCTCGTTTAATTAACTTTTCTAAGTGTATCATTTATCCCCACACAATCTTATTTATCAAGTCAAAGAAATATCTAGTTTAGGATGGTGGATGTTTGTGTTTCACAAGTTACTTGACTGTGGTGCTTAATAAAAGACTCTCGGAAATTAATATTCATTATGTTAAAATCCCCATTAACTATGTTTCTAAAAGCTTAGCTGGAACAACAACAACAAAAAAAAAAAAAAGCCCATGCCTTGAGTTAGCTTATCAGTGTTATTAAAACACCATGATGTGCGTTTTTTGTTTTTTTGTCAGGCTGCTCCCAAAATCGATTTTGGAGATTCCACATGGAAACCATATAGCGAGAAATTATGTTCAGTAAAAACATGTTATCCTGTACATTTTGCTATCTCTCCACACTTTGCGCTAAAATGGTCATCTCCATTTGCACAACTATGCAAAAACCACTAAGAAAGAAATGCATTTGTCTCAAAGACGTTTTGAAAACCGATACAACTGAATAGTAAAACACAAAATGTACATCAAACCATAGAGAACGTTATGAGAGTTACTAAAAACAAATACATTGGTTAAGGGTTAAATATTACCTAAACCCACTTATCTCCTCACTCACCATATATCCAAACCCAAACAATAACAGAGAGGGTAAAAACTATGGAAGAAAGTAAGGCTCAGAGCTCTAAAAGTAAAAATAAATATGGTTTCTACTGTATGTGTATAATTTCACTGGAGGGTATGATGGAGACAAAGGGTTACACATGGTGTCATGAGATTCACATTCTCAGTAAACACCAACTTTTACTGAAGCTACAAGCCACAAAACACCACGAAGAATGGCCAGAGCGAGATGGGGGCCTCTAGAGGATGAGGGCATCCTAGTTCAGTTTATAAATGAGCACTGCTCTATGAAGGCAACAGCTGACAAGAAGCTGAGTAGATGATAAAGGCTTTAGCAAAAAAAAAAAAACGAGAAGCAACGAAAAATCAGCAACATTTGCAGCTCACACAACATCGATACCAGGACCGGCAAGTAGAAAAAACAAGTTTAAAAGAAGCAGCCTGTAGAAGACAACATCAAGAGAGTGTGGGAACATAATAGGTCAAAATATCCTGCCATAAGCAAAACGAGAAGAAGATATGAAGAAAAACAATGTTTGAAATTTACAATGTCCCAACATCAATTCAAAAAACAGTATTAACAAACATATGGTGTGATGCAGACATGTATTTCTCAGTACAGAGGTAAGTTAAAAAAAGGCAGCTATATATTTTTCATAAAACTTTGAAGTGTGGAAAGTTTTCTTATGTGGTTTGATGGAGGCAATCCTCAAGTCATGGACTGCCCGAGCCTTGCTACCTTTCTGAACATTTCTTACCTCACTGACCTTTAGAAATGAGATTGTTTGGTAGCCTTGTTGACAAGCAGTTCTATAGGTCAGCAAGAAAAAAAGAAAAATTATGTCACTACAAGCAATCCTCATTTAACCAACACACACAAAAAATAAAAGAGTGAGGCAAAACCAGTAAACTCAAAAGCTCTTGTATTTACTGTTAGATAAGTGCAGGAGGCAAATTGGATAATGATCAAATATAGTACTATTGATTGGATTTCTGTCTATGCCAAGGTCCTGACTTTATTTGCACGTCAACATGGTGAGCGATATCATGGCGAGTAACCCATTACACAAAGAAACACACACACACACTCACACATGCTGCCCCAAAGCAATCTGCTGTTATATTTCAGTATTTCGATACGCGCACTAAGAGGTACAGTATCAGACCTCAAGAACATCCACTAATTCACACCACAGTGCAGTGGGTGTGAGGCAAAGGCAAGCCGTCTGAAAGAGATACCTGACGAGCCGAAAGGCCTAAAACTCAATACTGGCAGAGAAGTCTGTGCAATCCTATAAAAAGGAATTAAGAGCTGTTGGAGGGCTAGAAAAGGAAGAAGAAAATGGAACCTGGTTGTATCTGACCAAAACGTCTGCAGTACAGTACTTCACAGTAAATAGAAATTCACTGGAGAAAGAAGTCAGTACTGACAGAGAAATTGATTCAGCATGCCTGTTTCTTGACTTGCAGCTTCTTCTGTTTAATTTTCCCCAAGTATATGAAACTGTGCTTACACAGAAAAGAAGATTTTACATTAATACATTGTACAATGATACAACCTTGGAATTCAGGCATGTGGATATTTAATTTTTGGGTATCACATATTATTAGTCTTTCTTTTGTTTGCTATATGTAAATTCAATAAGAGAAATGAACAGTGATGTTTTAAATGATTACATTTTCATTATATAAAATCGTCATGATAATGTACAGCTGTAATTTACTATACATAAATAAACCTGGAATTTATACAACACCTGTCTAGGACTGGGCATTAACATAATCTCATCTATTACAGTAAAAATACCTTTGAAATGATGAGTGAGTGATATAATTAACACAATTTTCATCCATTAAATGTGTCTGTTCTGGATCTGAGCAACTTGCTACACAAGGATCCTGTTTAGACCATCACAGGTTTTACATAGCTGACACATGGAGGACCAAAACAGGGAAAACACACGTTGTTGAAAATGTAAACCTTAGTGACAGGATCAGAACAGTGATTTGTAAATGGCTCATATTTTTAAAGCTGGATAAACCACAGAGCAACATTCACTGTAAAATATGACCTGTGTCAACAAAGATAATTACATAAACAACAAATCTTTCCCAAATTTGAAAAGGGAACATTATCAAGCATACAGAAAGACAAAGTCTGCAGGCAAGCTTGCTAACAGTAAACCCCTTAAGATTAGCAGTTATTCTAAATCCCAGCAGCAGTCGTGTCTGGATAACAAAAGCTCCAAAAGAAGCAAAAACACAGCAAGGGCAATTTCATATTTCATGGAAAAAGGTATGACGTCCATTAGAACAACAGAAAGAAAAAAAACCAAGTCTGAAAAGTTAATAAAAGAGGCTGCCTCATTGTGTAAAACAGCAGGACAGAAAAAGAAAGTTCACAAACAGCGCTGCCTCAGCTTTATGCACTATGCAAGGGAAGCGGAAGATCAGCTTTATGCACTTCTGTCACCACTTCCATGGGCAGAGTAAGCATCCAAAGGCAAAAACAAAAGGCAAACACACACAGTGTTTAAAGTTTAAATAACTAACACACACAGATACTTTAACAATGACACAGGAGATAGTTCATCCCTACTGTCATCAGGCTGTACAACACCTTAACCCAGTGATTCTCAAACTGTGATTAGTGGGCATAACAATGGATGAATTTGTTACACGGACCCCTAAAAGAGCAGGCGACTCCACGCCAGCAGACAAAAGCACGACAGACAGTAAGGTAAATCAAGCAAAAAGCCAGCCAAAAAGAAAATACGATGACGCCTACCTGGGTCTTGGATTCACAGTGGGGCTGGTGGGGTCAGAGGAGAGACCCAAGTGTGTTGTGTGTCTTAAACCGCTGGCAGCAGACAGCATGAGACCCAACAAATTAAAAAGACACTTAGAAACAACGCACCCCAGTCTCGTCAATAAACCACTCGACTTCTTTAAAAGGAAATTGGCAGAATATACCGTCAGCGGGAAAATCGAATGGTAAATGGTAATCTTTTTTTTTTTTTTTGCACAGAATGCAACATGTATAAGTAATTACACAACTGCACTTTCATTTTATTTATTTTGAACTCTGTATTATTTATTTAGAAGTTATTTTGAATACATTGGAAAATGTTAAGTTCGAAATAAGTTTCATTGTCATTTTTGGGGTGAAGTGGGGCTTGAAACTTTATGCTCGGCCTTAAGTGGGGAATGGCAGGAAAAGTTTGAGAACCACTGCCTTAAACCAATAGCAGATTATGAAGCAATATAAACTGGACTGATACTGACTAAGCAAACTTTTTACCTTTCACCACACGACTAGCTGAATTTCCCTTTGGGGATTAATAAGTTATTAATAAGGTTAATTAAGTTAATTAATGAAGTTTATCTCGATAAAATTCAAGTGCAAAACAAATAATGTGGTTAGTTAGTTCTCAGGAGTGTGAATTCAAATTCAAGTTTGCTTGAAAATGTTCCTGTCCAGGTTTTAACTCACAGGTAACGTCACGCAAGACAACATTTCAGTTCATTGTCTTACCTGTCCTGGCCTCTCGATGACTTGTCTCACAACTGTTTGTAATTACTCACCAGTCCGCTGAAACATGAAGCATGATGAAACTTTTGGCGACGGAAACGCTGAGTGGATTCACCGTTGCTGTTGGCAACCAACGACCTGTCGCCAAAAAACGAACCGTCGCCAACCAACCACCTGTTGCCAAACAACCACGTGTTGCCATGGTCGAGCGAAGTTCGTCTGACGTTACTTTCTCAAAAGCCCTGGACTTCCCGGACTTTCACACTACACTGCCATTTTTACGACCCGCCTCGCTCCTCTGTAATTGGGCTGAAAACAACCGATTAAAATCTATGAATGTCAGCTGAGACAACCTGTTACACTCGGGGTCTAGTTTGCCACAAACTAGTTTCAATTAACTTTATTAGCACCTTGAATTCCCGAACACAGTCACGTGATTGACTCTGCTGCCACTTAGCTTGAAGTGAATCCTGACATGTCAAATTCTCCTCTCACCTAGTGTCAGCCGGGATTGGCTCCAGCTCCACATAAGTTCTGGGTATGAACGTGAGTCAACCTCAGGGGTTTTTGTGGAATTTGCATGTTCTCCCCATGTCTGCATAGGTTTTCTCCAGGTACTCTGCCCCCCCCCCCACACACACAGTCCAAAAACATGCAGACTAGGTTTATGAAAGACTATAAACTGCCCATAAGTGTGAGTGTGAATGTTTGTGTGTTTCCTATTATCAACCCATGTACAGTATAGAATAAGTGTTATAGATAATGGGAAAATTGATGCCAAAATCTTCTGGACCTCTTGATGGCAATTCCAGATAGCAAAAGTTTTCTGGTGCATCTTCTGGCACAATATCTTAATATATCAATATATCTTGTGGTTTGTTAACTGCCAAGTAGTATAATTCATTATTTCATGTAAAGAGATATTTCACCTTGGCAGCAGCTATGTTCTTGTGTGATATCATAGGCCTATTGGTAATAAAACAGTTTGCAGTGTGGAAGCTCGTTCAATTAGTTGCAGCTGTTGTCGGTGATGGAAAGCTATCTGCTGTGTCTAGACAGCCAGATAGAAAGGGAGAGCAAAAGCTGAAAATACAGCTAAAACTCATTAAAGTAAATCTTTTGTTGCTGAAAAACTGCAATCGCACTCGCTTACATTTGAACAGTTGCTGAATTAATCTTCAGTGGTGGCATGTACGGTGTTTATGTTTGTTATTTATTAGTTATTCAAACAATCATATAGAGGAAAATAAAACAACTTCTTCTCAAAATGTGAACATTTCCATGACATATTTCATGCATTGTATATTCTTAGGTGCACTGGTGCTCTTAAACAGTAGGTGACTTACACAAAGCTCTCTAAAAAGCTTTATGTAAACCAAGGTTATACAAGAGCACAAGATTGAAACTGCCACACCCCTCTCATTGTATTTGCATGTGGGTGATATTAAAGACAAGCTGGCTTCTTAAACACAAAAGCCTTCTAATTCAGGTTAAAGCCACGGTCAATAATGACGTATACCTCCAATTGGGAGAATGCTGCAGGTTTTATTGTAGGTTTGCTTCAACGAGACAGTAAATAATAGCATCACATCAGTACGTATATGATATGATATAATATTAGTCTGGATTATACAGAAGCATAAGCTTTGATTCCTGCAGCCTGTTGTGTCCAAAACAAGCCAGAACCAAAGGAGATGCAACATCTGTAGTTTGAAGGATAATTATCAGTATAATTGGATAAAATGAAATCCAAGGGATGAGACGTCACCCCTGCTATATAAAACTCAAAGTGAGGAAAATCTACACAGGCTTTTATATATTACCTGTGAAGATGCTAAAATACATACTAAGACTTTGGCATCTTTCCTGCAAGAAGAGGAGAGCAAACTGATCTATTTGCCTCTTTCGCCGTGCCAGAAGAGGGCTACTGAAATTGCAAAGTTCCATTGCCAGTTCATTTTAGGCTGCCAGACATCTACGCTAAGATAACAGAAAATACCATCTGAGAATGAACTAACCTCGTTTCAAGTAAAAATGACATAAGAGGAGCAATCTGCCAGTCTGAGCCATGGCATGATGGTGCTGGTGTTAGCTGAACTGACTGAAACATGAAACTGATGTTTATCGCATGCAGACAGGCTGAGCAGGGAGCATAAAAAATATGTATGTGAGCGTAAGGAAAAATGAGCACGTATCCGCTGTGCGTGTAATTAAAAGCCAGAGAGTCGTGTAGACTGGCAGATATTGTCCACCTCTGTTTGCAGGTGCCCAGCATGGCACTGTCACTGTGTTTCAGCAGCTCCAAGGTTAATGAAAAGAGCCATCGTCTCCTGGCCGACTCTGCCAGGCTCCAACGAGAGGGCACATAATTAAACTGACACCTGTTCGTTCCCATTTGTGGGCCCCTCACAGCACATCCTGGACCACAGCACAGAGGTTTGGCAGTGGCAGAGAACATACAGCTGTAGAGCATGAGTGGGATCATTTTTAATGTTCGGTGGCATCTACGGGATTCAGTCGTGAAGAATGATGGCAGAGGTGTGTATATGTAGCTGCTGGATGGTTAGCATGACTCAGCTGTGTTCACACAGACGTAGTTTGAGCTCTTGAGTTATGACAATCAGAAAATTGCTACATCCATCAGGTTAAATTACAAAAACATTCTGTTACATAAATGAATTCAGTTATTACATTTGTTCTATTATCTTAAGAGCTTCTGGACATTATGAGAGAAATGTCTGCGAGGCAATATGGCATCCTTTACTTTTGGAGTTTTAACCATTTATCTTTCCGCCTGACATCTTAAACTGTCAGCTGTAATCTCCATAGTGTCGTTGAAGAGTCTTGACTCACTGTAGTTTGTCAAATATAAACGGGATATTTTCATTGAGTACTCTCATAACCTTTAAAAGCTGTCTTTCTGTGACACTATCGCTTGACCTTTTCTGTAGTGTCTTAACACAATAGTTGGTGCTCTGGAAGACATCTCACTATTGTGCACATATTGTTAAGTCACTGCTGAAAATATCCCAGATGTTAAGACACATTTTCCTCATGTCATTTCCTACATGATGGCCCTTGCACACTACCATGGATTGTCTGGCAATAGAAAAGGAAAGCTAGGGTTCATGCTGTGCTGTTATGTCTCGCCAGTCCCTGGTGTGCAATATTCCACTGTGCTGTGTACAGATTCAGTGACCCAGACTGACAAAGAGAGGCCCAGTGGGAGCCAATGCCCTACTCACTACACAACAGGTAATTATCACCACCATCACCCAATAAGTGCTGTATTCAAATGAGGAAAATTGATATGTAGATTAGTAGCTGTGCCTGATACTACCCCATGTGTGCACACATTTGCCACATGCATAAACAGGAATGGGCACAAGTGGATGTTCACACAAAACAACACGCACACACACGTACAACTTAGCCCTGAGATAACTGCCAAGTAGGTAGCTGCACAGAGATGTGGAATCCTAGGCGCGTACACACACACACACACACACACACACACACACACACACACACACAACATTAATTTTGACACCAGCAGATTAGGATGCAGAGGACATCCTGCAGTGCTTTTTATTAACATATGCCATCACACCA